>NC_087168.1:12889649-12969649 GCF_035594125.1 Scylla paramamosain
GCTGAAAGAAGATCCTCTGAAGTGCCAGTCCCTATAGAGTAGAACCAAAAGGGTTATCCAGAATTAATGGTGTTTTGGAACCTGTCTCTTGAAGGAATTCAAATCATAGGTAGGGGAGATACAGAAACAGGCAAGAGCTCCAAAGTTTACCAATGAAAGTGATGAAAGATTAAGAATACTCGTTAACTTGCATTAGGGATGTGGCCAGAACAGGAGTGAGAAAAGTACAAAGTCTTGTGCTACGAGGCCGAGGGAGTAATGCAGGCATAAAGTTAGCGAGATCAGGAGAGCAGCTAGTGTGAAAGTAACGATAGAAGAAAGCAAGAGATGCAACACTGCGGCGATGAGAGAGAGATGGAAGACATCGTTGTTGCTGTCGTTGTTGTTGTTGTTGTTGTTGCTGCTGCTGCTGTCGGCGTCGTAATCATCATTATATTCCCAAAGCGTTCAAGTTTTACATGCGCACTCATTCTCACGCTGCTCTCTGCTTACGTAATGCTACCATGAAAGTTATGTGTCTTAAACCTGTTTGGAATCTTCCTTCACCAGGGCGTTGGAGGTCAGGCGAGATAAGTTCACTTGCTGACCTAAAAAAAAGATATTATTTTTAGTAACATTTATTTTGTGTCGTATTCTGTAACCTTTTAAATGTTATTGTCATTACATCAGGCCACTGGAAAGGGTCAACTGCGTGAGAGAGAGAGAGAGAGAGAGAGAGAGAGAGAGAGAGAGAGAGAGAGAGAGAGAGAGAGAGAGAGAGAGAGAGAGAGAGAGGCTAAGTAACGGATCTGCGCAAGAGCTTTAGAGAAAGTGAGAATAGGAATAAGGAGGAGGAGGAAAAGGCGGTGGTGGAGGTTAGAGAGGAGAAAGAGGAGGGGGTGGAGGTGGGGAGAGGAGAAAGAGGAGGAGTGCGTGGTAAGAGAGAGAGAGAGAGAGAGAGAGAGAGAGAGAGAGAGAGAGAGAGAGAGAGAGAGAGAGAGAGAGAGAGAGAGAGACATATGATCGGAATCAAGTGTGTGTGGGTGTATGGTTGAGAGAGAGAGAGAGAGAGAGAGAGAGAGAGAGAGAGAGAGAGAGAGAGAGAGAGAGAGAGAGAGAGAGTGCGTGACAGGAAAAGAGTTAAAGTAGTTCTTTCACACACGCATGTGCAGTACGAGTATAAGACGTGGGCGGGTTGGAAAGACATTCACCCTGCATGGATCATTCGTCGCCTGGATAGTTGAGGAAGGATAGCAACAATAGTAATGATGGTGGTGATGATAGTCATGTAATCATAATAGTAGTAGTAGTAGTAGTAGTAGTAGTAGTAGTAACAGTAGTAGTAGTAGTAGTAGTAGTAGTAGTAGTAGTAGTAGTAGTAGTAGTAGTAGTAGTAGTAGATAATAATGATGATGGTAATGACTATAAGAATAATAATGATACTAATAATAATGACAACAATAATAATAATAATAATAATAATAATAATAATAATAATAATAATATTATTATTATTATTATTATTATTATTATTATTATTATTATTATTATTATTATTATTATCATTATTATTATTATTATTATTATTATTATTATTATTATTATTATAACAATAATAATAACAATAACGATAATAATAATAATAATAATAATAATAAAAGCATCAAAAGTTTTCCACTTATTTTTCTTTCTTTCCTTTCTTCTTTCTTTTTTCCTTTCTCTCTCTCTCTCTCTCTCTCTCTCTCTCTCTCTCTCTCTCTCTCTCTCTCTCTCTCTCTCTCTCTCTCTCTCTCTCTCTCTCTCTCTCTCTCTCTCCAACTGCAAGAGACGTCCGTGAAAGAATAAATTTTACAAAACAAAAACATTAAAACACAAATATATTCTTGTGTCTTTATTGCGCTCTAATAAAATTTTCATTAATTTGAGGACCCAGTCCTCGACCGTTTTACCCTTCTGAAGCCTTGTCTAGCATCTGAACATTATAAATACTTGTTTTCTGAGTTATGATACTGCATGCATAATTGTTAAATAAGTAAGATGTATAAAATAAATAAGAATAAAAGTAAATAAATAAATAAGTACAGCAATTGTAACTCTGGTGAATATGAAGAGGGACGATAAAAGGAGTAGTAGTAGTAGTAGTAGTAGTAGTGACGGTAGTGGTGGTGATGATGGTAGACATAATTAGGTGATGATTATGATGATGACCATATCAATAAAAATAATGGTAACGTAATAATAATAATAGGTAGTAAGAAGATTAACAACGCCACCACCACCACCACCACCACCAACAACAACAACAACAACAACAACAACAACAACAACAACAATGATAAAACAGCAAGCCACGAATAAAAAAAATAAAAAAAATACAAGAATCTTCAAACTTTTCCGTTCCTTCTGACCTCAAGACGAGAAAGAAGGAAGAGGAGAGTATTAGTAAGAGGAGGAGGAGGAGGAGGAGGAGGAGGATAATAGTAACAGAATGAAGATAGAAGAGGAGGGAAAAAGGGGAGGAGAAAGAGGAGGAGAACCAGATGCAATTGAGAGGAAAAGACCTTCAGCATCCCCTAAAGAGCTGGAGTGTGTGTGTGTGTGTGTGTGTGTGTGTGTGTGTGTGTGTGTGTGTGTGTGTGTGTGTGTGTGTGTGTTTATTTTCAAGGCCACCAAAACCACCACCACCGCCACCAGGGCATCGAGTGACAAAGAGCATAAGATCAAGGATGTAAGGCTGTAAGGGCAACACCAGCAGGCGGCCTTTGATTGTTTATGTGGGAGATCAAAATCCTCCTCCTCCTACTCCTCCTCCACTTCATCTTCTCGTGGCCAGAGGAGGAGGAAGAAGAGAAGGAAAAAAAAATATACGACAAAAGAAAATAACGTCTCAGCTTCGTGTTACGTACTTTTATCTCTACTAACACTCCTTTTTTCCTCCTCCTCCTATCCATTTCATATGCAAAAACAAAAATAATGATAACGATGATGACTAATACAATATCAATGATAATAGTAATAAGAGTAACGTAAACAATGATGATATAATATGTATCGCTAAGACCACTATGGTTATCTGTCTGTCAGTCTGCCTGTCTTTCTGTCTGTGCGTCACATTTTCACAGCAACTTTATGGAATTGCACGATGAAATAAATACTACGTAGCACGGAATGGGCGAGAATTTACTTGTGAAAATGTCGAAATTACGAAAAAAAAAAAAAATTACAATAAACTCTTACAAAGGGTGTTAGCAAAGAACTGTACTCTTAATGGGCATCGTTCATCTGGCGTCAGTATACTCTCGGGTTGTGCTTTTCTTGCTCCGAAATTCACTGCCTTGCGTCACCTGTGCAGATTCTGTTGTTTTGTTCCTGTAAATTTTATAGGATCTGGCAGTAATAATTATTTGTATCGTTCCTTCTGCTACTATTTTCACTTCTTCCTTAGCTGAAACTACTACTACTACTACTACTACTACTACTACTACTACTACTACTACTACTACTACTACTACTACTACTACTATACTACTACTACTACTACTACTACTACTAATACTAATACTTGTCTTCTTGTTGATAGTGGTAGTAGCAGTAGTAGTAGTAGTAGTAGTAGTAGTAGTAGTAGTAGTAGTAGTAGTAGTAATTGTTGTTGTTGTTGTTGTTGTTATTGCAATAGTCGGAATAAAAATAGTAACAGGAATGTTGATGCTGCATGTAATTTCATCCTACTTACGTTCAGAATTCCCGTCACGCCCTTCACTGTCAGTTATCAAGGAAATAACTCTATCCATCCACCTGCCTATGTGTGTGTGTGTGTGTATGTACGTATTTTTATGTCTGCCTTTATCTGTCTACCTGTTCTCTATTTGTTACACACCCACACCCACACACACACACACACACACACACACACACACACACACACACACACACACACACACACACACACACACACACACACACGTACGTCCATGCGCTATCCAACTCTCTCTCTCTCTCTCTCTCTCTCTCTCTCTCTCTCTCTCTCTCTCTCTCTCTCTCTCTCTCTCTCTCTCTCTCTCTCTCTCTCTCTCTCTCTCTCCGTGAAATTGGCTCGTTGAAATTCCTTTCTTCAGAGGCTGAAAACGATACACCAGCGAAGTGTGTGTGTGTGTGTGTGTGTGTGTGTGTGTGTGTGTGTGTGTGTGTGTGTGAGAGAGAGAGAGAGAGAGAGAGAGAGAGAGAGAGAGAGAGAGAGAGAGAGAGAGAGAGAGAGAGAGAGAGAGAGAGAGAGAGTTGGATAGCGCATGGACGTGTGTGTGTGTTTGTTTGTGTGTGTGTGTGTGTGTGTGTGTGTGTGTGTGTGTGTGTGGGTGGGTTGGTGTGTGTGTGTGTGTGTGTGTGTGTGTGTGTGTGTGTAACAAATAGAGAACAGGTAGACCGATAAAAACAGACATAAAAATACGTACATACACACATACACACAAAGGCAGGTGGATGGATAGAGTTATTTCCTTGATAACTGACAGTGAAGGGCGTGACGGGAATTCTGAACGTAAGTAGGATGAAATAACATGCATTGCTCTCCATCTTACGTACTCGCATGTAGCACAGGTGCCCAGGGAAGTGACAGCGTGTTCTACAAAGTATTTCAGACAAAAAAAAAACATTACATTCATTAGCCCAGAAAAGTGATGGCGTGTCTTACAAAATGTTTTGGACCAAAGTAAAAAGAAAAAAAAGAGAAAAAGGGGGAAAACACACATAGCATTCACTTAGCCAATGAAGTTTTGTCGTATGATATAAAAAGTTAGGGACTAAAAAAAATAATGATGACGGCATCTAGTATCGGCGTATTCTATAAAACGTTTCGGAGTAAAGTAAAAAGATTAATAAAGAACAACAAGATAGCATCAGACGTCACGTTCAGTTGGCCAAAGAAGTGATGTGTTGTTCTAAATAATGTTTCGGACTTAAAAATCAAACAAATAAACAAACAAAAAAAAAAAAAAAGGAAAGAAAGAAGAAGAACAAGGCATCAGACAATACATTCAATTAAACAAAGAAATTATGTGATATGATACCAAGTTGTGGACTAGAAAAAAAAAATAAAAAAAAGTAAAAAAAGAAGAAAAAATAAGAAAGCATATTCAGTTGAGTAGAAAAATTGTCATTCTATAAAATGGCTCAGAAAAGGAAATAAATAAATAAATTAATTAATTAACAAAAAATGCAAGAAAACATTAAAAATAACTACCTCTACATCTCATCTTCATTTTTTCATCTTGGTCTTTGCGTTTCTTTTAGTATGAAGCGCATTATTATTATTATTATTATTATTATCTATTTATTCGTTTCTCTTCATTTGTTACGTGAAAACATGTAATTCACTGGGCTTTGTGACGTCACTTCCTGCGGGTTAGGTGAGGTGAAATTAGGTTACGTTAGGTTTGGTTAGGATAGGTTGGGTTACGTTAAGTTGGATTAAGTTAGTTTAGGTTGGGTTAGATTAGTTCATATTTTAGTGCATTATGAAACTAAAGATATAATTGTGCAAGTTTGTTGTCATGGTTGTGTGTTTGTGTGTGTGTGTGTGTGTGTGTGTGTTTCGAGAAGAGAAATTTTAGAAGGGTGGAAGGGAACTAAAAGAGAACAGATAGATAGATATATAGGATAGAGAGAGAAGGATAGGATAACAGAAGAAAGAAAAGGAGAAATGCGTATTGTTTCTTTTGACACAATGAAAATGATAGAAGAGAGAGAGAGAGAGAGAGAGAGAGAGAGAGAGAGAGAGAGAGAGAGAGAGAGAGAGAGAGAGAGGTTTTAGTGAATTCTGCAACCTTAGAAGACTAGGCTGATGAATACACTGAAGCGAGTAACAAGTTAAATTTGTGCTTGTTAAATTCATCTTTACGAGTAATTAGTAACAACCACAATATCTCCTTTGTCTTCTTCTTCTTCTTCTTCTTCTTCTTCTTCTTCTTCTTCTTCTTCTTCTTCTTCTTCTTCTTATTTTGTTCTTCCTATGTTTTTTTTTTCTTGTTCCTCCTCCTCCTCCTCCTCCTCCTCCTCCTCCTCCTCCTCCTCCTCCTCCTCCTCCTCCTCCTCCTCCTCCTTCTTCACCTTTTCCTCTTCTTCTTCTTCTTCTTCTTCTTCTCCTCCTCTTCAGCTTTCTTTTTGTTGCTATGTTGTTGTTGCTATTGTTGTTGATGTTGTTGTTGTTGATATTCTTTTTCTTCTTCTTCTTCTTCTTCTTCTTCTTCTTCTTCTCCCCCTCCACCATCACCACCACCACCACCACCTCTTTCTCCTCCTTCAGTGTCTAGTCTTTTCTTCCATTAGCAATTATACCCTCTTTTTCAGCCGCTTTTTTCATCACCTCCCTCCTCCTCCTCCTCCTCCTCCTCCTCTATAATTCTTCTTTCGCTTACTTACTACCATATTCTGAAACAGTTCTGTGCCGCACCTCCACTACTTTCAATAGGCTCTATAATTTGAAGCTGCGCAAGTTTCTAAGGGTGTTCTTACGGTTCTAGTGACAGATTAACAACAATTCTTCTTATTAACAGGGGAAACACTCTTAAGAACCCGGGTAATCATTCCTGTGGCCTTTGAAAATAGTCGTGGAGAGAGAGAGAGAGAGAGAGAGAGAGAGAGAGAGAGAGAGAGAGAGAGAGAGAGAGAGAGAGAGAGAGAGAGAGCGTTTCAGAATACGGGCGTTGGTTCGGCTGATAAAAGGGAACTTTTAACAAACAACCACTGCATGAAGAGAAGTAACAGAGGTAAAGGACTCCTGCGGTAATCTTAAGGGCAGTGAGAAGACTCATGTGGTAAAATCTGGGTGAGGGATGAGGGCATGAACACACGGTTGTAGATTTGCCAAGAGAAGTGGATGGATGTGGTAACGATGATGAAGTAATAAAGGATGTGGTAACAGTGAGTAACCTGATGGTGTGTGAAGAGGGCAAGGAGAGAGAGAGAGAGAGAGAGAGAGAGAGAGAGAGAGAGAGAGAGAGAGAGAGAGAGAGAGAGAGAGAGAGAGAGAGAGAAATTGATTGAATGATTGATTTATTTTATACGTTACGAGAGAGAGAGAGAGAGAGAGAGAGAGAGAGAGAGAGAGAGAGAGAGAGAGAGAGAGAGAGAGAGAGAGAGAGAGAGAGAGAGAGAGAGAGAAAATTGATTGAATGATTGATTGATTGATTGATTTTATACGCTCCAAGAGAGAGAGAGAGAGAGAGAGAGAGAGAGAGAGAGAGAGAGAGAGAGAGAGAGAGAGAGAGAAGCTCTTTCCTTACTTTCCCAATTAAATAAGAAAATAATAATGGAAAAAAAGAAAATAAAAAAGGCCAAATGCCAATACCTTGCGGGGAAAAGAAAGGGAAAGGCGAAGCATTACCCAAGAGCAGTGGACCTTTGACATTTGCACCTCCAAGACGTGTTATTAAATGAGGCTCCTGCTTATTTGGTACATAATGACTGACTGAACGCGTGCACCATAGGGGGAAAAAAAAAGAAAAAGACGAAAGGAAAACTGAGCATATGACAGTGATGATAATGATATTGCTAATAGTAGTAGTAGTAGTAGTAGTAGTAGTAGTAGTAGTAGTTGTTGTTGTTGTTGTTGTTGTTGTTGTAGTAATAGCAATAGTTTTAGTGAAAATAATAATAATGATAATAATAAAGTATATAAACGAATAAGAAAAAAAATAGAGAATTGAAATAAGCAAGTAAGTAGATAAATAAATATATACATGTTATGAATCATCAGCAAGGAAAAATGCAAGTCATAATACTGAAGAGAAAGCGAAAGAGGGTGGGTGGTGTTGCTTGAAAATACGAGTGAGATCCTTTACGTACTGTGCAGAAAATATCATGCAGTTTGATTTAGCAGAGACCAAGAAGTAAGTCATAATGTCGTAAATGTAGCTAAGGCAGTACAGTATATTTTGTCTGGAAATACGAGTGAGATTCTGGAAATACTGTGCACTGAACTTTACGCAATCTGAGAGAGAGAGAGAGAGAGAGAGAGAGAGAGAGAGAGAGAGAGAGAGAGAGAGAGAGAGAGAGAGAGAGAGAGAGAGAGAGAGAATCCTGTTTGAGCATTATAAAAGAGGCCATGCGTATCAAAGACAAAACATCACACAATCTGATTCAGTTGGAAAGTGAAATGGAAGTCATCATACCGTATTATAAAGTGCATCTCGCTTGAGTGTTATAATGTGATGGCCATACGTGCCATAGACACAGCATCATGCAGTCTGATTCAGTACAAGACATTACACTGCGAATAAATGACACTATTACATAATATTGTTCGAGTGTTGTACCAGTAGTGAGATGTTTAAAGCGTCATAGATAAACACCATGCCATCAGATTCAGTTTGATAGGAAAATGCAAATAAACACACACACACACACACACACACACACACACACACACACACACACACACACACACACACACACACACACACACACACACACACACACAAGGCAGAGCTGAAGCAAATGTCGTAGGATAAGTGAGGTGCAGATTGAAAAGGTCAGAACGGGACATCCTCAACGGAATTCTCCCAAGAGTCGACGCGCCGCTGATAAAAGCTGATTGGAAAGGCCACGCGCAGGATGCACACTTGCCCGGAAAAGTGATGTCACGATGTTCGCTCAATTTCACGTCTATGAATCAGATGAGAATGAATGTATGGATCAATGAACTGCCTCGTATGTACTCGAAGCTTTGCAAAGAAAAATGGAATTAGTTCTTATTGGGGTATTTTTTTTTCTTCAGACGTTTCGTACATGGCATTACTTCTTTTGGCGACTGTACGACGGATTATCTTGGGCGAGGACTGAAAAGAATGTTTGGGAAGTGGAAAGAAAGTTTTGTATAGAGAGAGAAAACCGCAATATTCAAAAAGCTGAAAAAAAAAATGTTGAAATAAAAGTTACAATATTTGAACTGATTAAGACGAAATTAACATATTGAAGGAGAAAAGTACATGCTCTTTCTTAGAAATATCGCTTTAATCCATTCTCTCTACCTCATTCTCTGTCTTTTCTTCGGTCGTCTCTCTCCAGCAGGTGCACTCCAAATTCACTGTTTAGGTGTTTCTCATCTTCTCGTCATTATCAGTGACAGTGAAACACAACGAAATGAAAGAAAAGAAAAGGCGGCGGCAATAAATCGTGATGGTATAGTATTTTTTATGGCCCACAGCCTAAATAAATTTAAATTAATGTAACTGTCAAAAAAAAAAAAAAAAAAAAAAACAGGTGGCTGGAGGAGGGGGGACGTAAATGAAACACTGACAACTCGCAGTGGTATGCAAAACACAGAGGAAAAATTTTTGCGCGGGAACTTTAAATCACTGTAACACTTTTCAACGAGGCCAACTTCTGTCGCCTTGATCTTTGCTGCCTCACCGCGAGACTCGAGAAACATGAAGCACGATAATTGGATCGTATAACTCACTTACTATTGAGAAAACTCTTACCTTATATAAGTCTGAGTGATGAAAACGCAAAACTGTGTGTGTGTGTGTGTGTGTGTGTGTGTGTGTGTGTGTGTGTGTATTTTTTATGTATTTATTTATTTATTTTTTTTAGTACACCGGAACATTAACACTTTTCTCTGATGTCAAAATAGTTCACCAGTTTTATTTATTTATTTATTTTATTTATTTTTTTCATACACTTATATTACCAGGTTGAAGTCTTCCGAATAGTACCTACTCACGTTTTCTTCGCTATTGCGTCGACTTTATGTGAGGTTGAAGGAGACCAGGAGAGTGTAGATGATTCGTATCTCTTTTTCCTTTTTTCTTTTTTTCTTTTTTTTATTTTCTGGTGTGTGTGTGTGTGTGTGTGTGTGTGTGTGTGTGTGTGTGTGTGTGTGTGTGTGTGTGTGTGTATGTTTCAAAATGTAACCCTAGAATTGAAAGAACCAATGGAACGCGATGTGTGAGAGAGAGAGAGAGAGAGAGAGAGAGAGAGAGAGAGAGAGAGAGAGAGAGAGAGAGAGAGAGAGAGGGGGGGTCAAATACACCTCATCCTTATACATAACCCTATCTGTCTGTCTAGCAAGTTAAGGCATGTAGTACATCCTTAGAATAGTACAACTAATGAACAATAACACAACGTAGCGAGTCAGTAACTCCCAGCTTCATATTAACTTAAGGTTCGTAGTGACGGTGGTGTTCTAACAGAAACCTCCGCTACTGTACAGCCACGGCCGCCACTCGAGTAACACACTGCACTCTCTTTCCATTGAATTTAGTGTCTTCCCTCAATATGAAATTCCTGACATCCCAAGAATCTGCCAATTGTTAGGTCTTATGAGATCAACTGGAGACCACAGAATTAAAAGGACTATATTCTGAAACATTTCTGTGCCGCATCTCCAATATTTTCAAAAGGCTCTAGTTGAAGTTAAACGGGTTTCCAAGGAGGTTTTTAAAGGTCTAGTGACATATTAACATGGTTTCTACATTATTAACATAATAAACGCTCTTGAGAACCCGGCTGATCATCTCTGTGGCCTTTGAAAATAGTCGTGTTGAGAGAGCAAAGCGTTTCAGAATACGAACCTGAAGACTGAAGAGAGGGAGTTTGTCAGTATAAATCAGAGGATTAAAGATTGAAAAGCAGCACAAAACGCAGTGAAAATGAGTGCAGAATGTGAATACTCGACTTGTGGCCCCGTCTGTACCTGTCCCTTGTATTCTTCCCCCCTGGCAAGTGTGTCTGTGTTGCCTGTTGCAGACATTTGCTTGGTGACCCAGTTTCAGTGTGATGACGGGAAGTGTATTGAGAATTACCGAAGGTGTGACCATATTGCTGATTGTGTCAACGCTGAAGATGAGGCGGTTTGTCGTGAGTAACTAATGGAACACACACATACACACACATTCTCTCTCTCTCTCTCTCTCTCTCTCTCTCTCTCTCTCTCTCTCTCTCTCTCTCTCTCTCTCTCTTTCTTTCTTTCTTTCTTTCTTCTTCTTCTTCTTCTTCTTCTTCTTCTTCTTCTTCTTCTTCTTCTTCTTTCTTCCTTTCTTTATTTGTTCTTATTATTATTTTGTTCTTGCTCTCCGATCTTCTTCCTTTGTTGATCTTCATCTTGGTTTTCTTGTTCTTGTTCTTCTGTCTTCTTTTGTTGTTCTTCGTCTTGTTCTAATTTTTCTTGTTCACCTTTTGTCCTCTTCCTCTCGGTGCATCCTAACATACACACGCATGGTAGTTAAGGAGTTATTATCGTATCATAATACAAACTTACCTATTAATATCTGGACCGAATGTGGAAGTCCTAGTGCTGTACTCCAATAGTCTCTGTAGTGTTAGAATTATTTTTTTTTTCATTTATTTTATACCACTAATTGAATGTGCAGTTTATTGTGACGTGTGCAAAAAAAGCATATATATTTTTTACACTTACTTATAATAAGTATGTACTTCTATTTATATCTATTCACTCATTTGAATGTTATATATATTATCACAGTCTGAAGGTCAGTAGCATATTAATTAATCTAGTTTACCACCATCACCACTACCACTTGTTTTCATTATTATTATTATTATTGTTATTATTATTATTATTATTATTATTATTATTATTATTATTATTATTATTATTATTATTATTATTGTTATTGTTATTATTATGGTAATAATAATAATAATAATAATAATAATAATAATAATAATAATAATAATAATAATAATAATAATATTATTATTATTATTATTATTATTATTATTAATATTATTATTATTATTATTATTATTATTATTATTATTATTATTATTATTATTACCATTGTTTTCACTACCAAGACTAGGATGAATTCACAGTTTCATTACTGAGATGATGATTCAAATTAATTCCTGAATTGGTATGTTTCTTAGTGGTAGCACAGGTAGTAGTTTTAAAGAGAGCAGCAGCAGCTGCAGTAGTAATAACAGTACCAGCAGCAGTAATAGTAACAGTATGTCAGCAGTTCACTTCCGTTACTGTCATGGCCAGGCGTCCGTTAGGGGAAGTAAAAGGTTACGAATAATCGCCATAGGAAAAAGGAAGTAGGAAGAGGAGGAGGAAAGCAAAGAAACTTACAAGAAGAATAAACACCAGAACGACATTTTCTTGGATAATACATGTAGCAGAAGACATAGTTGTAGTAGTAGTAGTAGTAGTAGTAGTGGTAGTAGTAGTAGTAGTAGTAGTAGTAGTAGTGGGAGTAGTAGGAGGAAGAGAAGATGTGTCGTCTTATATCTCTTGCTGAGCCATACTCCCAAGTTGTGCAGAACGTGCTGAGTGCAGAGTGTCGAGTGAGGATGACCACCACGGCCAAAGCCATCAGCACATCTCTGGCTGACTGCTCATTAACATTATTTCGTACTCACGCCTCACTTGAAAGATTTTATTTTGCGGTATTCCTCACTCAAAGCCTGGATGTGTCATAATAAAGTGAACTGATATAGGAATATAATGCGGTATTCTCTTCAAAATAACACATAAGATTAAAAAATAGTAACGGACAAATGATAGATGAAATGATGATAGTCATAGTATTATTTCCAACTTCGTACGCTGCCCCACGCTATTGTTTCTCGCGTAGGCTCGTATCCCACCGCTGGTCAAGGGAAACGAGAGCGTGGGGCAGCATAAAAAGCTGGAAATAATACTATCATAGAAAAATATACTACATTTACTTCTACTAGAGAGAGAGAGAGAGAGAGAGAGAGAGAGAGAGAGAGAGAGAGAGAGAGAGAGAGAGAGAGAGAGAGAAGCAGACAGGCAGAGAGACAGAGGCATAATTAGGGACCATAAAAGCACCTAAGAAAGTTTTTATTTTCTTATTTTGTTGACGTGACAAGGGGACTGGCTCATGACTATAAAGTGAACTAAATGAGAAAAATACATGTCCGCTGAATGCTCCCGGTGCAAAAAAAAAAAAAAAAAAGTCCCAAGAAGAGGAAATGGGACTTAAGCATGCACAAGTGAATGTTTTTAGAGCTTCTGGAAAAAAAATGATATTAGAAATAATGAAAAATAGGAAGAAGAAAATCAGAAAAAATTAAGTTATAAAAAGTTCGAAGAGAGCTCAGGTTATGAAATCTTTTATACGTGAATGTAATTTAGAACTTAAAGAAAAAGGAAACGAAAGTATATAACAATAGCAAAAATAAAACGAAACTTTGAAAAGGAAGGTTACAGCAAAAAGGCTTGAATAAAAATTCAGTTTAGAACGCAAATTGAAGGGAAGAGAAACAGAACTAGGGATAATGAAAATAGTAGTAAAGATTCTAAGAAAAAGGAAGGTTTTAGAAAAAAAGATTAGCTAGGAAATTAAAGTTTTGATTTTTTTTTATGTTGTAGTTTGCAAATTTAAGGAAAGGAAAACGAAGTCAGGGATAGAGAAAAAAATATTACTGTAGTGGTTATAATAATAGTAGTGGTGATGGTGGTAGTTGGGATTTTCTTGGTATGCAATGAGCCCCATACACAATATTGCATGGGTCTTGTGCATGTACGTATGTATGTACTCATGTATACTTCGGTAATAGAAGGTTTCATAGTATTTTCGGTCTCGAATGGTGCATCTTAATGATATTTCTCCCCTCCCTCCCAACCCTTTCCCCATCCTTCCCTTTCCATTCCCTCCCCATCCCCATCCTTTCCCTCTTCCCTCGTTTCATCTACTGCTTTCCAAATACTGCCTTTTCCTCTCTCCTTTTCTTCCTTCACTTCCTTATTTCTTATTTTTGTTTTTCTTTCCTTTTCCTCTTATATTTTCTCCATTTCCTTCTCCGTTCTTATCATTTTATTTACTTTCTTTTTTCACCATCCTTTCAACTTTTCAATCCGTTTAATATTTTTTTTAAAATATCTATTACTTTTATATTATCTCTCTCTCTCTCTCTCTCTCTCTCTCTCTCTCTCTCTCTCTCTCTCTCTCTCTCTCTCTCTCTCTCTCTCTCTCTCTCTCTCTCTCTCTCTCTCTCTCTCTCTCTCTCTCTCTCCCCCCCCAACAACGCCCACCCACGCATGTCTCCCGCCCCGACCCTCCACCAGCCTGCGAACATCCCAACTTCCAATGCATTAGCCTTATGTGCATCCCGCCCGAGGCTCACTGTGATGGGAAGGTGGATTGTGATGATGGGTCCGACGAGATTGGCTGTCGTATGTATTGATTTGTGTTCCTTAGCATTAGTAGTAAGGTTGTTGTTGTGGTGTAGGTTTTGTGTTGTAGATTGGTGGTGATGTCTGTCTGGTGTTGTTGGCGATCTCTCTCTCTCTCTCTCTCTCTCTCTCTCTCTCTCTCTCTCTCTCTCTCTCTCTCTCTCTCTCTCTCTCTCTCTCTCTCTCTTCTTCTTCTTCTTCTTCTTCTTCTTCTTTTTCTTTTGTTGCCGTCTATTTTTGTTGTATTTTTTTTTCTTTTTCTTCCTGCTGTTGATTCTTTTTCTCCTCCTCCTCCTCCTCTTTTTTTTTTTTAAATGTGGCTTATCGTTTTTCTTCTCGTTCTTATCACTGTTTAAATAAATTTTTATTCATTTATTTTGTTCTATTTTATGTTTTTTTTTTCAATTTATTTTTCATTTTTTTATTCTAATATTCTCTCCCTATCTCTTATAAATAGATCTCTAACTGTACTAGTTTCTCTCTCTCTCTCTCTCTCTCTCTCTCTCTCTCTCTCTCTCTCTCTCTCTCTCTCTCTCTCTCTCTCTCTCTCTCTCTCTCTCTCTCTCATTTACTTATATACACTAAGTCTATCGTCTTTTCTTAGATATTTTAAGACGAAGGCAGTTGTGTTTTTTTCTTTTGTACATTAGTATTTTTAGTAGTAAGTAGTTGCATGTTATTTAGTAAGTATGGTAGTATTTATTTTTCACCCATTAACCTCTCCCCATTTATTTAACTTTTTTTAATCTTAGAATGTTTACGAAGTTGCTTTTGTTATTGATGTCACTAATGATAATTTTTGAGAACATGATTATATTTTATTTCAGAGAGTACGTTTGTGGATCTTTTTTTTTTCTTAATGAATTAACTGACACGCTATTTTTTTTTTTTTAATTTTAAGTTTTGTGTAGTATTAAGTTATTATTACTACTGTTTGTTATTTTCTATATGTCTCTTTGTTGGATTTCTTACGTCTCTTAGTTGTTGTGAATCTTTTTTACTCTTCCTTGTTTACTCTTCCTTCTCTTTTTGTCTTCTTTCTTTCTTTCTTTCTTTCTTCCTTCCTTTCTTTTTTTCTTCCTTTCTTTCTTCCTTTCTTCCTTTCTTCTTTTTCTTTTTAGATTACGTAAAAAAATGAGATACTGTACAGTTTGAAAATTTACAAAAAAAAAAAGAAGCTTTCATCTTCTTTTCTTCTTTCTTTTATTTATCAATCGGAAGTGAATGTAGAAAGCCGAAATTTTAGCTTGGTGCATTATTTAGGGGCAAGAATTATGTGTTAACGTGTGTAGTTACTCTATTTCCTTCTTTGTCTTTTTTTTTTTTTTTTAATCAGTCGTGAGTAAATGTAGAAAGCCCAAATTTTAGCTTGATATATTATTCAAAGGCAAGAATTCTGTTCTGAGCTTCGTGCAGAGTGAATCACTTCTGTGGCAATGCAGCAGGTGTGGTTAGGTTAGGTTAGGTTAATACTGCTGGGTAGGAGTCAGGAACAGTGTTGAGTGGTGTTGTTACTACTACTACTGCTGCTCTTACTTCTTGTTCCCCATTCTACATTTTTTGATGCGTGAAGGAGCTCAGCCAAGGACAAAGAAAAAGAATGTCCAAAATGGAGGCCACTTAAGTTCCGAAGATGTCCTGATACTACTACTACTACTACTACTACTACTACTACTACTACTACTACTACTACTACTACTACTACTACTACTACTACTACTTCTTCTGCTACTGATACTACTACTACTGCTACTACTACTTCTATTACTACTACTACTACTACTACTACTACTTCTACTTCTACTACTACTACTATTATTGGTGCTCCATCCCAAACCCTAATGATCCCATCTTAACTCTAAATACATAGACTCAGAACCCTATTCAGAAACCCATCACCCTAACTCCCTTCAAGAACTCACAACTCCATCCAAATCTCCTGTAGTCTCATCCTGACTCCCTTCAACTGATCCCATCTTAACTCTCCTCAAACCCTCATAACTCCAGTAGAAATCCCACTAAACCTATTTCAACTGCCTTGGAATCTTTCAAAACACCTCCTTAATTCTTTCGGTTCCACGGTATCACTTGCATTGTATTCCGGATGCCATCAGAGGAAGAAGTTCAGATTTTTTTCTTTTTCTTAAGGGCATACACGTAAATCATCGGTAGTTTAGCATACACTGGCCTTCTTCTGACTAAAAGTAGAGGATTAAGGTTGTTGTTGTTGTTGTTGTTGTTGTTGTTGTTGTTGTTGTTGTTGTTATTATTATTATTATTATTATTATTATTATTATTATTATTATTATTATTATTATTATTATTATTATTTTATTGGCTACAACGGGATACATTATAATCATCATGACACGGAGCATTGACAATGTTGGTCATTACAAAATCGCAACATGTTGGCTCATATTCTGAAACACACCTGCACCGCACCTCCACTACTTTCAAAAGGCTCTCGTTGAAGTCACACGTATTTTTAAAGATTTTAGTGACAGATTAGTAAGATCTCTACAATATTAACAGGAGGAACACTCGTGAGAATCCAGCTATACATCTCTGTGCCCTTTGAAAATAGTCGCGGTGAGAAAACAAGGCGTTTCTGAATATGGGTCATGAGATCAACAAAAACACTATATATCAAAATGGTATCAGTACTAAGAATGAGTTACTGACACTGGACATTGCCTGTAGAAGTGAATGAGCTGACTCCCACTCGACTCCCTGCATGTCTCATAAGAACATAACTCCCTCACTGCCGTCAGCGTGTCACGATAAGTTCACCTGCCGCAACGGGGAGTGTGTGATGTCGCAGCTTAGGTGTGACGGGAAGGCCGACTGTGGTGATAGGTCTGACGAGGTGGACTGTATAGGTGAGTGTGTGAGTGCGTACTGGACCATATTCTGAAACACTTCTGCACCGCACCTCCACTACTTTCAATATGTTCTAGTTGAAGCCACACGGGTTTTTAAGGTTGTTTTTATGGTTCCAGTGACAGATTAACGAAGTTTGTACATTACTGAGAGGAGAAACATTCTTGAAAACCCTGCTAATCATCTCTGTGGCATTTGAAAATAGTTTGGTGAGAGAGCAAAGCATTTCTGAGTACAGGTCTGTGAGCAGAGAGAGAGAGAGAGAGAGAGAGAGAGAGAGAGAGAGAGAGAGAGAGAGAGAGATGTTATGCAGTGATTAGTGGCAGTTTTGAAAATGAAAATGAAAGATCACGAACTAACTGACCACCAAACACAAACACACACACACTCACAAACTCTACAGTATGCCATGGTGACGCGTTCCACTGCGGTGACGGTACCTGCATCACGCCTGCCCAGGTGTGTGACGGCCAGGCGGACTGTGACACGGACGAGACGAGCTGTGGTGGCGGGAGTAAGTCACGTGGTTGTTGTTCACTCACCAGCAACAACAACAACAACAACAACAACAGATATGACATCTACTATTATCATTAATACTACTGCTTTCATCATTGCTGTTACTGCTGCTAATAGTACTACTACTACTTCTACTTCTACTTCTACTACTACTACTACTACTACTACTACTACTGCTGCTGCTGCTGCTGCTACTGTCTTCTTCTTTTCTTTTTCTTCTTCGTCTTCGTCTTCTTTTCTTCTTGTACTAGTATTACTACTGCTACTACTACTACTACTACTACTACTACTACTACTACTACTACTACTACTACTACTACTACTACTACTACTACTACTACTACAACTACTACTACTACTACTACTACTACTACTACTACTACTACTACTACTACACCACCACTACCACCACCACTGTTGTTTTTGTTGTTATTGTTGCTGTTATGCTGGACTTCCGTTGGTCTTGCGTTGCTTCTCTCTCTCTCTCTCTCTCTCTCTCTCTCTCTCTCTCTCTCTCTCTCTCTCTCTCTCTCTCTCTCTCTCTCTCTCTCTCTCTCGTGATTCTAAAACTGTCCATCGTGGCCTCTGTCGGTTTTTTTAAACGTATTTTCTGTATGACATCGTTGGTGTTTTGAAGTACAGTGTAGTGTATAGATCACACACGTATTATGGGTATGTGTTGGTGTACTACGTTTATGGGCATCGTGGCAGTACATACGGTTACTCATGTTTATGGGTATTACTCTCTTCTTGACAGCATATATATATTTCTTAAATGTATTGAGTAAGGAAAAAATCTCTCTCTCTCTCTCTCTCTCTCTCTCTCTCTCTCTCTCTCTCTCTCTCTCTCTCTCTCTCTCTCTCTCTCTCTCTCTCTCCTTAACAAAATAGTAGTAGTGGTAGTAGTAGTATTAGTAGTAGTAGTAGCAGTAGTAGTAGAAGTAGAAGTAGTGGTGGTGGTGGTGGTCGTAGTGATGTACATATCAAACATAGTGTGAGAGAGAGAGAGAGAGAGAGAGAGAGAGAGAGAGAGAGAGAGAGAGAGAGAGAGAGAGAGAGAGAGAGAGAGAGAAAGAGAGCGGGGGGGATGGAGGTGCGTGGGAAGTAAGCAAAGCCACAAGGTACGGAAGAATTAAAGAAAGAAAAGGAGGAAGAAAGGTGGAGCGGAGAAAGAAGAGTCACTCCCTTTTCCTCCTCCTCCTCCTCCTCCTCCTCCTCCTCCTCCCTCCTCCTCCTCCTCCTCCTCCTCCTCCTCCTCCTCCTCCCACCTCTAATAGACAGGTAACACAGTAAGACACCTCCTTATTAGTCTGACAGCCTCTCTATCAGGTAGATAACACCACTTCATTGCATACTGATGGTTAAAATGACTCTCTCTCTCCTCTCTCTCTCTCTCTCTCTCTCTCTCTCTCTCTCTCTCTCTCTCTCTCTCTCTCTCTCTCTCTCTCTCTCTCTCTCTCTCTCTCTCTCTCTCTCTCATTTGTTTCGGGTTAGAAAAAAAAATATATTGGGTATGGCTCGTATTTGTAAACATATTCTTATTTATGTATGACTATTATTTACCCGTTTTTTTTTTTTTTCCCCTTGTCTGTGAGTGTGGATGATGTTAGAATAGACCACCATGCTTTGCTTGAGTATAATCATGAAACTGAAGAAATTGCCAGTATCGTATTTTGTTATATAGATATGTTTGGTTTTGCTGCTTCTTGTATGGCTGACAGAATCAAGTTTACACACACACACACACACACACACACACACACACACACACACACACACACACACACACACACACACACACACACACACACACACACACACACACACACACACATTATTTTGTTATATAGATATGTTTGGTTTTGCTGCTTCTTGTATGGCTGACAGAATCAAGTTTACTCACACACACACACACACACACACACAGTACATTCAAACAGTACCGGCTTCTTGTGTTCACTCGTCTCTTCGTTTTGAAAATACTGCTGCAGCGTCTCATGCATTATTTAATATACTACTGTACAGATGTATTTCTTGGTTGTTTAATTAATCATTCTTTTATTTTTTATTATTTCCTTTTATTCTTTTATTTTTCCTTTTTTTTCTACCGTCGGAATTACTTTTATATTATTCCATCTCTACATCAGGCCTCTTTCATCTCGCCCCGTTTCCCTTTCAATAATAACGATTTGCCATTTATTTATTCATGTACATTTACGCATTTCTTTAGATCTTGTGCCCTACCTAGCTCCTCCCACCTCTGTATTTTTTAGTCATTTAAATTTACGCATTCCTCTCGTTCCTGTGATCTAATTAGTTCCTCCTGCCTCTGTTCTTCCCGCTGCAGTGTGTCCTGAGGGGTACTTCCGCTGCTTCACCGGCGGGAACTGCATTAATGTCACCTATCGCTGTGACGGACTTGTGCAGTGCCCGGATGGTTCTGATGAAGAAGACTGCCGTAAGTATAATGACGTGACCACTAACCTTCCTCACCCGCCTCCGTTCATCATCTCCCTATCTCATTCTCTCACCTTCACTTAACTCGATCACTGTGGTTCCTTTGCAGGCTGCAGGGCATATTATGAAATAGGAAGGTATGTCTTAGTTCCTGGGTAAGTTACTTTAAGATGGTGAAGTTATTTCTGGATTAGAGAGAAAAAAAATATGCGTGAATTCTTTGTGTGTGTAATTTTATGTATCAATTTATCTTTTTCTTTCAGAGTCGTTTTATAAATCAAGAATGTAGCGCCTCACTCATTCATTCATTTATTATTATTATTATTATTATTATTATTACTAGTGTTGTTTTATTTATTTATTTATTTATTTTTTTTATCGGTGCCGTTTTGCGAACCACTTGCTCTCCTTCCCGGTCGGTCGTTCAGCAAACTACTCGGACTTAATCTACTGTACGTTATGATTCAGCATTGCTTTTCACTACCGCCGCCAGTACGTATTTCGGAGTCGCGGGAACCCCACACTCGTGCGCATAACGTTATGCATGTGTACGTATTAGATGTATTGGTGTTGTCACTATTGTATGTATGTACACTGCATGTTGATATGTATACGTATGTTCACACTTCTATTGCAGGTGACTCACTGCCGCTATGTAAAGATTTGCACTGCGCTCAATATGTGTGTGTGTGTGTGTGTGTGTGTGTGTGTGTGTGTGTGTTTCAATTAAGAGTGTGCACCAGTTGTTTTGCATACTTGAATCTCTCTCTCTCTCTCTCTCTCTCTCTCTCTCTCTCTCTCTCTCTCTCTCTCTCTCTCTCTCTCTCTCTCTCTCTGATCCTGCGAGTATCTACATCATATTCTCTTATGCAGCAGCAGAGAGAGAGAGAGAGAGAGAGAGAGAGAGAGAGAGAGAGAGAGAGAGAGAGAGAGAGAGAGAGAGAGAGAGCACTGACAAATGTATGCACTATGTTTATCTCACTCATAGCAGCATCTAACGGTATGAGACAAATACGGGAGAGTTAAGGAGCAAAATACTTCCTCTTGGATGGCTTATGAATGAAGTAACTGATATTTTTTTGCCTTGTAAAGACCTCAGTTTGCATTAGCTTTCTTTTCATTGTTTTGTGTATGATTTTTTTTATAACTTACTTTTTATCTAAGAATTATTATTATTATTATTATTATTATTATTATTATTATTATTATTATTATTATTATTATTATTATTATTATTTATTTATTTTCAAGTATTGATAATTATTTGCGTAGTCCATCTTATTTATTTATTTAGGTACCTATTTAGCACTTTGTAGCATTTCTTTGGAAGTAAATAATCCCTTTTTTCTATCCTTAATACACTAGCCTATTCCTATTCCCATTTATCCACTCATTCATCTTGTCCTCTCTTCCTGCCTAGGCCCTCCTTCCCTCCCTCCAGCCATCCGTAATGATTTCTTCTCACATTTATTAAAGTTGGCGTCATGTTGTGATAAATTTGATCATCACGAGTTCCAGCTGCCAGTATCCATTGTCTGCACGCTGCTTTATCCGCGACACTTCGTGAGATTTGACAACGACCATACAGTCTATTGAGCTCTCAAAAATCTATGGTTGCACTGATATTTTAACATTTTCTTGTGTAGCATACTGATCCCTGCGTCCATACCATTGTTAATTATAATTGTACTCTTCAGTATTCGGTGAAGCTGCCACTGATATTAAGTGATTAAGTGTGTTGATACATATACATGTATATATTATTTTTTGTTTTGTTTTGTTGTTGACCACGGCCGGATAAAGACCTAAATTATGGATTCGCCACTTCTCATATAACGGAAGTGTCTGTCAGGCTGCCCTTAACTACGGTGTCATAATAGGTACAGTGAATTTTATGTTCATAAATCCAACAGAAATTGACGCACACACACACACACACACACACACACACACACACACACACACACACACACACACACACACACACACACACACACACACACACGTAATATAATCTATATAGACTATATAGTGAACTATATTATGTAAAGATGTTTACAGAGATAATAACTGAGAATTTGATAGATGGAGGTAGCTGTCAGATACTACGTTTTCTCTGAAATATTTTTGTTTAGTATGCCGTCACTCGTTTGGGGCTGCTGTTTTCACTGTTCATCAGATGAGAGATAAGAGCTGAGTGCAAGGCATCAGTGAAGTACAAGTACACCAGGTATTCCTTATATGCTAGGGTTATGTTCTGCGAAAAGCTTGTGTAATGAGAATTAGCATATCGAACCTGCCATCCCATTATTTATAAGGGGTTATGTTCCACGACCCATTTTTTAACTCTTATGAATACTTATTCTGCCACCGTTTCACAAAAATGAATAAATAAATAAAGCACTAAAGCAACAGTAAAACACATAAATAAAGATAAAATCGTAAAATATAATATGAAAAGACATTGTGAAAGAAAATAAATAAATAAGTAATATAAATAGTGGGCTGTTTGCAGTACGGGGAAAGCGCGAAAAAAACATATTTGCACCCACTGCCCTGTAGTGTTAGTCACCCAACTCCAGTGCTCTCACTTTTGGGGAATTTGTCCCCAGATTGGGAAATATGAACTTATCTGGGAAAAATCTAGGGAAATAGGATTTCTAGGGAATTTCTGGAGATTTCTTTAAGTTTTTAGTGAAAATTTGGTGAAATATATACAATATATACAATATATACAATATATTTGGTGAAATATATACACAATTTAAATGTATTAAAGATCAAACAAGTGTTAGCAAAGCGTGGTTTTGGCGGTAAATTCAACATTGATAATTTGGATTGGCTATTGACACGGTAACCAATCAAAAAATAAAAGAGGAAGCTGACTCCCGCCATTGGAAAGCCTCCAAGCTTCTGCGCCGCCCTTGTGTTTACATTAATGCGGAGTTGACTAATGCCCCCGTGGCCTGTGATACCTGATTTGTATAAGGTAAGGATCAGTGGTTGTTATATTATTCGTGTATATATATATATATATATATATATATATATATATATATATATATATATATATATATATATATATATATATATATATATACACGAATATTTACTGATGTGATGAGATAGCGGCCTATAAGAGGTAATGAAAGGCCAAAACAAAAGACCATATAATTTGTAGTTCAACTAGAAATGCTATGGATGGCTATTAGATATGGCTATGAATAGGGTTGCCAGGCATTTCATCTGGTAGGGCCTCTTATTAGAATCTTGGCTCTAAGCATGTTGCCGTAAATGCTTTTTTTTTTTTTTTTTTGCCAAAAATCTCGCTTTCTGTGAGTTTGCCACTTTCATGACAAAAAAAAAAGAAAAAGAAAAAAAACAGCAGGCAGTTTGCCATTTTTGCCAAAAAATCCCAGGCATCCCTCCCAGCTGCTCTACCCATCAACAGAAGAAGTCAAGAATGCTTTATAACTGTGGTTCTTATTAACGTTCTTAATTAACCTTCTTAGATTTTTTTCCTCCTTCATGCCCTTCCCCATTTGCATCTAAAAAGAAATAGATTTTTGTTTTTTTATTGAGTATGAATTGGTGATAATACTGGCACTGCTTAGCAATTACATCTTGAATTATTGAGATACTTGAAATCCTCTTGTTGAAAAAAAAAAAAAAAAAAAATATATATATATATATATATATATATATATATATATATATATATATATATATATATATATATATATATATATATATATATATATGTATATATATATATATATATATATATATATATATATATATATATATATATATATATATATATATATATATATATATATATATATATATATATATATATAAAAACCTTGCATAGAGAATTTCAGGGTGATCTAGGAAAATATCAACCTCATTGTAGAAAAATTCTGAAATTAATTTGTAAGAGCCCTGGCCACCTCACCTCACCAGTCAAATCACTGCTGCTACTTGCATAATAGGGAATTTTTCTCACATTTCGAGAATACCTGGCATATTTAGGTTAGTTGCATGTAATGAAATTCACATATTTCAAATTTTCATATATTGAATATCCAGTGTACTTGTCAGTCACTGGTCACCAGATGTCACAGCTCGAGCTCGTGCTTGTTGAATTTTGCTATGTGTCGCCACAAAATAAGTTATATTTGTATTTTCATGCACTTTTAGAATCTTTTTTTTTTTTGTGTGAGAGATGCCTCCAAAGATTTTCTTTTTAACAATCAAAGTAAAAAAATGCAAAATGAGGTCTTCGTATACTCAGTAGAGCTAATGATGAAATAGTACTAATGCAGGAACAATAACAATCTATGATAAGTTGTGTAGAGTAAGTAGAATGCCTGCCAGGCAGAGGAAAAAGATGAAGGTTTTGTCTTATGGAATGTCTATTAATGATGTCATGTCTACCTATGTCTTGTTCTTTCTTTCGTTGTATGTAGTGTACTTGTTATGCAAAATATACATACATTTTATCTTTATATATATATATACACATGTATAGTATGTATTTTCTGCATGAAGTGGCATCCAACATGAATGCTGTAGTTGGGAAACAAAATTAGCTTTTCAAAGTACAGACTAGATACTTTTATTCACAGTCTGCAAGCCACACTACTAGTTGTATGGTTTAGATCCACTCTCTGTCTGTACTATACTCATCACGGGTTTTGCCTGTCCCGTGCTCTTGGTCCTGGTGGCCCCGCACTGGTGTGGCCTTGTGCATGAATGTTGGACTTTCTCCCTGCATAGCCTGTCAGGTGTGGCAGTGGACTTGCAGGGACGGGGGTTGTATCTCTCAGGCCAGCCGGTGTGATGGAACCATTGACTGCAACGACAAATCTGACGAGTACGAGTGTCCTTCTGGTGGTGAGTTGTTTGGTGTGCTGTTCTGACCACCACCTCTTTAATTCTCTTCAGTTCTATTGCTGTTTCAACCAATACGCCATATATAACTATACCCTTTGCAGGGTCTACATTTCAGTGTTTGGAGCATTTCTAGTCCTGTTTTCCTCTGTTGGAATTTAATAGTAAGTTTACTTTATGGGGGGTGTTCCAGTTAGGTTTCAAAATGTTGTGTTAAGTTAGTTTACCTTATGGAGAAGTCCAGGGAGGGCAAAGCCATCCCCCCCCTGGTGAGGAGGTTACAAAATGTTACCCTATGGGAGAGATCCAATAGGTTAGGGGGTTCAGGGGGCAGTATTGGTTGAAATTGCAAATTTACCTTCTCCTCTGTGCTGCCACCCATTCTCTCTCTCTCTCTCTCTCTCTCTCTCTCTCTCTCTCTCTCTCTCTTCTCTCTCTCTCTCTCTCTCTCTCTCTCTCTCTCTCTCTCTCTCTCTCTCTCTCTCTCTCTCTCTCTCTCTCTCTCTCTCTCTCTCTCTCTCTCTCTCTCTCTCTCTCTCTCTCTCTCTCTCTCTCTCTCTCTCATAGTAGTTGAACAGTAAGATATAACAGTGAAAGAATTGATTAAGAAGTGATTTATTTATTTATTTATTTATTTATTTGTTTATTTATTTATTTATTTATTTATTTATATTCCCTCCATCCTTCCTTCTGCTGATATTGCTAGAGGTAAAAGTGCAGACGATTCTAAGTTGAAAATGTCCTGTGCACACAGGTATGCATTTTAGGCATTGTTTAGCTATGGTATAAAATTCTAGTATGGGCAGGCCACAGATACAATGGCTGGATCCATATTTTTGAAAGGTGGCAATGTTTTCCTGCAGCAGCGGCAGCATCAACACAGTTGATGTAGACCAAGGAGTCTACATCAACACCGTTTGAGGCAAGCACACCTGCCATGGTTATCCTCCTGGCCCGGCTGTTGTGTCTCACCCACTCATGCTTGAATTTCACACCATGGCTAAACTAAGCCTCAAAATGTGTATGTACATAGAATTTTTTCCACTTAGAATAACCTGTACTTTCACCTTTAGCAATATCCACAGAAACTTGTGTTACACACTGTATTGGATGCCTCTCTCACTCAGTTCATGACAAGGATAATAGAATAAATAGTAACCTGGTAATGGTGGTACCTTCTGCTCCCCTCCAGGATGCCGAGAAGGAGAATTTAAATGCCAGAGTGGTTCCTGTGTCCTAGAGGAGGATCGCTGTGATGGAGTAAATCAATGCCCTGATGGCTCAGATGAGTTTGGCTGCCCAACACCAAGTAAGTTAGCATTTTGTGTGTGTGTGTGTGTGTGTACTGCTATGACAAGTTGCAGAAACATGCCAAATCTTAGGTGTACCATATGATCAAGTCAGTTAAGGCTTGAATTTCCATCTTATGAGAGTTGTGGTCAGTCCTTGATCACATCTGCTTCCTGCATTTATAATAAATCAGTTTCTCATAATTTCATAATGGAGATCGTAGTTATTGATTCAATCATGACATTGATAGCATGGCATGGCAGTGGGATGGTCTTGTGAAGATTAGGTAAAGGGGATGAGAGAGAGCTTAGTATGAGTTCAGGATGTTGAGGTGTAGTTGTATCAGCCAGAAAATGAGTGTCCCTTCCAAAAAGAAAAAAATGTGGGTGGAACAGAGGCTTCTAGCATATACTCTGGTAAACTTTGCAAAGACCATAACCACACTTTCCAGAGACAAACTGCCTTGGACTGTTTAGATCATTTAATTAATAAAATGCCTGAAATTAATCTAGAAGGAGGAGAACCATGTAGATTCTTGATAGGATGCACAGCCATGAGCCAGAGCTGGACTGGCCATGAGGTATCTTGTGGTCAAGTTGTTGCTTGTTAAGGTTTACCATGTTGGTCTGTCACATTCAAGTTCAGTCCCCAATCATGCCCACCTCCTGTATCTGTAATAGAATTATTATAAGTGTTTAATGAAGAATGTAATTCTTCACTTAATTTGTGTGTGTGTGTGTGTGTGTGTGTGTGTGTGTGTGTGTAAGTAGGGTTTGCATAATTCAAAGTATCATTGGCTAAGATTGTTGACTGAAAGTTGAAAGTTGCAATCTTAGTCACATTTTAGGTAAGGGTATAAAAACAGGATCATTGGAGATACAAAAATGTATATCTTGGTTTGTACAGAGAAAATGTATAAAACAATCTAATTTTCAAGAAGGAGTCTTCCTTGCCATGATCTTCATGTATCTAAAAGAAGTGATCAGGAACAGAAGCCTGTAGGGTTGTGGAAGCAAGTTGAGCATTGCAGTAGGATGGACTTAAATCCTTTTCAAGCCTCAAAACTTATATTAAATAGCTGATATTGCAGCAGAATAAATAAATGAGGCTGGTGCTCATGCATTTTCTCCCCTCATCTTATCTCCCCTTGCATTTTCTCCCTTCTCACAGTATCTTCTCTTGTGCCATGTGCCCTTATGTGTGTGGGTGTGTTTATCTGTCTAACTAGTAAGCAACAGAGGGAAAATCAAAGAAACATCAGTAAGCCAAGAGTGGCCTTATGATGGGGAAGAACAAAGCTTGCTACTGCTGTTCAGGGATAGTTTCCCAGCTTGCTTGGTGCTCTGATGATATGTTTGCTATAGTACCATAGTATATCCTTAAAACATCTTTGAGAACAGGTTGTTTACAGATCTAACAAGTACAAAAAATTATTGAGTATGGTTTCCTCTTGTGATATGGTAATAATGTAAACTCATAGAGAAACATAAACACTTACAATAGGTTGAAGGAAGAAAGGAGTATGTATTACAAGAAATAAAGGGCATCTTTGAGTTCATGACAAACTAAACAAAAAATAAATATGTAGACAGGACAACATGAGTATAACTGGAGTCTTGTATGAATCCATGATCTCTTGGCATTAGTCACTTTTTGGAATTTCACGGTTTTTCAGAATTTGGAATAATTTATTTTTTTAGTGTTGCTTTTGGTAAATGGATAAAGATAGATCATGAAATTGATGACTTTTTATAACTGTTTAATTCTAATGAATAAGAAAGAACAAAATCACTCACCATTAAAGATTGAATTAAGTTAAGTTCATAAGGAAGTTTACAATTATGAATACACTGGCTTCCACTGTTGCCAGTGTCCTACACAGGTAGATGCCAGGTAGCCTGCCTCATGAACTTACTTGCCTTGTATTGCAACAATGCACATTGCATGTAATGAAACTGATCCAGTCCTCAGGGATGAGTGGGCCAACAGGAACAATGTCATCATGTGTTATGTGGCCTTCCTGTTGCTTTGCTTGCATCTTGAGTGGTGTGTAGTGATTGGTTATCACTGCTGACTTCACCCACAAGTCACTTGTACCACTGAACATATATTAGATATTACATATACTCAACATTGTTAAAAGACAAATTAATTTCCATAAGAGTGAACAGAAATATGATCAGTTCTTTGAGTTAGCATACAGTTATATAAGACATTTTATGGGCTAAGCAAGTTGCTGCTTTGATTACAGCACAGCATCACATTAGCACAAAACTATCTGTTCTTCCATTTCAGGTTACAGTAAATGGGCCCTAACTTGAAGAGTATTAAAGTTTTTAAACCACCTTTATGAAAGTTCATTTATAGTTTTGGTACAATGAAAGATTAGTTTCTGGTCATTGCTGACAATGCTTGGTGCCAAATGCAGGTTCTGGTATATATGGTAAAAAAAAAATTGTTTGGCAGTCAGGATGTTTTAATTTTCAGAATTTTGGATAAAAGACTTTGGTCCTGTATGAGTGTGTTGTAACTGCTGTGTGTGTATAATATGTATATACATGCAAGGAAATGTGCTAACAAATTTTTTTATCTTTTTCATCTTCCTTTGTGTGTGCTGTGGTGTGTCCTCACAACAGCCTGTGGCCCATTAGAGTTCACATGTGCAGATGGCAAATGTGTGCCTGCAGAGAGGAAGTGTGATGGGTATCAGGACTGTGCTGATGATTCTGATGAGTACAGCTGTAAGTATAATTCTGATCATTTAGTCACTGGAATTTAATAAAAAAAGTGTTACATTAGAAATATAGGTGAGTGCAAGAAGCCTAAGATAGCAGTATAAAATGGACAATTAAAAAATTAACAAGATCACCAGAGGAGATATTAGTGATTATGCAGGATGATGTATTCCCAGAGAGGCCTACAGCAGTGGTTTGGTTACCTTACCTCAAGAATCACAAGGCAAAGTTGGAATGAATAGTGCATACTCAGGATTGTCACAAGCATGGCATCAAATTTGAAACACTTTTTGAGGAATGTTGAAAAGATTTTTATCATCATCCCTTCCTTCAACTTCACACCATCCCACAGGTTGCAGTTCTGGTCAATTCCAATGTGGGGATGGTTCCTGTGTGCCAGAAAGTGCTCGCTGTAACAATGTGCGTGACTGCCCAGATGACTCAGATGAGACTGATTGCCCAGGTAAAGATGTCTAATGGTTAAGACAGTTTGAATTGAATGTTTGCATGTGTAGTGTTGTTGTGATTCCTCTGTAGCAAAGCCTGCAGCACCCCTCATGCAGCGAACTGTGGTGAAGTCTGTGTCATCATGCTGTAAACTTTCCTTCAGGGCCTTACTATTGAACTTAAGGATTGTAGCAGTGCTACTGAGAGAGACTGGAGGAAGGCGAGTTCATGAATGCAAGACCCAAGAAGGTTATGAATAGAGTGTTTAAAATTGGATTGTTGACAAGAACCATTATTCAGTAATCTTATTTTTGCCTGTCAGAGGTCCTCTTATATATCTTTTAATTTTATCTAACTGACTAAAGAAGTGATGATATTTGGTATTTGAAAAAAAGTCTGAGAAGCTGTGGGAATTCTGATAGGTTGATATTCTGCCATAAATAGAACCTTAAATAGAATATAACAATAAAACAATCAAGCACTTAAACAACAATTAGGGCAGCAAGACTCATTAGAGGATTTTGCTTAGGTAAAGAAAAGAGAGGAATAAAGACATGGAATTGTTGATTTCTGAGTGAGTGATGAGGCAACCATTGACAAGATTTGTCTTGTTTGATGAACCTCATAAACTGCAGTTAATAGCAGTTAATAGAGAGAGAGAGAGAGAGAGAGAGAGAGAGAGAGAGAGAGAGAGAGAGAGAGAGAGAGAGAGAGAGAGAGAGAGAGAGATGCTGATACTAGAGAAAAGAAATGGGAGAAGAGAGATCACTTACCATCATATTCTTCAAAGAAATATATGGCTCTAAATGGATAGAAATGAGGACCCTCTAGTGGTACATGACAAAGGAATGAGAGGAGAGGATTGAGAAGAGATCAGTGCTTGAAGGATGAAAAGAAGTTCAGCTTTCCAAATACTAGTTGTATTGACCTATGAAGTGCACTACAGGCAGAGATGGCCAGAACCAAGAGTTTGCATGGCTTTATGACCTAATTGGATAACAGCTGATATTGGACAACACAGGCTGAACTCAAACCTTGTTTCGTCAAGATGACAACACACACACACATGCACACTATGAATATTCAAGCTGGGAGAAACATAGAAAAAAGACAGCACAATTATGGTGTACAAATTAATAACAAATAAGGAAATTATAAACAAAAGTAACAAATAAAGAAAAAAAGTAAATGCAGAAGACTTGACCCAACAAAGAAACCCAACATGGAAGAAATTTAACGATAAGAAATAATGGTGTACATGAATTTATTTTCCAGACAGCTATTAATCAGTGGAATACATATCAAAGGAAATGGCAGGCACAGACAGTATGCATAAGTTTAAAGAAAAAGCATTAGGTATATCTTTGTGTGTAGATGGCAGGCACAGACAGTATGCATAACTTTAAAGTAAAAGCAATAGGTATAACTTTGTATCTAGACAGAGTATTTCACACTTGCCTTTATCCTGTAAGAATACAAATATGAAAATGTATACAGAAGTATCCTTTTTTTTTGTGGAAATTCTGATAGGTTGATATTCTGCCATAAATGGAAGCTTAAGTAGAATGTAACGATAAAACAATCAAGCCCTTGAGCAACAATACAATAAGAGCAGTAAGACTTGTCAGAGGATCTCACTCAACTGAAGAAAAGAGAGAAATAAAGACATGGAGTTGTTGACCTCTGAGTGAGTGATTAAGCAACCATTGACAAGATTTGCCTTGTTTGGTGAACCTCATAAATTGCAGTTAATTATGAGAGAGAGAGAGAGAGAGAGAGAGAGAGAGAGAGAGAGAGAGAGAGAGAGAGAGAGAGAGAGAGAGAGAGAGAGAGCTGCATGCTGCATTGTAACTTACTTGACTAAGCTTAATAAGTCCTAATTAACCTAAGAAATGTATGCAATTCAATGGTGTTAGACTTGCTTTTATCAGAACATTCAATTTCTCTTGTTGTGTTCATGCATGTATGATTTTTTGTGTATGATTCTTCCTTAATTTATTCCTGAATGAACTATGATTTTATGAAATATTGCAGTCTTCAACAAAATTATTGTTTCCAAATCTAAGATAAATTCAGTTTTAAACCAGCATGCTTTATTAAATGTTACAACCATTTTTATCATTCAAGATTTCTGTATTGTTTCTTGGGCTATCAAGTGTTGCCCTGGCAGCAGAATATGACCCCCAGGCATACTCAGTATGTCCCAGGCAAGCAGAGAGATTGGATGAACAAGACATTTCTTGACTTTTTTTTTTTTTTTTTTTTTTTTTTTTTGCTGTAAAATTATGGAAACATCAAAAGTACAATCAAGTGTGTGCATCAAAGCATTATAGTATATGTCTGAAGGACATCTGAGATCAGCTGATTCAATGAAGATCTGAAAAAGAATCATCCATGAAGTATCCATGTAAAGTAATCATGTTTGGTGTATTTAGTGGGAAGAAGGAAAGGGCAACCTTAAAATTACTCCTTAAAAATCCTATGATGGATGGACACTGCTACTTTGATACCATGAAAGACCAGCTTCTTGTCTGCTGTTGCTTCATGCATGATAATGCTACCAGACACAAGATGTAACCAGTGACAAAATGACTTAGGCACAAAAATTAAATGATTGTCTGGCCAGGCAACTCATTGGATTTTATATTGGCTGAAAAGTGTGAGATCTAATGAAATAAGCTGAGAAACAAGAACATGAATGCCATCAAGAAATGTTTTGAACATGGATGTAAACTCTGATTGCTTCAGAAACCTTTCAAATAGAATACTAGATCACATCTAAGTTTTTCAAATTTCTCATGCAAAAATGATCAAAGATACATTATATATTTAATCTTTGAATTTGCATTGAAATTATTGTTTTACTTCACACTTTTCAGTGATCATGTAAGTAAAATAACAAGGAAACAATATGTTTTGCTGGATACTGTACATAGTAATGTTCAGTAACACATGCATTCCCTGAAAGGTGTGTTCAGGTATAGGGATATTGCATGACTTTTAAGATGAATGACAATTGTGCATGTGTTTGTGCTGAGGCAGCATGGATGTCCTCTCTTTAACGGCAATGCTTGTATTGTTCCATTAACAAGTGTGTCATCCTGATGAGTGGAGATGTCGGGATGGGAATTGTGTCCCAGCAGAAGTGCGGTGTGATGGCTATCCACAGTGTCTTGACCACTCCGATGAGCACAACTGCCCTGTCCGTGAGTTTTGTGTGCTGTCACTCCTAAAAGTGTGCTTCTTGGGCTTTTTCATGCCCATCACTGAGCTTTATACATAGAGTGGAAGTGTGGCTCCACATAAGTGCATTGACTGTGACTCTGGAGAGTGTTGCTTTCATAAGAACACAGAATTTTCTGTATCCTCTTCAGCTTAAAAATGCCAGACACAATTAGTTTGCTTTTAGTTACTATTTATCTGTATTTCAAGGGTGGAAAGGAATGAATATACTCAGGGGAGCCAATCAAACTCTGCTTTGGGCAGAGCTTTTGCACAGTCACTGACAACCAATGGAAGGATGAAGAATGTGAGATTTACACTGGGCTCTTGCGCAGTCACTGACAACCAATGAAAGGATGAAGAATATGAGATTTACAGTACACCAACCAATAGCAAAAGGTTGAAGCGAGGGGCAGATCTTTTAAATCAGCCAATCAGAGTCGAGGAGGTTGGTTTACTCTGAATTAGAACCAGATATAGTTTGAAGAAATTCTTGCAGTTATGGATGTCAGTTATTATTTTAATTTTGTTCTTATAATTTTTTAACTTTTTGTTTTATATAATTATTTTGGGCTAAAGCCAAGACACTGTTGCATGTAAGGGTGGGTATATAGTAATATTTATGTGGGTATAAAAATGTTGAGAAGATATTTACTTGGCTGGATACTGGCTTGGATTTTTGTTCAGTAAACTGGCTTATTAAACCTGTAGTGTCGGGGAATATGCACAGTATGTTTTAAATTTGATCACCTGCTTTCACCTGCTTTTGTACTTCTGTAATCTCTAATAGTTTAATAACTGTTTTCTGTTCCTGTTTGTGCTTATCATGATAGTAATCTTTGGAGTTTTGTGTTGTCTGCATGATGTCTCACCCTCTTCAGTATCCTCAGCCTTTCATTTTATGGGAAAAAGGAAGAAATTTCTGTTATTTTTACCCTGTTATTTCATATGGGATGGATGGAAAGTTTAAAGGTGAAGTGAAAGCATTCTATGTAGATGCAAGTATTTGTGCTAAAGGAAATAAAAGCTTTAGATTAGCCACACTAGGGAGTAAAGGACATGTGAAATCACCATTATGTAGTCTGCTTAAAAGGAGAAACAAAAACAAGAACTGATTGTTTGGAACAGAGCTGAATTTTAACTATGCAAAATACTATCCCGCTGATGAGTATGCTATGATAATAGAGTATGAAAAAAACAATGCTATTTAAGAGAAGAGAAATATATTTATTATAGGCAAAGGTAAGATAAGGATCTTGGGGAGGGAAAACATAAGAAATTGGTCTTGTAGATCCATATCAAATGAGTAGTCTATGAGGAGGCTTTATTAACAGTTAATGAAATAAGTGAGAGTTTAAGTATTTTAGCTTGATTATTTTTTTAAGTTTGAGAGGTTGAAAAGAGAGAAGAGAGTGTTCTGGAGTGAAAGATAAGATTATATGAGTGTGTGATTAGAGGAAAGACTGTCAACATTGAAGTAAAACTGGCACTTAGCGATGATATCAGCATATGTAAATGCAGTTGAGGCCTGGACATATTGCACAAATCAAAGACCTATAATCCACATGGTGACAGTGGGTCATTTGAAGAGCCAATGATGTCAGTGGTGGAAAGTGAAATAAAAGTGTGCATGGAATGTCTGTTATGTCTGGCAGTGGGGAAGAAGTTGATTTTGAGTAACCCAGCAACATTCCTACAAAGTAAACTCATCCTAGAAAGGAGTGTTGGGTAACCTTGAATACTAATTTACTTGTTTATTATATTATTTAGCTCATTTGTAAATAATGGGTCTCATTTTTACTTTGGGAACTGTTGTGTATCAACAGTGGTTGTTTGCTTCTTTGACATTTTACTTTACTAGGTTTCATGTCCTTCATATATGCCAAAAAGACAGAAATACCATTAATGTAGCCATTTTTTTCTCCCTCTCTCTCCATTATTTTGTGTCAAGAGGACCAAGATTGGGAGGAAAAGTTTGATTAGTTTGCCACTTCCAAAAAAGTAAAAAAAAAAAAAAGTAAAGAAAAGTGGGTCAATTTAGTTTCAGAGGTGTCTTGATACTCCTCTTGAAATAGTTCAGATTGTAGGAAGGAGGAAAAAATAAACAGATAGAGAACTCCATAGTTTACTGGTAAAAGGGATGAAAATAATGAAGATGCTGGTTAATTGTTGTATTAGTAATGCTTTTCAAGTGTAGATAATTAAAGGGCACACCCAAGTTTTTTTTTTTTTTCATGGACATTTTATAGTGTATGCAGCATGCCCTCATTACTTATCCTTACACTAATGATAAGTTTTTAAGGAAATGTGTCTGTGTATGTGGGTGGGTGGGTGACATTCCAAAATCAGCTTTTTCTTTGGAAACAATCTTTTACATATGAATATTATTGATTTTAATAAAACCATCAAATACATAGAGAAAGGTGTGCTGTTTGATCATGGAAGCTTAGATAAGTATACTTATAGGTGATATCATTATGTGGGAACTTAGAGAATCATGCCTGACTCATTCTGGTGAATGAAACATTTTTTGTGGTAGTGAAATAATATATGTCATTGTTGTATATGTTATTACCAATGTATCCTCTTTACCTAATGGCCAAGTAGAGCCATGCAGGTGATGCTCTCAAGGAAAGGAAAGAAAAGTGACAGTAATGATGTACCTATACAAAAGTAAAACACAGTAATACTCACCAAAGAAATATAGCTTTGTTTGACAGAGTAAAGCAAGTATAATCCTGTAATAATAGCCTGTTGTGTCACACTACTGCCACATCATAAACATTTTCTGAACACACAGAAAGAGGAAAGACAATGATGGTGTGATGGTAGTGTGATGTCAAAGTACTGCCGTCATTTAACTAATTACATAAGTTTTGAATTACAAAAAACATCTTAAATGGTCCATAAGGATTGACTAAGAAACTGAAGTGAGTGTCAAGTTTTCTTTAGAAACAGTTATTATTACAAGGTATCTTTTGCTACCAGTACAGTGTTGTAAATAGTATTATTAATGCTCATAATTTTTTTTCTTTTTTTTTATGTAGAAGGGACACTGGCCAAGGGCAACAAAAATCCAATAAAAAAAAAATGCCCACTGAAATGCCAGTCCCATAAAAGGGTCCAAAGCGGTAGTCAAAAATTTAAGGATAAGTGTCTTGAAACCTCCCTCTTGAAGGAATTCAAGTCATAGGAAGGTGGAAATACAGAAGCAGGCAGGGAGTTCCAGAGTTTACCAGAGAAAGGGATGAATGATTGAGAATACTGGTTAACTCTTGTGTTAGAGAGGTGGACAGAATAGGGGTGAGAGAAAGAAGAAAGTCTTGTGCAACGAGGCCACGGGAGGAGGGGAGGCATTCAGTTAGCAAGCTCAGAAGAACAGTTAGCATGAAAATAGCGGTAGAAGACAGCTAGAGATGCAACATTGCGGCGATGTGAGAGAGAGGATGAAGACAGTCAGTTAGAGGAGAGGAGTTGATGAGACAAAAAGCTTTTGATTCCACCCTGTCTAGAAGAGCAGTAAGAGTGGAACCCCCCAGACATGTGAAGCATACTCCATACATGGACAGATAAGGCCCTTGTACAGAGTTAGCTGCTGGGGGGTGAGAAAAACTGGTGGAGATGTCTCAGAACGCCTAACTTCATAGAAGCTGTTTTAGCTAGAGATGAGATGTGAAGCTTCCAGTTCAGATTATAACTAAAGGACAGACCGAGGATGTTCAGTGTAGAAGAGGGGGACAGTTGAGTGTCACTGAAGAAGAGGGGATAGTTGTCTGGAAGGTTATGTCGAGTTGATAGATGGAGAAATTGAGTTTTTGAGGCATTGAACAATACCAAGTTTGCTGTGCCCCAATCAGAAATTTTAGAAAGATCAGAAATCAAGCATTCTGTGGCTTCCCTGCGTGAAATGTTTACTTCCTGAAGGGTTGGACATCTATGAAAAGACATGGAAAAGTGCAGGGTGATATCATCAGCATAGGAGTGGTTTATTATATTGTGGTATGCTATGTAAGGGTATTTGTGAGCTACAGATTGTTTTTTATTATTTATTTATTTACTTATTTATATATTTATTTATTTATTATTTCTTTATCTTTTTATCTTGTGATGCTGGTCTGATGTCATTGTGGGCTAATGTTGTCGTTATTACAATGTATAATAGTCTTCTCAGGTGAGTGCATTTAAATAGGTTAAGTTTTTAAGAATTTCAAGTTCAGGTCATGTGTTTCATACATTTTATATAAATTGAGGATTTGCTCTCTCTCTCTCTCTCTCTCTCTCTCTCTCTCTCTCTCTCTCTCTCTCTCTCTCTCTCTCTCTCTCTCTCTCTCTCTCTCTCTCTCTCTCTCTCTCTCTCTCTCTAAACTTCTTTTTCTTCACTTGTCCTGAAACATTCCCATCCCAGCCTATTAGTGAATGCTTCTAGCCATGCATCATCATAGAGAAAAGAGGATTAACATTTTTGAGTGTCCTGCTTTGACAGAAATACAAGTTCAGATGTTGAAAGGTCCAGAACAGGTATATAATAGAGAGCCAATACACTTTCATGTCATAATAAAAAAGATTCAGTAGAATTAACAAAAAACCTGAAGTTGGAAAAGAAGTCCTGATGCACTAGTAATGGATTCCTTGTCAACTCAGTTGTTCTGGGCCTTTATGGCAACTATTTTGTGCTTATAAAGCTTGTAGTGATGAGGAGTGGACTTGCATTGAGGGCTCATGCATCCCACAAGAAGCTTGGTGTGATGGCCGCATTGACTGTCCTGATGGCTCTGATGAGGCAGACTGTACACCTCAAGGTGAGTCATAAGGATGTACAGCTTGCTGGGCTTGAAGTGATGTATAGTGAACCCCCAGTTTATTGCAGTTCACTTTTTCGTGTGTTTTCTTGGAACCTAACTAGGAAATCCCACTATTGCGGAAAAACCAGCTGTTATATTTGATAAAATACATGCTAAATTGTGGCGTTGGGTTGAGGAAATGCCCAGACTAGGGTTTAGGTGCACTTGTATATTTGTCAACACTGCCTGCTGATAAGATGGTGGCCAGGCAGAGGCAATGGCATGGTTCACACCTGCCTGTCACTGTCAACAATCAGCTGTTGGCAGGCAGAGTGGGCACCAGCTGGTGTTGGTTGGTCAGCTGTGCAAGCAGTAATTTTCATTGCCACTCTCACATTGTTTGTGGGTTGGTGTACTTGTGTCAGTGACAGTGTTGTGTTGTGTGAGTGCTGTTAATTGCTGTTACTGTTTGGTGGTGGTTGGATTGGTGATCATGCAGAAGAACATAAGAACATAAGAAATAAGGAAAGCTGCAAGAAGCCATCAGGCCTACACATGGCAGTCCCTGTATGAAATATACCAACCTATCCTTCCCATCCATAAATCTGTCTAATCTTCTCTTAAAGCTCCCTAATGACTCAGCACTAACAACTTGATTACCGAGTCCATTCCATTCATCTACCACTCTATTTGAGAACCAATTCCTTCCTATCTGTTTTTTAAACTAAATTTTTCAAGCTTGAACCTTTTATTTCTTGTTCTGTCCTGGTTACTGATCCAAAGAATTTTGCTTACATCTCCCTTGTTATAACCCTTATACCACTTAGCAGGTTTTTGTCACCAGTCAATGTTGAATGTAGTTGTTATCCTTGTGGTGGTGGTGGTGGTGGTGGTGGTTTGGTGTGTTATGTAAGTGTTGTACAAACATTCTGGTTATCAATGGGTTGGTGGTGGTGGTCGGTGTGTTGTGCACACGATGTGTGTTCTTAACTTGCTGGCATTGGCAGTTAATCACCATTACTGCCACGAGGTGAGTGGTTTAATTAGCAGCTTTTTTTTTCCTAAACCACAGTCAATATATTGCAGATTTTATTACTTTGTGAGTGCCTTTGGAATGTAACCCTGTAATGAGCTGGGAGTTCACTGTATATATATATATATATATATATATATATATATATATATATATATATATATATATATATATATATATATATATATATATATATATATATATATATATATATATATACGTACATGCATGCATACATACATGCATGTACATATTATGGAGAGTGTTGGCAATTGTTTTTCTGTAATAACATTGAATTCATGACAATGCTTAACCTTACTAACCTTACCAATATTTCATTGTACATGAGTAGAGAAGTGGTGCTACACAAGTTTAGCATGAGTATTGCCTGACTGAGGAACACTGTCATGCAGGGTGCAAAACTGATGAATGGACTTGTAGGGATGGCAGCTGCCTCCCCATAGAGGGCAGATGTGATGGCTATCATCAATGTTGGGACAGTTCTGATGAAGAGAACTGTCCTCCTAGTAAGTAATGAGTATTAGGCTCTGCTATGCGGTCTTGTTAGTATGTAACAAACACCAGAAGGAAAATACTGATGAATTGTAGTCATGAGTCCTTAAAAAGCATTTCTAAATAGTAATTCATAAATTGGATTTACGTCAGATTATGAATTCTCTAACTTGTTTTAGGTTTTCATTACTTTTTGTCTTTTTTTTAGATTTTCTTAATTTATGGAAATTCTTCAAATGTAATTATAATATAATTTTGCATTCTAGAATGTCGACCAGATGAGTTCACATGCTGGGATGGGTCATGTGTGCCTGACTACCTGAGATGTGATGGCAGCCCACACTGCCCTGACAGCTCAGATGAGGCTGAGTGCTACCCTTCAAGTGAGTTGTGGAAAATATGTTGCATTGAGCAGGGGTTTGGGGAAGTAGCCTTAACCTCTTCTATAGCTCTAATCTAGGTCAGTGCTCTGTTTGGTTCTGTAATGTTAATAAATTGCTTCATGTCACTATTAACTGTGTATGTGTGTGTGTGTGTGTGTGTGTGTGTGTGTGTGTGTGTAATGTGTTAACAGGATATCTGTAGTTATGACAAACTAGAACTGCAAACGTCCACTGCAGCTCTAGAATGTCTGATGTACTTCATGACAGATTACCTGTGTGTGTGTGTGTGTGTGTGTGTGTGTGTGTGCATTTACCTTGTTGTATTTACCTAGTTGTGCTTTTATGGGAAAAGAGGTATGCTCGTGCTGTCCAATCTCCATATCTTTTAATATCCAACTTAGCCTTGAATCCATGTATACCTTCTGCATTTACTATCTCCTCATCCAGACTGTTCCATACATCAATACTTCTATATGGGAAACTATACTTTTTGACATCTCTTCTACAAGCACTCCTCTTCAGCCTCTTTCCATGTCCTCTAGTGACCCATGTATCCCAGACCATTAAGTCGCTCCGGTCCACCTCCTCTACTCCCTCATATGCTTTATATATCGCAATCAAGTCTCCCCTTTCTCTCCTCTTTTCCAACGTTGGTAGATGTATCCTTGCCAGTCTCTCTTCATATGACAAGTCCCTGATACTTGGTACCATCTTCATAGCTGCTCTCTAAACTCTCTCCAACTTCCTTATATCCTTTTTCTTGTATGGCAACCACACTATTGTTGCATATTCTAGTCTAGGTCTTATCAGCGACACAATCATCTTCCTGACCATCTCTTCATCCATATATGCAAAGACCTGCCTTATTCTTCTCAACAAGTTATAGGTTTCTCCTGTAATTTTGCTAATGTGTCTCTCCGGGGTCAGGTTCACAGTCATTGTAACACTGAGATCAACTGCTCCACTCAACCGTACACCATTCAACACACAATTTCCTTTTACTCTTCTTGTACTTTTTCCATTCTATTACTTTACACTTCTTTAAATTAAATTCCATTTCCCATCTATAACTCCACTCTGATATTTTGTTCAGATCTTGTAACGTTCCACATTCCTGTGCACTCTCAACTTTCTTCAGCAACTTTGCATCATCCACAAAAAGAGAGTTCACACTCTCTGTCATATCATTTATATAAACTGCAAACATGATTGGTACAAGTACTGAGCCTTGGGGTACTCCACTTATGACTTCCCTCCATGATGATATTTGATCTTTCACCACTGTTCTCATTTCTCTATTTGTCAAGAAATTTTCCATCCATCTCAGCAGGGGCCCCCTTAGCCCACCATTATGCTCCAACTTCCACAACAATTTCCTGTGTGGCACTTTATCAAAGGCCTTCTTCAGGTCTAAATAAACACAATCTGCCCATCCATCTTTTTCTTGCATTATATCCACCACTCTAGAATAAAAACTCAGTAAGTTTGTAACACACGAACCCCCTTTCCTAAATCCAAATTGTTGCTTTATTATCACTTCATTTCCTTCTAGGTACTGCATCCATTTATCCTTCACCAATCTTTCACACATTTTGCACACCACACTTGTTAGAGACACTTGTCTATAGTTTAAGGGCTCCTCTTTATTAACACCTTTGTAGATTGACACTATGTTGGCTCTTGCATTCAATTGGGACTCTACTTTCAGTTAGGGAGCTCTCAATGATATTATGTATTACCCACGTCAACTGCTGATTGCACTCTTTTAGTATCCATCCTGACACTCCATCAGGTCCAGGGGCCTTCCTAATGTCTAGTCCCTCCATCTGTTTCTGGACATCCTCTTCAGTCATTTGGATTTCCCCCAGACCCATTTCCTCACTCATCTCACTCTGCCACACAAATGTTCTCTCTTTTGTGAATACTGATTGAAAACTCCTGTTCATTATCTCTGCCAATTCAGCTGGATCCTCACACATTTGACCATTCACCTTCAATCTGCTTATTCCTTCTCTATTTTTCATTTTGCTGTTCACATATCTGAAGAATAGTTTTGGTTCCTCTTTGCATTTGTCCATAACATCTTTCTCATAATTTTTCCTTTCTTCTCTAATAACCCTTACATATTCATTTCTTGTTGTGTAGTTTTGCCATAGCTCCTGTGCATTTTTCCTCCGCCATCTATTCCATGCCATTTCCCTCTCCTCCCTAGCTATTTCACATCTTCTGTTATACCAGTCATTGTTATATCTTCTCTTTGTCTCTACTTTCAGTACATATCTTTTCACTCCCTCTTCATAAATATTGATGAAAGCTTCCCACTTCTTTTGCACATTACTTGCTGTGATAAGTGTACTCCAGTCCGCTTCACCAAAGTATCTCCTCTTTTGTTCAAAATTTGATTTACCATAATTATATCTTTTACTTTTATAATCTTTACATTTACTTTCCTCTCTTTTTTCTTTAATACAAAACCTTATCATGACATGGTCACTTTTCCCTAGTGGACAATTATAATTCATGTCTTGTATAATATCTGCTTCTTTTGATAATACCAAATCAAGTCTTGATGGCTACTCTCCTCTGTATCTAGTGTTTTCCTCAACCCACTGTGTCATAATATTGTTCATTGCCAGTTTCAGAACCTTATCTTCCCATGAGTCTTCTCCTCCTCTTGTGTTCCACTCCTCACAATTTATCTCTTTACAGTTAAAATCTCCCATTATAACAATTTTGTTGTTTTCTTTAATTTTCTTTACTAGCCATTCTTTTGTCTCACTCAGCAACTGTTCATGGTCTTGTCTATTCCAGGCCTTTGTTTTTGGTGTGACATACACCACTGTGACATATCATCTTCCTCTTCTTCCATTTATTAGTTGTAAGTTTAGGCCTTCCACCAAGCCTTCTGCCTTTTCCACACTCTCCACCCTGATACCCTTTTTAACAAGCATCATCACTCCACCTCCTCCTTTTCCACATCTGTTTCTTATCCACATATTGTACTTTCCCCCTCCTAAGTTTGGTGTCTCTGAATCTCTTAGTTTAGTTTTCTACCATTGCCATGATGTCTGGTTCATTTGCTTTTATAAATTCATTTACTTCATCCATCACTGAAACTAAACCATCCATATTAGTGTATGCCACTGTCCATGTCCCTCCCTCTCTTACAGCCGTGCCCTGCACCCCTCACTCTTCGCATGTACCACTTCCTCAACTTTAGATCCATTACCCTCCAGAAAAAAAGTTCCCTTTCCTCTTGTGTTCTCTGTTCGTTCCTTTCTGTGTGTGTGTGTGTGTGTGCACACATGTAGAATGTCCAACCATATGACAAACCATGATGACAAACCAAAGTTACTAACATCCAGTCTGAGACACTGTAATATTTGACATGCTCCTTGATATTATTAACTGTATGTATTTACCTAGTTGTGTTTTACAGCAAAAGAGCTATGCTCGTGCTGTCCTGTCTCCATGTCTATAAGCATCCAGCTTAACTTTAAATTCATGAATATTTGTTGCTTGTACCACTGTTTCATCTAAGTTGTTCCATATTTCTATGCTTCTGTTTGGGAAACCATATTTCTTGATATCTCTTCTACTTGCTGTTTTCTCCATTTTCACTCCATGTCCTCTTATATCTCTTGAGTCCCACACAAATAAGTCTTCTTTGTCAGCTTGATCCTTACCCTTTAAAGCTCTGTATATAGCAATCAGGTCCCCTCTTTCTCTTTTGTAATGATGTGTGTGTGTGTGTGTGTGTGTGTGTGTGTGTGTGTGTGTGTGTGTTTGTGTGTGTGTGTAAAATGAATGTGCTGGTTTCATGATAGTCAGCTGTAGGTTAAAATTCACATAGGGTAATCAATAGGTGAAAGGTGAGGCCTTCCACACACCACACACAGCATCCTCTTGCTCAGGAAGGACAGCAGTAACTGCTTGCTTGTCATTGAAAAAAAAGCTTAATGACATGAGTGAGCCAGAAACCTTGGTGTGTGTGTGTGTGTGTGTATCATTCACTTATGGTCATCTGGTGGTCACCCAGCCAGCCTTTCCCCCTATGGAAAGAGTTCATAATGACTGATCTTTGGGTAGGACTGAGATTACTCATGCACCACACACTGGGAATGTGAGGCTACAACCCCTTGGGTTACATCCCATACCTACTTACTGCCAGGTGAACAGGTGCTATATATTGAAAGGCTCACCCATTTGCCTTGTTGTGCCTGGGACTCAAACTTGGGCATTTTTGGTTGTGAGTTGAGCATACTGACCGTTACACTATGCGGTGTGCGCGCGTGTGTGTGTGTGTATGTGTGTGTGTGTGTGTGTGTGTGTGTGTGTGTGTGTGTTTGTGTGTGTGTGTTTGTAGTGTCCTTAGCATTATTGTGGCATGGATAGTGAAATGGATTGATTGACTGCCAGAGGTGCAGACGTGCTTAACTGGAGCATGTGTTAAAGGAGTGTTTAGAGGGAGTAAACATAGCTTATTTTTAATTTTTTAGTCTTGATTTTTTTTTTTATTTAAACTTTACTTATCTCTATAGTCTTAGCCCATAGAATTTAAAACAGCATGTAATAGAATTAGAGTGGTTAACCTTTGATTTAGCAGTGAAATATACATTGAACTGTTAGTTTTAAAAGATACTAAGCATCTGTATGCCCTCTTCATGAACTGATATTAAAAGCAGAGAATGTATAATCTCTATAAATAACTTAAGTTCATGTTAATATTTTAGATTGTCATGATTATAAACAATGCGACTTAAGAAGTTAATCTTCTTTCATGTTTCCATAAGTCCTAATGTAATGCTTATGAAATTTAAACATTCTATTATTAGTTTTTCCCCTTCATTTTCCCCACCTTTCTCATAATTCACTGTCCTTAATAAAGAAACTATAATATTGAAGAGGTAGGAGAGTAATTATTCCCATGTGTATTCAGAATTTCATTTTTCATAATTGGTATTGTACTCCACTTTATTGTTAAACAAAATAGTGGATATCTTGTGAATGTAACTTTAATACATTGATTTGAGACCAACCCTAGTTATTTGGCCATCTTCACTTGTACTTTGTCAGTAAGGTGCCAGAGAAGTCTTTGGAGGAGGGACTTAGGGCAGATGTCTTCTCCACCACAGTGATGTTTTTCTGTGATGTTATACAAGGCTGGAAATACTGGTGGCTTTTCCAAGTTTTTAATAAAATCTTTTGACATCACTTCAGATTTGTTAAATCAAAGGTTTTCTGCATTAATTTTAGAACAATAGAATTTAAGCTTGTATTGATATTTGGTAACCATAGCACTTACGGATTTTTGCACATGCTGATGGTAGTATAATGCATTAATACTCCTTGAGGTTGCTACAGTCTGTTTATCTCAGCTGCCAAGAGTCTCTAATACCAGTAGCCTTTTTGTTGCTCAGTGGCTGAATGAAAACAGTACACTTGACATCTTTTATCAGCTAAGGACTGATAATGAGATTATAATCACTAGTGAGGAAAGTGAATCATTAGATGTTATTTTTAATGGAAATCTAAATATATGTGAACTTTTATGATTTTGATTTAAACTATAAGAACTAATGGCACTGGAAAAAGAAAAAAAAAACGGACTATAGTCGCAGCCAGGAACTGACCCACCATTACTATGACTGGAATGAGAGTAACAACCAGTCAGGAGTACATTGCACAAAGTGTATTAACAAAATGACTGCAAGTGTCCTGCATGCATCCCAGGCCTGGGCAACACATGGCATTTACAACGTACGTACTGTAAATTAGTGATGCTGTGACCCTAGTAGTATGGTCTTCATGCATGAATCTGTCATGTCTCTACCTAGCCTGCACCAGTAACCAGTGGACTTGTTCTGATGGCTCGTGTATTCCACAAGAGAAGCGATGTGATCAACGCTATGACTGTCCTGACTACACTGATGAGTATAACTGTACAGGTAATGTTGCATATTGTATCATTGTGTTTATGTGGGAGGATGTCTTGCTGCAACAGTGTTCTCTCTTCCTCCAGAGACAACACAAGCATGAGGACAGAATATTAATGAATACATTCATTCCCTTTTTAGCTCTATTGCCTTGTCTTTTATAACAGTAAATCTATTTTTTCTCACAGTTGTTTTGATATATATATATATATATATATATATATATATATATATATATATATATATATATATATATATATATATATATATATATATATATATATATATATATATATTAAGTTGAGAAAGATCATCAGTTTCCTTTAGTCTTGTTCCTCCCATTATTATATTTTTTGTTCATTTCTAGAAAATTTCCCTATAGGTTAGCATAAATTTAAAAGTATGGTGGCAGATATAAAGATTCAGTTTTTAAAGTTTTAATTTTTATTTTTTTCTAGTATCAAAAAATGATCTTTTAAGGGATTGCTTTATATCTCATATTTGTAGAGGGAGATGAGTAAGAAGTGTGTTTAGGCTTTAAAGGATTTAGATATATACTTTTAATTTGCTGATCTGAATGATTTATTTATTTATTTATTAATATTTGTTATTCAGTGAGTTTTGCTTTTCATAGGGTTGGATTTAATAATAATATATATATTTGACAACTAGAGAGTTAAAGTGTATAGGTTTAGATAAGATTTTTCCACATAAGACACTGGCATATACATGCAGGCTCAGGAATTAATTGTAAATATCACTGTTTTTAATGATGGTGAAACTCAACTTTGACTAATTAGAGCACATTTACTTAAGGCATGAAATTGTAGCCTCAAACTTTGCTGTACTTTAGAAACTGATTGCCTTATGGTACATAATTATTTTTCCTTTTTTCTTTCCACTAGCCTGTATGATATTGCAATTGTATGATGATGATAGTAATAATAATAATAATGATAATAATAGTAATAATAATTATACTAGTGATAAAATGATAACAGCAATTGTAATAGTTTATCTTTTGAAAGCTAGTACATATATAAAAAAAAAGCTGTATATATATGTATTGAAGAAATATATGAGTACACTGCAGGATGAAGGCCACTCTGAATAGTAATGGGGCAATTAAGCCTTACCTCTTACCACACTGGCTTAGGACATCTTGGTGTGGCGGCCAACCAGCTGCAGCTCATTGCCGTGCAAGGTCACAATTTCTTGACATGAGTCTTGTACTTGTTCTGTGGCAGGTGTATGGGAGCTACAACATGAAAGGAGACAGGCTCAAATTGTTTCCACTTGTCAAGTTCACTAACCACTTCACCAGCAATATAAAGAATACATTGTTTATGTATGTGAACTTTATATATGCTGAAAGTTGTGACCAGTGGGTTGCTTAGCCCTTTCACTGTGATGAAAAACAACACCACCAGGGGCAATGCATGAAATCTTTTTAAGCATCTACAAGGAAGAAGATGATTAAAGGGGATAGACTTTGCAATTTGTACCCAGTTTAAAGATTGGAGGTGGCTGTAGAACAAGTAAAGATTGGAGGTGGCTGTAGAACAAGTAAAGATTTATGTGAATGGTTAGTAATTAAGAAAAGGTGTACTAAATAGCAGTCAGAGGATTAACTACCTATCATTTATTTACTTATTATTTTATATCAGTCTATATATGTGAGTCCAGTGCAGAGCAAGGCTTCTCCCTATTGAGAGAGAAAGCTTGTAAAGGCTTTGGGTGCCTTCACAGGGTCTCTGGCAGGGTGGCAGAGTTAAACCATATACCTCAACAGGCCAGTTTAGGGTGCCTTCATAGTGGCTCTGGCAGGGCAGTAGAGTTGAACCATATACCTCAACAGGTTGGCTTAGGATGCCTTCACAGCACTTCTGGCAGGGTGGCAGAGTTAAACCATATACCTCACCAGGCTGTCTTAGGATGCCTTCACAGTGCCTCTGGCAGGGTGACAGAGTTGAACCATATACCTTACCAGGCCAGCTTAGGATGCCTTCACAGCACCTCTGGCAGGGTGGCAGAGTTACATGGCTACAACTCCTTGTCTTACTTACTGCATCTACAGCCAAAAAGTCTTTGTTTTTAACAAATGAAAAAAATAAACATGGTTCATGTGAATAAAGATGTTCAAGATAATTTAGAAGAATATTCAAATATTTGCTAGACAAGAAAAATATAATTAAAATTTGTGGAAGAAACTGAAAAGAAAGTAAAGAAAAGAAATTGAGGAGGAACAGGAAAGAGAGGAGTAGGAGTGGGAGCAAAATATGTCTCACCTTTATTCACTCACTCACAACTCATGTAAATCTCATGGTCTTATACACCACTTTGGCTTTACTCAGGTTGCAGTAGCCAGGAGTGGACATGTTTGGATAGGTCTTGCATACCCTTGGAGAATCATTGTAATGGCAGATATGACTGTCTGGACCGCTCAGATGAGGAGAACTGTATAGGTATGTGTATATGTTTTTAGTTTTCTCATTCTTTTTGTATTATAAAACTCAAGATATGTGGTCAGCAGCTGATTAATAGTTAAACATATACTTCATATAATCAAGAAGGAAGAAACAATAATGACTGTTTTGTTCTTGTACTTTTCTTCCTTTCACAGATGTCTTTTATGTGGAGAAAAAACATGCTGTTCCCATTAAGAATATTATATTATTCGTTTTGTTGGTTACATGCTTGTGTTGATACCAATATTCATACTTTGACAGCAATATTTTATTAATGCATTGATATTTTGCTAATGGAGATGTAAACATTTGATAATTACAAGATTTATTGGGTGAGGAGTTACTGTATTTGACGGTTCATAAGACATGGCTTTTTTCCCCCAAAAAAAATCTCAGAAAATGAGCCTGTGTTTTATAAGGTCAAGATTCAGCTTTGGGGCAGTTGCTAGTGGTAAGACTATGATAACATTCCATCCTGGAGTGCCTGTCAAGTGACACTGGAGACCATGGAGCGCCATCAGTGGCCCTTAAATCAAACCCCAAATATCTTTGCACATGTAAACAAAGTGATGATCACTTCTACACCACAAAAACAACTCTTTTTTTGCAAGGTAACAATGTATAACATGTCGTACTTACTGATAATTCACATAAAATAACACCAGTCAGGAAGAAATTAAGTAATGACACTTACATTGCATGTACCAAAACAAACTCGTGGTTGGTTACACACCAAACCTGGTGACATGCGTAAGATTCACTGCATTCCTAAGTATGATGTCATTATTCCATGAGGTATGACATGAATAGAACAAATTTATTTTCACAGATTTGAATTTGAATTAAAAAATATAATCATACTAAATTTCATGATGAATAGAATAAATTTATTTTCACTCTTTTGTTTTAGAATCTGTACTGAATATTTCAAATAAGAATATGTTGTAGAGAATGAGGTAATCTATTTTCACACATCCTTATCCTTTGAAAATGTACTAAAATATTACAACTATAATTATGTGTAGAATGATGATAAAACAATGTGATGCACAAGTTTTATTACCTCTCTGGACTCTGACAATATTATTACCTCTCTGGGCTCTGACACCATATTTGTTTACATCTCACAGCAGGATTGGTGTAAGGACCAGTGTTGGTAGGTCCTAGCAGTTATTAAAGTTTTTAAAATGTAAAATACTGTCATCTAATAAGGATCTAAATACATATGAGAGGGCTTCAAATGTCCAGTGAAAACCCTTCACTTCATATTCAGAGCTTAAACTCCCTTATTTATTTATTTTTTTTCAATGCTTGCTCAGACTGAGGTGTGTCTTATAAACCCATACATTTTATAAGCTGTCAAATATGGTACTTTTCTCTCACTAACCTTATTATTTTTTTTCTTAATCTTTCTGAAGTTTTATTAAAAGGAAACAATGATATATGTTTCTTTTATCTTGGACATTCTTCTCCTTTATCCAGAACAAACACTTAATAAAAAATTAATAATATCATGATGATAATTTTTGTTGACATTAACACAATTTATTTTTGAAAAGCACACTTTTTGTTTACATTTGAATTTGAGTTAATGAAAAATCACAATTTCACACTTCCACTGCGTGTGTGAAGAATCACAGAATTATCAAAGATATATTGATCGCATTTCTAATTCCCACTATCTCACTTCCTCTGTAGCTTCAGAGTGCAGGCCCGATGAGTTTCGTTGCGTATCTGATTACTCCTGCATTCCAAAGAGTTCTCAATGCAATGGTCTTCAAGAGTGTCGTGATGGGTCTGATGAAGAGCAGTGTGCACCAAGACCAAGTAAGGCACTGTGTTGTTTTTGTTGCTCAAAGGCATCTTTCTTACATTGTTTACATGTATACCAGTATCTCTTTAACTGTCTTCGCAAGACAAAAGCAACTTTAGAATTCTTTCTGCTTGTTGATAGATTCAAAGTCATGTTGATTTCTCCTCAGTGACATTCTGATAAAAGAAAATTGACAGCCTTGTTTTGCTGTTTTGTTTAATTTATCTTCTTATGTATTATGTATTTCATACTATGCTTATTCTCTCTGGCACATCCATGATACAAAGTTTCCATTTTGATCTGATGGCTAGAAATTTAATGGGTTTGTCATTGAAGTATACTTATATTTTTTTCCTGTGTGTGAAGCATTTCCTTGATGAGAAGAATTTTTCATTTTTTTTCTCCTGGCTGAGTTTTGTTCAGCAATTTATTCTACGTCTTCCATCTATTCTTTTGTTCACATTGCTATGTATGCATAAAGTGTGCATGGTTTAAGTGAAACGGCTTACAAAAGATTAGGAAGCTAGTATCATAATTATTCTGCTTTCTTGTTTTCCTTTAGAGATTGTAGCATGATGAAGATACAGTTTCAGAGTGTATGTAGGAAGCAGCAGAGTAACAGTGTTATTCTTCTTTTACTTCATTATATGGTCTTATTTAAGTGTGTAATTTCCATGCTGTAAACAGTTTTGAGTTTCATGTACCATTTTCTGATTCCTTTTTTTTCCTTGTGAATGCTCAGACTTTCCAAAGTATCCTTGGGTCATCTCAAGAATCTTATGGTAATAGCAATGTGTCATAAAACTACATAGTTGAAATCTGAAATTCATATATGTACATATTTATTAGCATGTTTGAGGCAGTTTTATATATATGTATATATATATATATATATATATATATATATATATATATATATATATATATATATATATATATATATATATATATATATATATATATTTATTTTTTATTTTTTTATTTTATTTTTTTTTTCATGCTACCACAGGAGAATGAAAATTAGGTACCAAGTGAAATGGAAGCTTTCATTACAATTGCAAACAGGTAATGACACCAGGTGTAAGGAACAGAGAAGAAAATTGATGCCATTTACCTGATTAATTCTTTACTGCTGATCAGTGACTGAGTGGAATCTTTCTCTCAAGAACCTTGAAGTGTTGACTCTAGTATTAGATGATTAAATTTTATGACTTTAGTATTAAATGATTAAATTTTATCTTATACTCTTTGCATCTCACAGAGCTTGACAGAGAAATTAATTTATAAATATCAACACTGATTAACCCAAATACTGCAAGACAAGAACTTTTTTACAAAATATGACTTTCATAATTGCAGTTCTTCATGTCAGTTAGAAAAAGGTTTCACTCTCATGCATGTAATGACAAATTAATCTGTGTGTTTCTAAAGAATAGGTCTGCCTCCACTGTGGTGCATTCTGATGACAAACCTCAAGTGCAGCAGCTTCACACCATACCATAATTTCTGCCATATAATTTGTACACTCTACTTCAGATTTCTTCTCTCAGCACTTTTTTTCTCACTTGATTTATACTCTGTTTAAAGTCACAAAACAGAAACACACACACACACACACACACACACACACACACACACACACACACACACACACACACACACAAGCAGATCATCATCATATTTGCTTCACTAGAGTGTCGGCCTGGGGAATGGCAGTGTGCAGACTTGTATTGTATCCCTGAATATCAGCGTTGTGACAGGGTTTGGCAGTGCCCTGACTTCTCAGATGAACTAAACTGCCCAGGTGTGTTGATTGTAATGCCACAGACTTATCACAGCTTCACTCTTCCCACTTAGGAAATGTGCCTGTGTCTCATATGGTTTTCTCCCACTTTTTGTTTTATGTGTGTGTGTGTGTATGTGTGTGTGTGTGTGTGTGTTTACCTAGTTGTATTTATCTTTTGCTTTATGGGAAAAGAGCTGTGCTTGTGCTGTCCCGTCTCCATATCTTTTAATATTGAACTTAGCCTTGAATCCATGTATACTTCTTGCATTTATTATCTCCTAATCCAGACTGTTCCATATATCAATACTTCTATATGGGAAACTATACTATTTTATGTCTCTTCTACAAGCACTCTTCTTCAGTCTCTTTCTGTGTCCTCTAGTTTCTTGCATATTCCAAACCATCAAGCCACTCTGGTCCACCTCTACTTTCTCATACACTATATATTGCAGTCAAGTCTTCCCTTTCTCCTTTTTTCCAACATTGGTAGTGTAACCTTGCCGATCTTGCTTTGTATGACTTTCCTAATATTTTTTTTTTTTTTTATGTAGGAAGGACACTGGCCAAGGGCAACAAAAATCCAATAAAAAAATATGCCCACTGAAATGCCAGTCCCATAAAAGGGTCAAAGCAGTGGTCAAAAATTGGTGGATAAGTGTCTTGAAACCTCCCTCTTGAAGGAATTCAAGTCATAGGAAGGTGGAAATACAGAAGCAGGCAGGAAGTTCCAGAGTTTACCAGAGAAAGGGATGAATTATTGAGAATACTGGTTAACTCTTGCGCTAGAGAGGTGGACAGAATAGGGGTGAGAGAAAGAAGAAAGTCTTGTGCAGTGAGGCCGCAGAAGGAGGGGAGGCATGCAGTTAGCAAGATCAGAAGAGCAGTTAGCATGAAAATAGCAGTAGAAGACAGCTAGATATGCAACATTGTGGCGGTGAGAGAGGGGCTGAAGACAGTCAGTTAGAGGAGAGGAGTTGATGAGACAAAAAGCTTTTGATTCCACCCTGTCTAGAAGAGCAGTATGTCTATGAGCAGTATGCTCTCTGAACTCTCTCCAACTTCTTTAAATATATATATATATATATATATATATATATATATATATATATATATATATATATATATATATATATATATATATATATATATATATATATATATATTTTTTTTTTTTTTTTAGGGTGGCCACTCTACAGCTGCATACTCCAGTCTAGGTCTAATCAGTGATATAATCATCTTACTGATCATCCCTTTATCCATATATGCAAAGACCAGCCTTATTCTTCTCAACAAGGTATAAGTTTCTTCTGTAATTTTGCTAATGTTTTTCTCTGGGGTCAAATTTCTGTTCACCATAACACCTAGATCCTTTTCCTCTTCTGCTCTAAATAACCTTTCACCATTCAATACATAATTTCCTTTTTCTATCCTCACACTCTTTCCAAACTCCATTACTTTACATTTCTTTAGATTAAACTTCATTTCCCATCTATGACTCCACTACTATATCTTGTTCAGATTCTCTTGCAAAACTCCACAATCTCCCTCACTCTCAACTTTTTACAGCAACCTGATATCATCCGCAAAAAGGCTCATGTAGCTATTGTCAGTCATATAATTTATATAGACTGCAAACATGATTGGTGCCAGTACTTTGAACTTTCCTCCATGATGACTCATGTCTATCAGTCAAGAAAATCTCCATCCAGCTCAACAGGCCATCCCTCAGACCACCATCATATATGCTCCAACTTCCACAGCAATTTCCTCTGCAGCACTTTATCAAAGGCTTTCTTCAGGTCTAAATATACACAATCTGCCCATCCATCTCTCTCTTGTATTATATCCACCACTCTTGAATAAAAATTCTTCAAGTTTGTAACACACACCCTCTCTCTTCTAAATCTAAATTGCTGTTTTGTCATCACTTCATTCTCTTGGTACCCGTGACTAATTTTTCATACATCTTACATACCATACTTGTAAGAGATACTTGTCTGTAGTTTAGTGGCTCTTCTCTGTTACCACCTTTATAGATTGGAATTATGTTTGCAATCTTCCATTCAAGTGGGACTCTAGCATTATTTAAAGAGCTCTCACTAATACTGTGAACCATCCACATCAATTGGTGATTGCATTCTTTCAGTATCCATCCATATACTCCATCAGGTCCAGGGGCCTTTCTAACATCTAGTCCCTCCAACTGTTTCCTCACATCTTACTCAGTCACTTGGATTACCCCTAGACCTGTTTCTTCACTCATCTCACTCTGCCCCACAAATTTCCTTTCTTTTGTGAACACTGAAAACTCTTATTCATTATCTCCATCATTTCAGCCAGATCCTCACACATTTGACTGTTCACTTTCAATCTCTTTATTCCTTCTCTTTCTCATTTTGTTATTCACATATATGATGAATAGTTTTGGTTCTTCCTTCCATTTGTTCATAACGTCCTTCTCATAACTTTTCCTTTCTTCTCTCATAAACCTTACATACTAATTTCTTGCAGTTGTATAATTTTTCTGCGGCTCCTATGTACTATTTCTCCTCCATCGATTGCTCCCTTGCTACTTATATCTTCTATTACACCAGTCTTTGTTACAACTTCTTTTTGTATTTACTTTTGGCTCACATCTATGTTTATTAACCTAGTTGTATTTACCTAGTTGTATTGTACAGAGCAGGAGCCAAAGCTCATTTTGCCCCGTCTCCATAACCATATTTATCCAGTTTTTCTTTAAACATGTGTACCCTGTTTACCACAACCACCTCTTCTTTCACATCATTCCAGATTTCAATAGTTCAATATGGGAAGTCGTATTTCTTGATGTTGCTCGAACATCCACTCTTCTTTATTTTCTTCCCATGCCCCCTCGTCCATCTCTCTCCCTCCTCCATCTGTGGTACCAAGTCATTTCTGTCTATTCTTTCTATATTGTTTACTAATTTGTACATTATTATCAGGTCTCATCTTTCTCATCTCTCGTAGTGTTGGTAATCCCATCTATTCAAGTCTTTCTTCATAGCTTAAGTCTTTCAGTTCTGGTAACATCTTTGTTGCTATCTCTGAATTCTTTCAATTTTCCATATATCTTATTTTTCTATGTGGACCCCAAACTGCTGCTGTGTATTCCAATTTAGGTCATATGCTTGTCATAACTTTTTTCATAATTTCTTTATCTAAATACCTAAATGCCACCCTAATGTTTGTTAACAAGCTGTGTGTAGAGCTGAATATTACATTTATGTGCCTTTCAGGTGATAGTGTGTCCTGGATCATTACTCCCAAATCTTTTTCTTCATTACTTTTTATTATTATTTCTCCTCCCATTTTGCAATTCCATGAAGGTCTCTTTTTTTATTTTTTTTCCTATTTCCAGTATGTGGCATTTTTTGGCATTAAATTCTAGTTTCCATCTTTGGCTTCATGCATGTATCTTGTCAATATCCTTTTGTAAGTCCTTGCAGTCATTTTCATCCCTTATTATTTTCATTATTTTTGCATCATCAGCAAAAAGGCTTATATAACTATTTAGATTCTCTGTCATATCATTTACATATATTTGAAACATAATAGGTCAACACAGATTCTTGTGGTACCCCACCTGTCACTTTGTGCCAACTTGAATTAGAGTCTGATTGTTGTTCTCATTTCCCTCCCTTGTAAATAATCCTCCATCCATCTCAGTGTTGCTCCCTTTAGTCCTCCTTCACTCTTTAACTCCTACATAAGACTTTGTGGAGAACTTTATCAAATGCTTTTTTTGAGATCCAGGTATACTGCATCAACCCATCCATCCCTCTCTTGAACTCCATCTGTTACGTATACAGTAGATTTGTGATACAGGATCTCCCTTTCCTGAATCCAAATTGCTTTTCTGTAATTATCTTTTCATCTCCTAAACATTGCACTCATCTGTCTTTAATTAGTATTTCATAAAGCTTGCTTACAATACTTGTTAGTGACACTGGTCTGTAATTTAATGGTTCCATTTTATTTCCCCCCTTTGTATGTTGGGACTTTATTAGCTCTTTTCCATTCCCTTGGTACTTTCCCTTCTTTCAACAAGCTGTTCATTATATTCTATATGGGCTCCTCCATTTGTTCTCTACGTTCTTTTAATATTCATCCATTTACTTGATCTGGTCCCATAGCTTTTCTAACATATAGCTCCTCCAGCAGTTTTTTTAATTTCTTGTCTCTACTTGTATCTCCTGTATTCTGTCATTCTGTGATACCATTTTCATGCTACAAGATCAGTTTTTTTTTTGTAAACATAGATTGAAAACCCTTATTCATTAGTTCATTCATCTTACTAGTTTCATAAATTCTTCCTTCCCTTTTTAACTTGTTAATGCCATCCTTATGTTTCATTTTCTTATTTACGTATCTCTAGAAGAGTTTGGGTTCTTCCTTGCATTTTCTTACTGTGTCAATTTCAAAGTTTCTTTCTTCTTCCCTTTTTATTATACTATATTCATTCCTTGCCTTTCTGTATTCTTCTCTAGGATTACTGTTCAGTTGTCACATTATTTTCTTCCATGCCCTGTCCTTTTCCTTTTTTTTTGTTTCTACAGACCTGGTATTATACCATTCATGCTTCCCAGTTTTCACTTTATAACTTGGCACAAACTGTTGCACCCCTTCTCTGTACTTACTCAAAAATATCTCATATTTTTCTTGCATTACTTTTCTTTCAAATATCTCTTTCCAGTTATTTTTTTCATAAAATTTATTAAGCTATGCAAAGTTTCCCTTAGCATAGTTTTGGCTCCCATTTCTAAATTATTCATTCCTGTGCAACACTGTTTCCTCCTGTACTACTATTTCTATTGTCACATGATCACTCCTTCCCATTGGACTCAGACAATGTATACATGGTCTACTTTCTGTGGTTTTTGTAAACACTAAGTCTAACTGTGATGGTTCTTCTCTGCATGTTGTAGGCTCATTCACCCATTGTCTCATTGTATTCACCATCATGATTTGCATAAGTTCTTCGTTCCATGACCTGACATTTTCTTTCACTTCCATCTCCTCCCAGTTAATTCCTTTAGTGTTGAAGTTGCTTACTAAGAGCACTTTGTTATTTTTCCTTATCATTTCCTCTGTGCTATTTCTTGTTTCTAGTTGCATAATTTTATATTTACTGGTCTCCCATGTGTTAGTTTTTGGTGGTATGTATGTCACAATAACTTTCTTTTTCACTTCCTTTGATCTTAATCACAACATTCAATGTTTCTGCCATTCCATCACCATATTCCACTTCAACAAACTTATCCTCTTTTACCAATATCACCACTCCTCCTCCTTCCTTTCCTTTTCTTTCTCCTCTATGTGCTAAAACCTTCCTTTTTAAATCTCATCTTTATTTTCTCTTTTAGTTTGGTTTCCACCAAACATACAATGTCTGGTTTATTGTTCTTTAGGTAGTCTTTAAGTTCCAATAGGCTGGACACCAAACCATTTACATTAGTATACATAATCTTTAAACTTATGCTTGGTGATCTTTCATGGCATCTTTGTGCCACCATTTCCTCACTTTCATGACCACAACTTTCTAAATGAATCTCTTCACTTGCTCCTGTGTTCCCTTTTCATATTTTTGACTGGGCCTCTACTCTCAACTCTTTTAGTTTACTTCCCTTTTTTTCATTCATGTCTCTTTTTATCCATATTTCCTCATTCCTTCTACCTTTACCAATTTTCTTGTTCTTTATAACACATGTTTCACTGCTGTTTGTGACATGAATCTTATTTTTATTGGTCTTGTTCCATTTTTATCATACTTTCCAATCCTATAAACCTCTTGTGTGTGTGTGTGTGTGTGTGTGTGTGTGTATTTACCTAGTTTACCTAGTTGTATTTACCTAGTTGTGACATATGGGAGAGGAGCTAAGCTCGTACTGTCCCATCTCTATAAATGTTTTTATCCAACATTTCCTTAAAGTCATGAATATTTGTAGCACACACCACTTCCACTTTCAGTCCATTCCATGCCTCTATGCTTCTATGAGGGAAACTAAACTTCTTTATGTCCCTTCGGCAGGTGGTTACTTTTAGTTTTCTTCCATGTCCTCTTGTTTCTCTTTCGTTCATTATAAAGAGATGTTCCCTATCTAGCTTTTCCATCCCACTCAGCAATCTGTACAATTCAATCAAGTCACCTCTCTCTCATCTCTTTTCCAAGGTTGGGAGTTGCATTCTAGCTAGATGCTCCTCATATGACAAATCTTGCAATTCTGTTATCATCTTTGTTGCTGCTCTCTGTATTCCTTCCAATTTTCTTATGTGCTTTTTTTCATGACCAAATTACCGCTGCGTATTCCAATCTTGGATGTATCATTGTGGTAATTATTTTCCTCATCATTTTTATATCCAGATAAGCAAAGGCAACTCTTATGTTTCTTAGTAGGCTGAGAGTTTCACCTGTTATCTTGTTAATATGTTTTTCTGGTGATAAATTCTCTGAGAAAATCACTCCCAGATCTTTTTCTCTTGTTGTCTTATTTATTGTTTCATTTCCCATCTTATAGTTATAGCTACACCTTCTGTTACTTTTTCCAAATTCCATCTTTTTACACTTACCAGAGTTAAATTCCATTTGCCATCTGTTGCTCCACTCCCACATCTTGTCTACATCTCTTTGTAATTCTTCACAATCTTCCGTTCCCTTTGCATCATCAGCAAAAAGACTCACATAGCTGGATACATTCTCCACCATATCATTTATATACACCACAAACATTATTGGCACCAACACTGACCCTTGGGGGACCCCACTTAATACTGGGCTCCACACTGATGTCTGGTCCCTAATTACTGTTCGCATCTCTCTGTTTTTAAGGAAATCGTCCATCCATTTCAGCATTTTTTCCATTTACACCACCTATCTTTTCCAGCTTCCGCAGCAGTCTATTATGCGGCACTTTATCAAAAGCTTTTCTTAAATCTAGATAAATACAGTCTGCCCAACCATCTCTCTCCTGTATGATATCAATCACTCTTGAATAATAGCATAATAAATTAGTGACGCAAGACCTCCCTTTTCCTAAAGCCAAATTGACAAGTTGTGAGAATGTCCTTATGTTTCAAAAACTTGGTCCATTTGTTCTTTATTATCCTTTCACATATTTTTGCAACCACACTTGTCAGCGAAACCAGTCTATAATTTAGTGGGTCTTGTGTGTCTCCTCCTTTAAATATGGGTACGATGTTTCCCCTTTTCCAATCCTGTGGAACTATTCCTTCATTAATAGAGGTACATATAATGGTATGTAATTTACCACTAAGCTGGTTACTGCATTCTCTTATTACCCATCCCGACACTCTATCCGGTCCTGTGGCCTTTCTCACTTCTAACGTTTTGATGATTTCATCAACTTCCTGTTTTGTTACTTGAAATTCCTCTATTTTTTCATTTTCAGGTGTGCACAATGGCCTTATAAATTCCTTTTCCTTTGTAAAAACTTCCTTAAAGCTCTTATTCATCACTTTTGCCATCTCTTTCGGGTCTTCATAAACCATTCCATCTACCATTAGCTTTCCTATACTCACTTTGCTTTTCAGTTTACCATTCACATATCTATAGAAGAGTTTTGGCTCATGTTTATACCTGTCTATTATATCTTTTTCAAACTGTTTTTGTTCATCCCTCAGGATCTTCACGTAATCATTCCTTGCTTGTTTGTAATTATTCCACAGGTTAATTCTTTTACTTTTCCTCCATTTTTTCCATGTATCCTCTTTCGTCCTTCTTGCTGCTTCACATCTTTTATCAAACCACTCTTTTTTTACCAGCTATTACTCTCTGCTTTTTAGGCGCAAACTTTTTTTCACCTTCTTTATATATTTTAAGAAATTCATCCCACTTCTCTTGGACCCCTGTAGCCTTATGAAATCTATCCCATCTTTCCTCTTGAAAAAACTTCCTCATGTTATCAAAGTCTGCTTTACAGTAGTCTAATCTCTCAGCATGGTGTTCTTCATTCCTTCGATTCTCTATTTCCTCATTTATATTGAATTCTATGGTAGCATGGTCACTTTTGGCTAACGGACACACTATGTGAACATTCTCAATTCCTTCTGGTTCCTTACTAAATAATAGATCTAGTCTTGATGTTTCTCCATCTTTTCTAAATCCTGTATCTCCCTTTTATCCATTGAGTTAATGTATTATCCATTGCCAGCTGTAATAATTTATTTCCTCCAAGATGGTTCTGTTCCCTCCGTGTACCACTGTTCCCAACACACCTCCTTACAGTTAAAGTCTCTCATCATGATCAATTTATCACCACTTAGCACTTTTTCTGTCCAGTTCACTGTGACTTTTATCATTATTTCATACTCTTCATTTGACCAGGCATTGGTTTTTGGTGGTACTTACATCACTATGTATTGCCTTTTTTTGCCTTGTGTATTTTCCACTCCATTGCCATATTCTATTTCAACCACCTTTAAGTTTTTCTTAACTAGAAACATCACTCCTCCTCCTTTCTTATATGCTCTACTTCTTTTCCATAAATTGTATTGATTTTGCCCAATGTTCTTTACCTCTAACTTATCATATAATTTTATTTCTGTGAGACCCATTATATCTGGACTTTTCTCATTTAAATAAACATTTAATTCCCTTAATCTCGAGATGAGTCCATTAATGTTTGTATAAGCTACCTTCAAAATGCCCTTTTTTTTCCTTAGCTTGTTTCCCTGTTCTCCCTCCTGTTCAGGTACCACTTTCTCACTTTCATGTTCAACACCCTCCAATAGAATATCTCCTTCTGCTCTTCCGATCTCTCCTCGTTTTTTGCCTTTACTTCCTCCCTCATTTTAATTAGCTCTTTTCTTTCCTTTTCATTTAAGTCTCTTCTCAGCCATATGTTTTTTGTTACCTCATCTTTAGCTAATCTCCAGGTCCCTGTCAGAGCCTCCTCAGCTTCCTTCTGAGATTTAAATTTTATTCTTATGGGTCTGTGCCCTTCACCTGTAAATTTCCCAAATCTGTGGTATTCTTCCACTTCATCAGCCAGACATCTTCCCTCCTCTTGTACTTTTCCCACCACTTTGTTTACGATCTCTTTCAGCTCTTTCGCTCTTACTGCTTTGTTGATTTCCTTAATCCCAAAGACAATTATACATTTCTTTTTGTCAACTGTCTCTCTTGCAAGAGACTTATTTTTCCTGATAACATTTACCACCTTTTGCATTATTTTGGCCCCATTTAATTGTTCTTCTATTATTTTCTCAAAGTTTAATGTCTCTCCTTGTATGATCTCTTTCTCACGCATTTGTTTCTCCAACTTATCTACTTTCCTCTCAAACTTTACCTTATCTCCTTCTTGGAGCTTTTTCCATGCATCTTGCCTTTCACTTAATTGCACTACAGTTTTGGCACTTCCTTCCATTTTCCTACTGCATTCCTTAATTTCTATCTCCAGAGCGTCGCACCGATATCTTAGCTCTATGTTTTTGGCTCTCAATCCCTTCAGTTCTTTAATTTGGTTTATCTGGGTCTCTTCCATAGCTCTGAATCTCTCCATCAGTTTTTCCATGTCACTTTCCAGGGCCAACACTCTTCTTTGCCGTAGTTTTGTGCTAACCTCACTGTCACCGGCACAAAACCCCAAGAAGTTGTTTTCTCCCACTGCCAACTCATTGCTCGGCGTAAACAAAACCACTTTCAACTCTACTTTTAGAATCACCTCTTCCTTTTTCCTATTTCATTATGGAGACAGAAACAGTACTGCTTCAAACTCCTTATACCACAACTGGCTTATCTTGGTGATTGCAGAGCTGTTACCCATGCATCCTTCCAGCTTGGCTGCTCGGGTGTGTGTGTGTGTGTGTGTGTGTGTGTGTGTGTGTGTGTGTTTTCTCTTTGTATTTGTATTTACTTTTGGTACACATTCTCTCTCTCTCTCTCTCTCTCTCTCTCTCTCTCTCTCTCTCTCTCTCTCTCTCTCTCTCTCTCTCTCTCTCTCTCTCTCTCTCTCTCTCTCTCTCTCTCTCTCTCTCTCTCTCTCTCTCTCTCTCTCATACATGATGTAGCCTTCATTGTGGTTCATTTACTCTTTGTATATTTGTTATTTCATTTCTTGTCCTAGTGTTTCATGTATGATTTTTCATGGTATATTTCCTGCTTTTCTTTTTTTAAATAAAAAGGATACTAATTAAGATTGTGTTGAAATTTTGCTACAAAAATCCTTTCATCATATTTGCTTTGCAGTATGACAAAAATGACATGACAATTTAATTTGAATTACTTTAAATATAACTCCCAATACATATATTTAGGAGACATTCATTGAGGTGTTTCCTATGTTAGTTAGGCAAGCAAAACAAGCAAAGTTATGAGAAAACACTTTTTTTTGAGTTGATGGGTCACCTGAGCGTACTGGTCTTTGCCTTACTCCTGAAGTTATGTGCAGAGTAGCACTGACTGCCCAGTGTGACAGGAGGACAGATGGTGGCTCAGGTGGTGATTGGTTGTGGCTCCATCACTCAATGTTGCTTCACCCCTCATTGGAGTTTTAATTTTAAGCACAGGCAGTGTGGTCAAAATTGTTATGCATCTCAAAGAATATTGCCCATACAGATCTTACTGGTTAATTTTTAGGGTAAATTGCTACATACAGACAGTCTAAACACTTTCTAAGGCAAGGCAAGTGAGAACTCATTGTTAGCCTCTGCTTCTCTGGCCTAACTCTTGTAGGGAGCACCTCAGCACAATGATTTCAAAAGTAATTTCTGGGGTCTTGAATGAATAATGGAGCTAGACATTTGGAATGCTTTTTACTGATGGCTTATTATGAAATAAATATAAATATAATATAATAGAATTATTGTGGCGCAAGAAAAACTAATAATAGAATGGATTATATGGAAATATAAAGTATGCCATGGGTTTATTAAAATCCTGTGTGCTACAAATACTACAATTAAGTACACACACACACACACACACACACACACACACACACAAGCAGATCATCATCATATTTGCTTCACTAGAGTGTCGGCCTGGGGAGTGGCAGTGTGCAGACTTGTATTGTATCCCTGAATATCAGCGTTGTGACAGAGTTTGGCAGTGCCCTGACTTCTCAGACGAACTAAACTGCCCAGGTGTGTTGATTGTAATGCCACAGACTTATCACAGCTTCACTCTTCCCACTTAAGAAATGTGTCTGTCTCTTATAGTTTTCTTCCCCTATATTCTCTCTCTCTCTCTCTCTCTCTGGTGAAATTTTGTTTCCATTTATCTATTTATTTTTTTTTTAATGCAATGGATTATCACACATTGTGATTTTTTATTGAGGAGATTTGAACTGTAACTCATAATAACTGCAGTAAAGATAAAATTAATTTGATCCTAGAATGATTGGTGGTGCTAAGTATTTGGAATGCTTTCTGCTGATAGCTAGTAGGATACAGAAGAAAGTTCATAATAGAATGAGACATGATGAAGTATAATGAAAATCTGAGTTGGATCTCATATGATGCAAGGAATGGTGTTAATGACTCATAGTAAAATAATAGCACTCATTTGAATGTAATGAACCTTTATATGTGGAAGGAAAAGAGAGAGAAAAGAGATATTGCATAAGTATAATAGTATTGAGGAAGCAAAATATTACTGATTCTGGTTCATGTCCTGGTCAAGATGGGGAGTGGTGGCAGTGCCAAGATGGATGCATTATCAGCACCAAGCAGCGGTGTGATGGCCACCCTGATTGCTATGATGGCTCGGATGAATTCTTCTGCCATAATAGAAACCCCATGAGTCACTGGGTAAAACACAGGTCCCACCTGGACAGAAAAACATATGTACATCCTTAGAAAGCTATCTTGAGGTATTTTTACAGATGGCAAGAACCTGTTGTGCCTGTAGCAGTTTTCACAGCAGAGAATTAATAATATTACAGCCACTTTTCAAGAGTTATGGCATTGTAGTTATTGCCAAATACTGCCACAAATGAAATGGCTTTACTATATTTAAAGCTAAATTATACTCATCAACCAATAATCATCATATATTACTTAAGTGTTACTTCTTATAAATGTTTCATAATGTGGACTATTTAATATTTTTATAACAAAATTTCTCATGAATATATCAATTGTTTGTATTGTTTGTTTGCTTGTTCAGTTTTTGAGATTTCTATTTTTGTTTTTTTGTATTTTCCTCAATTTCAGTTTTTGGTTTTTAGTACTTTCTTCTGATGAAAAATGGTGAATAAAAATGGAAGAAAATTGTGCCATTCAAATAAATTTTAAAGTAATTTTTCCATATAGACAAAAGGGAAAATTGAAAAAGAAAAAAATCTTTGGAGGCTGTAATTAGCTGTCAAATTATTAAGCCAATAGAGCAACATGAAATTGTGAGTTTTCTGTTAATAAGTAACACTATACATAAGCTGCTATTGAATGTACAGGCAAAATGCTTAGCTTGCACAAGATACTGAAGTTGACTCTAAAATGTATTTTGAAACCTCTCTTGTCTGTCTTCATATGCATGCTTGATTCATATACATAAATATGCTTAATGTTTAAAATAACTTCTTAACATAACTATGCTATTTACATGACAAATAGACAAAAAAATGAGAAGATTAAGTTTATATTTCCTATTTTCTTTTTAAAAGCCATGTAGTTAATGCATGGCTCCTCTCTTCTCTTTTATTAAGTAAGCATGATAGTGTATGTCGCAGCTAAATAAAGAAACATGTACTGGGTTTAATGTAATATAAGATTTTGAGGTTGGTACTTCATAGCACCTTCAGCTAAGGAATCAGGTATTTCCACTTACTTAAAAAACATAATAGTTATTGCTTTGTAACTTGCATTCTTTTGTAATATACTATATACATGTATTCATATTATAAATGGGCACACTTCTAACACTAATAACTAATGTAATTCATAACACAGTGCATAGGAATTAGGCATCATAAAACACACATTCAGCATGGCATGGCTGACTTTAATGTAAAATTAATGCATGCAGTTGTAAAAATTGAAATAAAATGTATTGTAGACTTACCCTTAAACAGAAAAGAAAAGTTTTTCCTTTCCCCCTTCCTTAATATATGACTAATATGCTGTGAAGTCATTAAATATGTTATGGTTAGCAGTTATGAGCACTTGCAACATATATAAGTAGTGATTTTTAAGCTGAGAACTGTCCCTCTGTCCTTCTTTTGATGAAACGTGGCAATTTTGTCTTTAAAACTCTAGGCTTCCTTTGCTCCAAAAATGCATCATAGATAGTTTTGTATCTTATGTTTATAGCTTCTGTAGAACACAAGCGTAGACCCAAACAACACAATTCTTTTTCATACTGATTTTCATGTTAATACCTGGGGAAATGTCCTGACTTTCTTCATGTTGTTGTGGTTGTCTGTGGTTTGAGGGTTAATGTTATTTTGGAGAAATTCATACATGCATCCAAAATTCCTTTTCTTCCTGAAAGAACTGTATGCCTGCCACTAGCCTGGTTCACTCATAATCTGCTCTTTTGCACGTACTGAAAATATTGGAATTGATGAAGCTTGTTTTCCATTAAACAGCAGTATCCTTTATTTGTCATTTTTGTGGGCATGGTTTCTCTATATGGTATACATGCCTCTCTCTCTCTCTCTCTCTCTCTCTCTCTCTCTCTCTCTCTCTCTCTCTCTCTCCTCTCTCTCTCTCTCTCTCTCTCTCTCTCTCTCTCTCTCTCTCTCTCACTCTCTCTCTCTCTCTCTCTCTCTCTCTCTCTCTCTCAAACCAGTTCTCCTGAAGGGTGTGTTGGTTGTGTCTGCAGGGCAAGTGAAATATCCACATCTACTGTATTCAGACTACTGTTGCACCAAATTTAATTTCTTGCAGGTCTCATGAAGTCAGAGCTGTATAATCCACTTAACTTGAAAATTACTTTTCAGTAAATTTTCCAGGCTTTCTAACACTGCCAATGAATGTTATTAGTTTATGCAGCTTTTTTATTGATTTTTTCAGCTAAAGATATTTATTTCTTCATAATTTTTCTTACAGTGCACCTCCACCTTTTTGCTTCACTTACAGGACATGGTGTCAATTTCCCATCACATCTAACAGATGGATGGAGGATAATAAATATTATTATGTGATTAAATATTATTATGTGTGGTAGGTCAGGCAAGCTGGTCCTCAGTACCAGGATATGTACTGTGATATTTTATTTCCCCTTTCTGCCTCTCCTCCACTTGCTCCACAGCTGGGAAATCAAGATTGTGGTGTGTGTGCTGTACTGCAGCTGCTGTCACATTGATGTGCTCTTTACCTGTTTGCAGGTGCTTGTCAGAGTGAACTGTGCTGCTCTGTATTTCTTATATCAGATTGTCACTGATTGTTCATTAAGGAGGCTTTTATTTGATGGTAGATGTTGCAAGAGCTTTGTGTGTGTGTGTGTGTGTGTGTGTGTGTGTGTGTGTGAGTAAATATGTCGATTTTGAAGAGAATGATTAATCACTGAAAAAAAAAAACTCATTAATGCTGACTAATATGAAGCAGCTTTTAATAAGAATATGTTGAGTGAGCATTGTGTGTCTGTGATGCCATTGAGGCCAGAGTAGGCTGGAATTTAACAAAAATAGATATGGAAGCAGGGCAACAGAAGCTTCTTTCAGAATCTTGATCATATTGGTTGATTAATATCAAGAAAAAAAAAATAACTATGTATGCCTCTTTATGAAGCAAATAGCAGGAAGAGTGGCCAGGGATCACTCCAGTATTTCTTTACTGCATATAAATGTGTCAGATAAGCAGGCTACTTATATGAATATGCATACTTGTAAATCATGAAGATACTGTAAAAGATCAGAGTAATTGATTAAGAGTTACATGCTAAATTTTGTGTTAACCTAATCAAGTCAACATCAGAAATCGAGTTAATTCCAGGATACTTCATATTCAAAGATATGGTAAATGGAAACATATCTGGAGTGATTTGAATTTTAACAATAGAAGAAAGGAGAGAAAAGGGATATGTGCTCAGTTATGATGACAAAAAGTGATGAGATTGGTTGAAGTGGATAGAGAAAATATTTTGATAAATTAAGGAGAATGACTGTTGATTGAATAAGCCACTGATATTTAAGTAATTCTAAGAAATATAGTCTTTAGATTATTTAGAGATGGAAACAGTGAAAATATGGAATATTTGCAAATAGATAATTTCAAAAAGAAGTTGATTATAAAGCAAGTGTGGAGGTAGAACAGCGCATATTGCTGAAATCTTATATTTTTGCCAACAAGAGAATATGTTTTATGAGCATGTACACTCATCTGAACCAAAGCAGTGATGCTTTTAAGGATCTTAGTCTTGTGACTGAATGAGGACTTGCTGTATGTGTGTGTGTGTGTGTGTGTGTGTGTGTGTGTGTGTGTGTGTGTGTATGTATAAGTGTATATATGTAAAGTTAACTTCCATTATGTAGGCACACATCTTTGTCTAATATGAAAGCAATATAATCCTCTAATGGCAGAAAACCTCATGCTTATGCCTATAGCTTGCAAAGCTGATGAGTTTGCCTGCGCTGACGATGGCACTTGCATCCCGTCCTACCTGCAATGTGATGGCCGGCCGTACTGCCGTGACGCTTCAGACGAGCACAACTGTCCCTCATGTGAGTGCTGGCCTTCTCCTCAGCCTTGCCCAGTGTGGCAGCAGTGCTGCTTGTCCCTCACATTAAAGCATCATAAACCTCACTGCAGAGTTCATATTGAGGAATAACAGTGTAGACTTTGTAGCTTTTCATTTGATACTCAGATTTGTCTAGATTAATTTCATTGGTAATGCGTATTCTTGTAGTGTGTGTCACATTTTTTTATGCTGTTTGAATGGTTGCTGGTTGATTAAGTTCTGAAATAACCTAAATATCTACTGATATATGTGTATAATTTTATCATCTCTTCCAGATTCAGGATGAAGTGTAGATAATGATTTACCCTAAGTATGTTTAACTTATGTGTATTAGAATTTTAACACATTGTGCTCTGGTTATGTTCACTTTATAGTGATTAATCTTTGGGTGAGTGAATAGCTCTCTACCCTGCTCTTATGCACTCCTACTACCTCCTAACACATTTCTTAACTGTGTGTTTGTGTTTAAATGTGTGTATGTGTGTTTAGATGTGTGTATGTGTGTATTTGTGGCATCAGAGGCACTGTAGACCAATACTAACAAGAAGTACTGCAATGTGTATCTTAGCTGCATGCCGGGTGGGAGAGTTTCGGTGCAGTGACGGTACTTGCATCCCTGACCACCTGGTGTGTGATGGCCAGAGGTACTGTTGGGATGGATCAGATGAGTGGGGCTGCCCAAGTGAGTTGCTCAACATATCTATAACACCTTACTTCCTTGTTACTGTTGGGGATTGTAGTTGTTATTGATTTTTTTTTTTTTTTTTTTTTTTTTTTGTACTTTATGTGTACTTCTAAAAAAGAATTCGTTTTTGACTCACTGAAGGATGACTTGGGTAGGCATTCTTCAAATCTTCTTCTATTTGTCCTCTCATTTCCCATCAGTTTTTACATTTTTAAAAGATTCAAGTTGACATAGTGTTGCAAAAGTGGTTTAGATGCAGTACTGGCCGTTTATTCCATTTTGATCTTTCAAGTGCATGATTATTACATGAACTTTGTGTTATATTGTGATATATTTCGGGTGACATTTTTTTAATTGTTATCTATAAACAAAGGCCATATGGTCATGTTATTGGTAGACATTAAGTGCATTAATCACTCAATCAATTATAAGCAGACACAGTAAGAATATATTTATAATTCATCAAGACATCCTGTACTAGTGTGCATTTACAGATTACAGTGGGACCTCTTGTTACCAAATGCCTTCCTTTTCAAGCAAATCAGTTTTTGAACAAAATTTTGATCGCATTATTGCTTTGGTTGTGGTATCATAATTCGGTTCTTGAACAAAATTACTTGATTTCAGATATTATAAAGACATAGTGAAAGCTGCTGCTTATTACTTAATTTATAGTTTCTATAAATATTTACTTCATTTTTATATATTTGGAGGAAAGACAGTGTAAGACAGCAACTCAATCTTTGAAATAAGGTAAATGTGATCCCTTTGAAAAGCCTCGATGTAAACAGTTTTCGGTGCTCAGGAGTTATCTTGAGCCTCCTGTGGCTCTCTCAATGACCCTCAACCCCATCACTACAGCACAATTGCATTTTTCCAGTAGCTTTTCCCAGTAGCAAGATGTTTAAGTGTTATGATCATCTTCATTTTGGTGGTAACTGGGTTGCTCCACTCTCTGTCCTGTAAGGCTTCCTTCACTAGATTGGTGTCAAAGAGAATATCTGCACAATCTAAACAGTATCTTCTGATGAGTTTTGTGTCACAAAGTTCATTCAGTATATCCTTTCTGGATAAATAATTTGTGAGCTGGAGATGTTGTGAATTAGCCATCTTGGCTGTAGGAGCGTCTGTCATAAGCTGCTAAGACAAGGTAGACAGGCGTCTGAGAACGAATTAATCTATTTTACATTGATTCCTATGGGAAAAAACAGTTTCAGTTTTTTAACATTTCTGATTTCAAACGGCATTCAGGAGTGAATTAAGTTGTAGAACCAAGGTTCCATTATACTGATTATCTACTGGAAGTGCTTTGTAACAATACCTGTTGATTTAATATTTGTTAAGGTGATACATATCCCTATTAGTGCATATTGTAGAGCTATTTTTACCTTCATAAAGGTAGACCAGTGCACTGAGAGATGAAAGATATTTAGCATTGACCTAAAATATTATACTATATACTAATGCATCTTGAAGACCACTGGAGTGAAGGTCACCTGTACTATTTATCTCAGCACCTCTTTTGCTGTAGTTGTTGTAGTTGTCATAACACTTAGCAGTGACTGTAGCTAGTCATTTTCTGTGTTGTTTCCTTCTTTGTGTGCATGTGTTTTGTGTACATACAGTAACATATACAGGCACGTAGACTTAATTATGCCTGTCAGTGTTGGTCATACAAAATGGAATGTCTTGTTAAGTTTACTATACTGATGGATGGATAGATTGACAAACATTGATGTCATATTGCATGTTGACTGATGTGCATTCAATAGTGTGATGTTTGAAGTATCATAGCTCTGATGCAATATATATATATATATATATATATATATATATATATATATATATATATATATATATATATATATATATATATATATATATGAGTATTGATGTACATGTACGGTTTTGTTCTAGCTAGGCAAATGTACTCGTTGCGATGCAAGTATGATGGGGTTCCAGCGAGCCGCGAAAATGTTAACCATGAATGATCTCTGGCAATTTTACGGCCATGGAGATGGGAATTTTGCAGCCCATATGTCTCCTGTTAAGGAGAAATTTGATTTACTGGGAGCAGAAATTTTTCTTTAGTGTGTTGGGCAGTAAGGTAAGTCCTTCAGTGCTGCCACTGATCCCAGGTGTCCAGTGGCAGTACATATAGGTTGAACATAGATAAGGAGACAGATAACTTTATCCTTTGAAAAGTAGGAAAATATCTACCTGAAAAAATATGTATAATTAGATACACTTCATGGCATAGGCAGAGATTAACAATCTTCATGAAAAGTGCATGCCTAATTGCAGTTCCAAGAAATTACATGTTACTATCATTGTTAGGAATTGTGTAATAAATTTATGAAACTTCTTGTGAGAGCTAAAAAGAATGTGATAATTCTCAGACCTAGAAAATAGATCTTGAGTATTTAAGACATTTACTGATTTAAATAAAAAAGGGAACTACCACTGCTCACCTCTATTTTCTTCTATAATTAAAAAAAATATAACTTAGGAACTTTGTTATCTTTACATACAACATACATATATGCTGTATTTCTGCTTTAAACTAATCTGCAGGAAATTTATGGCTTTATCCTTAAAAAAAAAAAAAAAAAAAAATATATATATATATATATATATATACCGGTATATATATATATATATATATATATATATATATATATATATATATATATATATATATATATATATATATATATATATATATATATATATATGTTACATTCTGGTGTTTCAGTATTTTATTATAGTCTACATATTTCTCTGTATATCAGAGTAAGACTCACAAAGTCCTTGATGCATCTCAGACCAGACTGCATTACTATATTGTACGAGTAATGGATCTGTTTCTATTGATTGATTTTGGTATATTTGAGTTTTATAAAAGACTTCATTGTTACTGAACATAATGATATGTTACTTGTTTATTTAATTTTTGGGAATCTCATGTATCAGTAATGAACTAAGTATTAATCCAGAAGCTGTATGAATAATAAGCAACAGTAGTTATTCTTTGTTATCAGGTTGGCCAAAATTATCCTAGACAAACACTGCCAAAGGAAACATTCATTTGATGTAGGATAAAGTGGAATCCCTTTCTTAAATGCAAGCTTTGCTTCTCAAATTAAAATTCTCTCTCTCTCTCTCTCTCTCTCTCTCTCTCTCTCTCTCTCTCTCTCTCTCTCTCTCTCTCTCTCTCTCTCTCTCTCTCTCTCTCTCTCTCTCTCTCATTTTTTCCATTTCCTTTTCTAATAACAACTGTGTTCTTTTCCCTGTGGTGTTGGTGGCTATCTCTGCATTAGCTTGCAACCCCGTAACTGAGTGGCAGTGTGATTTTAGTGAATGTATTGATCGCCGTCTCAAGTGTGATGGCAAGAGAGACTGCCCCTCAGATAATTCTGATGAGCGACTGTGCCGTGAGTATTTGTTCCTCTCGAAAAGATGAGGCCTGGACATTTGCTTCCTTTAACTTTGCTCGTTGGAATCTTTTTTTTTTTTTATTATTGTTTTCCTGTGGCTTGTCTTGTGGTTTATACGTTCATTGGTTTATCATTTTTTATCCAGAGCATGACACTGAGATTTGTTATTGATAGTAGGTGTTAAAATGCCATGAAGTGTACTAATTTTTTTTTTATTCATATCCTTCATTGTTGGCATGTGTTTGAATATGCCCCAAAAGGAGTAAAATGTTATTTTTATTCAGTGTTGATTTTTTAGGACTTTTTTTTTTTATAATTTTTTTTGGGGGGGAGAAGAGAGGGGTTATTAAATGGATTATGGATGTGTTTCATTTGGAACATTCATTGCAGGTTTCACTCATACATATTTTCATATTTCATATATACTTTTTTCTTTCATAAGCTCCAGTAGTCACCACAAATTTCTCATTTTGTGCCAACTTCTCTTTAAGATAAGTTCTTGTTGGTATATATTATATAATGTGAAAGTTGCATGGATAAGAAAGGATGATGATTGAGATGAATGGACTGTGTGAGGAGGGTTAGAAAGTGGTTGTGCATCCATCATAAAAATTTATGTGAAGCTGTTATGAATAAATGGATGGTGGCAACCTTGAGGATCTCAAAGTGAAGTTCTACACCTGATCAGAATGTGTTAAGGTGTGAGAAGTGTGGTGTGTGCATTGAGGTGCATCACTGTGAACCAGCTTTGCTGGCAGACCATGATATTGAGAGAACTGGATACAAAGAGTAGCTGAGGCTTATGCACAGTGGTTAGTGAGTTAACAAAGGCAACATGTGGAGCCCAGCTCATGCTGTGCCTTCCACTTGAACTGAGGAGAAGAAGAAGATGAAGGAGAAAGAAAAGAAAAGAAAAATGAGAAAAAAAAGTAAGAAGAAAAAGAAAAAAAAATGTGTTTTTACCATCATTCACCAAATTCACCTTCTCTCCCTCTAGCTACACGGTTCTTGTGTCGTGACGGAAACAGAACCTACATTACCTACTGGTGTGATAGCTTTATAGATTGTCCTGATGCCTCTGATGAAACTGACTGCCGTAAGTTATTACTCTGTGGTTGGTCTTGAAAGGGGAAAATATTTATACATGAGCCTTTTCTGGAAAATGAATGATGCTCCACTAATCTTCTGGGATTTCATTGTGTATGGCATGGCTCCTCTTTGTGTCTTGTGCAGCGTTCACTTTGGCACCCAGTTCCCATAAAATGGCAAAAAAAAAATACCAACTCCAGATGATATTGTCCTCTAGTCCAGTATTAGTTTTGTTTGTATTCCATCATTGATGTGCAATCTAGCATGATGACATTAAATGTTGTGTTTGTGGTCAAATCTCTATTACTGTATTATTGTTTCAACTATACTCAAATATTCATGAACTTTAAAGCAAAATGTTTTTTTTTTATTCTCTCTTCTGTGTCTGTGTATTTGTGTATGACTGTATTTAGTACATGTATGAGTATGTGCATGCATTTGTGTGTGTATGTGTGTGTTTATGTGTGAGAGAGAGAGAGAGAGAGAGAGAGAGAGAGAGAGAGAGAGAGAGAGAGAGAGAGAGAGAGAGAGAGAGAGAGAGAGAGAACCTTAAATGTGTTTGTTTATGACTAATTGCATTTATGTATGTATTCATCTGTGTGTGCACCCACATGTATGCCACATGTGCATGTGCTGGCACAAATGTGTACCTGTGGGCACTTATACTCCTGACCTCACACAGTATGAACATAAATACATGACTTCTGGTGGTGTATTATTACTGAAGAAGAATAACTCATTACCTCTGCTTACGTGTGCGTAAATCAATTCTTAAGGGTTGGGCTTCGTGTTGTTTTTTGGCGAGTGTATCACATTCTCCATATTTCCCTCATATTCACTAGTTATAAGGTGTAACATTTTCTAAAATTGATGAAACTTATAATTTATATTGCCATGTCTATTTATTACTTTACTTTTTAATTTCCTTCAAAGTATTTAATGTGATAATATTCTTTACAGTATTTAATTCCAGTCTCTTTCAACTGCAATTCTTTTTCCATCTTAATAATTTTCTGTCATAAAAATTTTGTCTTCAGTCTCATCCACAGTGTTTCCCACCTTTGCTCTTTCATTTATTGCCCTTAGAAAACTTTATCAAGATTTCTGATGTCACATTTTAGTCTTTACCTCTTTCCCTAAAGGTGTTTGTTTCATTCTTATCTGTGTAGGTTTTTTCCTTTTGTTGCTCACATTTATTGTCTCTGGCTGTGGAAAGCTATACAGTTTAACTTGTCAAAGTGATATTTTCTTTCTTCCTGTTATAAAAGATAGTTTTCTTAATTTTCAACTGTGCATTTTTTTTTCTTTTTATTCATGTGAAGAAGGTATGAATTGTTATCTTGTTCTGGAAAACTTTTGGGTATGTCCTATCTTCATTTAGTCTTTGTTTAGTGTCACACTTCCATTATTGTGCACTTTCTTTTTACCATTACATGTTTTTCACATAAAACAAACAAAAGTATTCATGGTGTAATTTTTTTTTACTTCATATGTATAGATCTTACCTTATCTTACCATTCCAAGTGAAAATGGGAAACACACACACACACACACACACACACACACACACACACACACACACACACACACACACACACACACACACACACACACACACACACACACACACAAAGTGCTCTTCAGTGCACACACCTGTTGTCTTAAGATTGTCTGTACCTGCCCGCTGATACTGATTTTGGTAATTGTTGTCCTGCTTGGTTAGTGGAGAAAATTCTCTCTCTCTCTCTCTCTCTCTCTCTCTCTCTCTCTCTCTCTCTCTCTCTCTCTCTCTCTCTCTCTCTCTCTCTCTCTCTCTCTCTCTCTCTCTCTCTCTCTCTCTCTCTCTCTCTCTCTCTCTCTCTCTCTGTCTGTCTGCCTGCCTTGCAAAAGGCTTTGTATAGGCTAACTGCCATTGCTAATAGTGTATGAGTCTGTAATGATTTACTGCATTGGTTGTTTGCATTGATGTTGCCTGCTTGGATTGGTCTTGCATTCATTGGTGTTGTTTTTCTTGTTGTTAGTTTGTTGTCGTCTGTTTTACTGTAACAGTGATTACTTTTTAATTTATTTTAATTAATTAATTTATTTATTTTTTGTCATGTTGCTGTTATAGGAAAGCTTGCAAATTCATCCCTCCGTCATAGATGTGTCTTAGCTCACTTCACTCTTCTCCATCCCTCCTTCATTCCTGTCATCTTTGTCAACACTAAGCTTACCAGAGATGTAAATGCTTGCTTTCCTCCTCCTCCTCCTCCTCCTCCTCCTCCTCCTCCTCCTCCTCCTCCTCCTCCTCCTCCTCCTCCTCCTCCTCCTCCTCAACTTTTGCTGATGCTAATGCTTGTTTCTGCATGATTGCTGCATTGCTTTGCTCCTCCTCCTCCTCCTCCTCCTCCTCCTCCTCCTCCTCCTCCTCCTCCTCCTCCTCCTCCTCCTCCTCCTCCTCCTCCTCCTCCTCCTCCTCCTCCTCCTCCTCACCTCTCTGGTTCAGTTGGAGTGTGACCCCAAGCGCTTGCCCCTCAACAGCTGAGTCCTCGTGCAACTCCCCCTCAACTTTCCGCTGCAACAATGGCTACTGTATTCGTGCAGACCAGCATTGTGACGGAACAGCTGACTGCCAGGATGCCACAGATGAAAGAGGCTGTCCACGTAAGATGTCTACTCTCCAGCCTCTCCCTCCACCCCTCTCTATCTGTCCCAACAGTTTCCATCCCTCCAGTTTCCCATGTAGAACTGTCCCTCCATCCATCCTTTCATAGTCCATCCAATCCTTCATACAATTGTGTCTTGTTATATATCACCAGACTTATTTACTTATATTTCTTTTCCATGTCTCCACTCCCTGTGTTCCATTATGTGTCTGGTTCCATTTGTGAATTTGGTTCTGGTCACAGTACAGTGCTTGTGGCTCCAGTACTTTGTACAAACTGATGATATGTTTCCTAGGCATCACTAATAGAGAGTGAAGATTTCAGTGCAGATTGGACAAGATATAGTTTGATTAGTACATAAAATATAAGAGCACCAGAGTTATATGCTCACTATATTCTATTTGAACAATACTGGTTAATTTCTGTGTGAAAATATTCTCACTCTATGACATTTTGTGACTAATGTACAGGACAAGAGGTAGTGCTTGGTGTTGATGAATGCCATGAAGTTTTTGAGACCATGGCCTTTATTTAGTGTTATGAATATGATGTCTTCTGAGAACTGTTGATTGGCTGATGCAAACTGCTGGTTCTCAGGGCGTGGCATTTATAAGAAGTCCCTTTCATTCTTGAAAATTTGAAAGATGATGATGTGTAAGAATAGTAGTGCTGTAGGGAATGCATTAAAGAAGTGATATGGAGCCTGAGTAGAGAAGCTGTGAGGTCAGTACAGAAGGACTGGAACAGTGCTGCTGTAGGGGATGCATTATAGAGGTGACATGGAGTCTGAGTAGAGAAGCTGTGAGGCCAGTGCAGAGGAGTTGAGATTATGAGCAGTAAAGAAAGAAGTGTTCCAGAATGTCAGGTTGGATGGAGATTTGGTCTTGGTTCTTCATTCAGAAAGTAGCTGCTCCTTTCATTTGCAGCTACTTCCTCTGAAACAGTTTGTCTCTCAGATGTCAGAACTGTAAACAGAAAAGAGAAGGGACACCAGGAGTAGTGTGTCCTAAGGCATCCCAGGAGTGTGACATGGACAGAGTGACAAGTAATATGAGAGGATCAGTCTCTTGGTACAAAGACAACACAGGCACTATGTTGAGCCAAGTGCAGAGGAGCCAAAGAGATGAACCAGATGCATGTTCATTATTGTCTCTCTGTTTATGTTTTCCATGCATTCCTTTGTGCATCTGTCAGCCAACCCCCCTCATTATTTCTCTCTCTTACTCACTCATCTCTCTGTTCATTCATGTAATTATTTTTGCCTTTTCCATTCCTCCCTCCTTCCCTCTCTCATGCACTCATTACATTTATTTCCTCCCTTGAGTTTGTCCCTTGTCCTTTCCATTCATTCTATCACTCACTCACTCACCTCCATTCACTCATTCACACTGTCTCATCCTTAATAAAAAGCAAACTATCAACTTGATCCCTCTTCTGCTATCTTAAACACTACATAGTACTGTACCTTAAAGTGAGGTATGTTTTTTTTTTTATTACAATATAGCTAAATTTGTTATAACACATGTTTTTCCTATGAAGTTTTAAATTTTTTATATAGTCTAGATTCAAGATTTATAAGGAATTGTTAAGGTAAACATTTTTGATAGTGTAATTTTGGATACTTAATTTTTTTGGTTGAGATAAAAAATCAATTTAGATTTGAAATTTTTAATATTCTAACTTTATATAATAGACTTACATGATGATTTAATTTAGTTTTCATATTTCTAATTAGTCAAAGTGGAAAAATTTCACCTTTGATATTTTCTCTAGATTCTTCACAGATGTCTGTAATAATTTTTATTTTTGTAGAATTTTTATAATATAGTTTTGTACCATGTATAGACCACTAATATGTATAGTTTTTTTTTTTTTTACTGTAGTGTATGGCTTTAGTTGCTCTTTTCATATGTATAGTATAAGATGGCCACTTAGAATTGTGGCATGAATGAATGTTAACTGCAGAGTCACTAGAGGAATAGAGCTCCAGCATTCTGTTAGGCATCCTCTTGCAACACACACACACACACACACACACACACACACAGTTGTGTGAGACCAGTCTTCAGTTATAAATTGGGTAATGAGGAAATAAAAGTGAAGAGCGAAGAGAAGGAAGACAGGGAAACATAATCTGGTGAGAGACATAAGAGCAGTGTTTAACTATCTGGATGAAGAGATGATTAGGAATTTAATTGTGACAATGATAAGACCTTGTTTAGAATATGGTGCAGTGATATGGTCTCCCAGCACTAAAAGGGACATAAAAAAATAGAGAGAATACAATGAGCAGCAACAAAGTTGCCTCCAACTCTATCAAACTTATTTTATGAAGAGAGACTAAAACTAAACCTACTCACCTTGGAAGAGAGAGAGAGAGAGAGAGAGAGAGAGAGAGAGGTGACCTGATTGCCTTATATCAGAGTTTGTCAGGTTATGAAAAACTGGACTGGAGTGATTTGGTGGTGAGGGACTTTAGAAGCACAAGAGGGCATGAGGAGAAGGAGAAGAAGTGTGTAGAAGGGATATTAAGAAGAGCAGTTTCCTACAAAGGACTGCAGAAATGTGGAATGAGCTGCAAAAAGAAATAGTAAATGCAATAACTATACCTGATATTAAGGAAAACTGGATAAAAGTAGATATCGAGATGAGACAGCACAAGCTCAGACTCCTCTTTCCTTAAACCACAACTAGGTAAAACTAGGTAAATATACACTGCATAATATATTGGTTTGCATGCTTGACTTACAATCCAGGAAGCCTGGGTTCATGCCCTGGGAATGGTAAGGGAGATGGGCAAGCTACTTAATGTCTAGCCCCGGTTTATCTAGTAGTAAGTAGGTACAAAATGTAAGCTGAGGAGTTGTGGCTTCTTTTTCACAATGTATGATGTGTGAGTGGTCTCACATCATACCTAAAAGACGAGTTACTATGAGCTGTGAGCTCTCCATGTAGGGGAACAGCTGGCTGTGTTATGAGACCACCAGACCATCACTAATGAACAATGCACACACAGTGACTGCTCTTGAATGGCCAAGTCAAAGGCTAGAAACATCCAAAAAAGATATTTTTTTTCTTTTTCATGACATTACCTTAAATAACAACCATAAGCTCATCTGCCCCCAACCTATTCACTATTCAATTATTACAATCTGCAACATCATTCACTAGACCCTAATTTCAACCCATCTACTCCCCTACCCACCAACTCTTCTGTCCACCCACACATCCAGCAGTCACTCCCTTCAGCCTTCTCCAAATCTTCTCATGTCACACATTTTCCACCCTGCCCTCACACAAATACTTCACCAGACTGTACCCAGCCCATTACTGCAGCCTGTGCCCCCCATTCCTGTCACACCTTAGTCCATTGTCATCCTGCCATACATTTTCTGCATTATACCCCCACTGTGCATACACTCTTTCCAACACCCTGGCTTACCCTGCACATGCTACACAGCTCACAGTAGTTGACCATTATTTTGTTTCATAGTTTTTTACTTTTTTGTGTAATTTTAATCGTAGAAAGTATATGTTAACAGCATCCTGCTTAATGATTTTTAAAATTTACTGTACTTTTTGTTTTGCATTTATTAGTAGTGTTTTTTTTAATGCATGACAGTTTATATATATATATATATATATATATATATATATATATATATATATATATATATATATATATATATATATATATATATGTTTAACAAGCATTTATTTGAATTGTGTTATTATGATGGTATTAGATATGGAAAGTAGTGCATTACAACATCAGTGCTGAATATTTTGTGTTGTAGATACTGACACAATTTTTTACTAATCATAGGGTTGTTGTAGAGCCAGAGAGAAAACAAAGGTACAGGAGATGTTGCCCATCATGCCCTAAAGTCATGTGGATGTGAGACCACCATAGGAATACTTTAAAGATTGTAATTGTATTTTTTAATTATTATTATTTTTTTTATTTATTTATTTTTTTTAGGAAGGCAAGGAAGAGTTTAACATTGATTTTCTGCTTTTGCTGCAATGCTAGCTTCCTTTTTGTGCGTGTAAAAGATGCTTTCATGATTTTATTGTTTTGTTGCATGTGTGGGAATAAGGAAGTTGCATAAGAAAAGTGGGTCAGGTGTTGTGAATCATCCATGGCTCTCAGCTCTCATGATCTTAGGGCAAGTGTTGGTGTGGATTGGGGTGAGGTGTGAGAGAGGGAACAGGGAAGAGGACATACAACACTCTCTACCTTAGTCCTGCATCCCACAGATCTCCCCTGGCAGGATGTTTTGTGGCTCTACTGACATGATTACACAACAATTTCAGCTTTGTGCACGAATAACGACTTTCGGTGTGACGATGGTACTTGCATCCCCCTGGAGGCTAAGTGCAATGATCAGCCAGATTGTCAAGATCAGTCGGATGAGGCCAATTGTAGTATGTACCCTGTCCTCCCGCAATCTCTCTTAGTACATCTTTACTCATTACTTACTGGCCATTATTGTAGTGTCTAGTTATGACTTCACATAAATACTACTACTACTACTACTACTACTACACTACTACTACTACTACTACTACTACTACTACTACTACTACTACTACTACTACTACTATTACCACTATCACTACTATTACTACTACTACTACCACTATCACTACTACTACTACTACTGCTACTACTACTGCCACTACTTATGCTATTGTTACTACATACTACAATTGAACACTAATATTTCTTATTCCTTTTATTGCCTAAGCAAGTTTAGAAGATTATCTGAGAACCTTACTGAGGGAATATGTTATTCTTCGCTCTAGATTTTTCTTCACAGCAAAAATAGATTGGCCAAAGATAACTCCAATAAGGGTCCACTAAGTACCACTCCAAGTACAGGTGTAACAGAAGAGGTGCATGATTATCTTAGTTCCTGATTGATAAAGTATTACTGTTGTTATGAAGAAATGTCTTGACCATTCTGACCATGCATGACATGAGATGGAAATGGAATGAATATGGAATGATCATAGAATAAGGATGAAATAAGAATGGATTGAGTTGTGGCAGTAATTGTCAGACCTGTCCAGTAAATCTCAGTCTTTGAATTGATGATGGATGCATGACACTCAAGAGAAGAACTGATGAATTGAAGGGTTGATGGTTGAGTTGAATCCATGCAAGTACTTTTC
>NC_087168.1:12972149-13062149 GCF_035594125.1 Scylla paramamosain
CACACACACACACACACACACACACACACACAGGCTACATGCATACACATTTTGGTGCCAACTCCAAAATTCCCACAAACATGAGAATTTACTGTATTATTTCATGAGTAGTTCATGTGAGCCCTGACAATTGTTGATCTTTTCTTTAATTTTTCAACACTGAAAAGAATATATGATAACTGGAAATAATGTAGGAAATATATCCTGTACCAGACTGATGTGTTCCTCAAAGGGAAGTAGTTGAGACAAGGCATTTACATACAGACATTCATGTTTGCAAACATTCCTTCCCACATCAGCCTCTTGGCCTGTATGGGAGAGAAGAATGCTCCTCAATGAATAACACTGTGTAAGGAGCAGTTGTGTAGCATACCTGATCATCTCTGCATCAGGTTCTGACAGCAGAGCAGGTTTACTCCTGGCACATCATGGTAGACTTCCCGACACCTGACTTGATCCTGTGATTGGAGGTAATATGGGAAAATGATCATGTCGAGAAATGTTTGTTGGCAAGGTGGATCAGTTTGAGGCTTGGCAGCAGTTGTGCTTCATTACTTGAGAAAAATCCACTGTGTGGTACAGATTGTAGTCAGTAGCTAATCTTCCCCTATATAGAGCTGTTCTGCAATACAGACTGGGTCTTGGTTACGGTAGCGGAATGCAAGTCTTATACATACAGATGTTTGTTCTGAGTTGCCTGCCATATGGAAAATTTACTTATCTAGTTCTCTGCAACCATTTTTGGCACTGTGACTTTGTTTACCTGTTAGCCATTCAGGTCCACACATACTGTATGCAATCTGATGTGTGTGGGCTTATCATGCAAAAGAGGGTTTAGTCATGGCCTACACATACTGTAGGCAATCTGGTGTGTGTGGGCTCATCATGCAAGAGATGGGTTAGTTATGGCCCACACATGCTATAGGCAGTCTGGTGTGTGTGGGCTCATCATGCAAGAGATGGGTTAGTTATGGCCCACACATGCTATAGGCAGTCTGGTGTGTGTGGGGTCATCATGCAAGAGATGGGTTAGTTATGTCCCACACATGCTATAGGCAGTCTGGTGTGTGTGGGCTCATCATGCAAGAGATGGGTTAGTTATGTCCCACACATGCTATAGGCAGTCTGGTGTGTGTGGGCTCATCATGCAAGAGATGGGTTAGTTATGTCCCACACATGCTATAGGCAGTCTGGTGTGTGTGGGCTCATCATGCAAGAGATGGGTTAGTTATCGCCCACACATGCTATAGGCAATCTGGTGTGTGTGGGCTCATTATGCAAGAGGGGCTGAGTCATCCTTGCATGAGGAAAGGGAGCTCTCATTGGGTGTGGAGCAGTTATGGTCAGTGTCTGCTTTGTCAGTTGTTCTGTTGGTTGGGAAGGAAACAAACAGTAAAAGTATTTGGCACCAATAGCTAAGCTGAGAAAATGGCTGGTGAAATTATAGTGATGGTTGACACTACATGTGTAGGCTAGGTGTATATTGCCAAGTCCATAGAGGCAACATTATGTGTCAGGCTATACATAAGAGCTACTTTTTGTTAAATCCTTATTCTAATTTTATTATTATTATTATTTTTTTTTTTTTTTCCATTGTCTTAACAAGCTATGTGTTTTATTCCATGAATGAATTTTTGTGATTTATGTAGCATTATTATGTAGTATTATTATTCTATCTTCCAAAATTTTATTATCTTTTAGATCAACTTTCCATTGCACTATTTTCTTCATGTTTTCACAAGTTGTGTGTGTATATATATATATATATATATATATATATATATATATATATATATATATATATATATATATATATATATATATATATATATATATATATATTTCTTTCAATTTTTTTTTTCTGTTGCAGTGTCATAATTGTGACAAATTTAGTTAGCATTATGAATGTCAGTATTAATTATTTATTGTTAGATTTCAATTTTCTTGCCATATTGAATGTCTTTAGTTATTCCTTGATTTCTTAGAGGAAATGGCTCAAGGGAGGATCACAGCAGCCTGTTTTTTTTTTCTTTTTTTTCTAACTTTATGGGTTTATATAATATTTTGGTGTAACATGTTTTCCTGCTTTCAGTCTTTTCTTGCTCTTATACTTGTGTTTTTTCCTTCTCTGTGGTATCTCTCCCTTTCCTCTGTTCCCTGTCTTTTTTTTCCCTGTTATATTTCCTCCTTTATTTTTTTCTGATCCCTCTAACTACCATTTCCTTTTCTCTTTACTTCTCTTCCATGATAATTACACTGGCAGTTGTTAAAAAAAGAAAAAAGAAAAATAATGCCCTTTGATGCCTTTGTCCCAGCTTGCCGCCCTGATCAATTCCGCTGTGATGACGGCAAGTGCCTTGAACAATGGCAGAAATGCAACACCATCAGTGAATGTAGCCAAGGAGAGGATGAGCGAAGCTGTCGTAAGTGTATTCCCCTTTTGTAGTTGATTTTTGTCAGATCCTGGGGTCATAGTGAAATTGGGAGGATGGGAGGACAGAGTATCAGAATGAAATGCACAAAAGAATAAAGGAAAGTAAGAGAGTGAAAGAAATAGTGTGCAATAATGAAGTGCACCGGCATCTTCAAGTGACAAGGATCGGAATAGGGTTTATTTTGTAGCTTTGTAAGTATGTCAGTCTATCAGGAGCCATCTAGCAAACCTCAGTATACACAAAACAGGTCCTCCACTTTTCAACTGCAAGAGTGGCCAACAGATTGATCAGCAGTATCGGTGCAATGGTCAAGTCGAGTGCCCCTTCGATCAGTCGGATGAAGAAGGATGCCGTGAGTCATCAGTCAGACTTTCAAAATTGCTGTTGCTGGTGGTTTTGTGGGATGTGATCATATGCTACTTGGTGTACCCAATCATGATTACCCAACTCCTGGATGCCTTGAAGTTGAGGTATCTCAGGAGATTCAAAATATTTCTGTTCTTGTTATTGTTGTACCTTGGCTGCTTCATTTTTGTTCTCTTTTACTGTCATGCTTCTGTGATTCCATGTGGATCATGAAGATACATAGCAAGGTTCATAGTACCAATTAAATCTTGGGTGAAGTTAATATAACAGAACCTTGTTCAAGAGCGCTGATGTGGCTAATGGACTAATGATATGACTGACAAACACTAAAACTGGATGATTATACAAGATCAATAAATTGATGTTTCAGCTCATTACTTACATATACCACATTGACAGTTGTAAGCATAAATAATGATTATAACAGTACATTTATATATCTTTTTTTCGGCACTGAATGTAATGACATGAAAAGTACAGTATAAAAGCTTTCCGTATCATAGTTGTCATGCCAGGCAGTGTTCCCATCACCCCCATTGCAGACACAGGTACATATTGCATACTTCACATCACTCTTCAGGTGCCTTACTTTATTCTCAGCACTCACTGAACAACCAAACTAGCCAATTCATAACATCTGTATCACTTATGTTAGCTCTTTCTGTCTCCTGACCTCAAATTTTTGTGGTAATGAGATAAAATCAGGAGATAAACCAACACCAATTAATGCAGAATGGTTAAGAAGCAATGCATTTATATGAAAATGATCAAGTAAAGAAAAAAAACTGACTTTATGAAGATTTATCAGAAAAAAGAAACTATAAGAACTACTGTAGTCTGGTTTGCTGGCATGTTTTTAGGCAAAGCCTTTTTAGTTCCTAAGCTACACATTTTCTGTGAGCAATCCAATTTCCATTATTTTGCTGTAAGGAATTTTATGCAACATTGCTGTGTGTGGGTAATTAGTATATGTGGTAGGTGATTGTTGTAGAAATATTATCATTATTATTATTATTATTTTATTATTATTATTATTATTATTATTATTATTATTATTATTATTATTATTGTTGTTGTTGTTGGTGCTGTTGTTTGCTATTGCTGTTGTTGTTACTGTGACTGTTACTGTTATTATTGTTGTGCATATTGTTTTTTTTGGTAGAGCATTTGTGATTCTTTTTTTTTTTTTTTTTTATCAGCTGGAAATATGAAAGTAGGGTATGTATCTCATTTATATAGAACCAAGATTGAAAGTAAAAGGTAATGAAAATTAGGATGTGCACTGTTACTGATCCTAATTTTCTTACTGACTAGAATTGCAATATATTCTCAAGTTGTCATAAGCTTTTTAGACAGAAATACACAATTTATTATAACATTATGCACTTCCCCTTCTTTGCGTAAATTACCACATAAAAGAGATACATTAAGACAGAAATACACAGTTTATCATAACATTATGTGCTTCCCTTTCAGCATGCAGGCCTGAGGATCACCTGTGTGAGAGGGATGGCACATGCATTGCTGGCTCAAAGGTGTGTGATGGCCGCCCAGACTGCAGTGACGCCTCAGACGAGCTCAACTGTCGTAAGTTTTATTGTGTGTGTTGTCACATGCTTCTCTCTCTCTCTCTCTCTCTCTCTCTCTCTCTCTCTCTCTCTCTCTCTCTCTCTCTCTCTCTCTCTCTCTCTCTCTCTCTCTCTCTCTCTCTCTCTCTCTCTCTCTCTCTCTCTCTAGTATTTCTTTATTCTTATACAACTCATTACTGTATAGTCTTCTTGCCTTTTCCCACACTCATCTGAAATAGTCTCCTATGTAGCTTCATCTGAGTAGCTTCCAGTCTTCTCAGTCTTGTATAATATTTTTTCACTTCAAAGAACTAAAAAAAGTATTTGTAATATACAGAAAACATGCATGGGTGTACCTGTTATATATATGTAGTGTGCACACAATTGAATTCAACGTAGTAATTGATAATGGTTTGTATTGCCTTTTGTAGTATGGTAATTCCTTGCTGTAGTCATTTAATATGCTCATAGTAGTTTAGGGCAGTATGCTTATTCCTTCACATATGTTGTATCCTTAGAGGTTAGAGAAAACTAACTAATGCTGCTATACATATCAAATAAAAATAAATACATAACTTTTTTTTACACACACTAAGCATACAATATGTGCATCAAATATTAGAACATTTTAGCATATCAGCAAAGTGTTTCCATAAATTTTCTATGGGTGTTCTCCCAGCCAATGAAGGTCCTAAAAGCTCTTAAGAACCTAGTGTGAAGCATGCATCAAAAGTTTTGATTTAGCCAGTGAATTACAGTGCTATCACTCATAAGCAAATCTCTGACACCTATGCTACATGCCACAGGCCAACCAGACAACCTTTCATATGATACCAATTTCATGTTAGAGTTCCAACATCCAAAATTTTCTCCTATTCTTAACTTCATGTGAGAAGTGTAGGAGCTAGCACAGATTCATGCACCAGGCACCACTAGTTGACAGTGAGTAAATACAGTGGAACCTCAGTTCTTGAACTTAATTCACTCTTGAATGCCGTTCAAAATCTGAAATGTTAAAAAACTGAAACTAATTTTCCCATAGGAATCAATGTAAAATGGATTAATCCATTCCCAGACACCTGTCCACCCTGTGTTAACTTCTTATAACATGCTCCCACTGCCAAGATGGATGCTTCACAACAGCTCTAGCTAAGATGTTATTTATCTAGAAAGGATGTATTGAATGAATAAACTTAGTGACACAGAACTCATGTGAAGATAATGTTTAGACCATGCAGGTATTCTCTTTGTCACCGATCTAATGAGGGAAGCTTTACAGAGTGACACAGAAAGGAGCAACCCACTTACCACCAAAATAAAGGTGATCATAACACTTAGACATCTTGTTGCTGGAAAAATCTACTAGGAAAATGCAGTTGTACAGTAATGATGGCATTGGGGGTCATTGAGAGAGTCACCTTCAAGATTACTTCTGAGTGCCAAAAACTATTTGTTGATGTCGAGGTTCTTCAATGGGATCACATTTACCTTATTTCAAAGATTGAATTATTGTCTTACACTCTGTGTCTTTCCTCTAGATATATAAAAATGAAGGAGATATTTATAGAAACTATAGATTAGTAATAAACTGCAGCTTTTGCTCTATATTTTAATATCTGAAATCAAATAACTTTGTTCAAGAACCGAATTATGGTAGAGCAACCAAAGCAATTACGAGTTCAAAATTTTGTTCAAAAAACAATTTGTTCAAAAGGGGAGGTGTTTGGTAACCGAACTTTCACTGTACTACTATTGACTAACTGCTCACTGATATAAGATGACTGTCTTCTACAGGTTGCAGATATAAAAACAAATATTTTAAATTATTAAAGACATGTGAAAAGCATTAAGTATTGGAAATACATCAACAATCACAATAAACATATTTGGTATGTACCAATATAACATATATTTTCATAACTTAATTTCTGCATATCTATATAGCAAGCTGATGTCCCTCAGGAAAGGTGTTGATTCTTGCATCAATGTTTGAAAAAAAATATAGAAAGGGATTACCAGTCCTCTCACTCCACCATTTTTAATTACTTTATTATATTTATGTGCAGGGAAGACAGTGACAGTTTTCTAATTTGTAATTAAGCACATCCAGTGCTTAATTACAAATTAAAATATTTATGTGCAGGGAAGACAGTGACAGTATTCTAATTTGTAATTAAGCACATCCAGTGATTGTAGATTGTTAATAAACAATTAAATTCAAAACTTCAACTAGTGTCTAATACAAACACAAAGCAAGTTGTGGCCATATGTTATGAACTCTGTAAAAAAGATGGAAGAAGTAACTTCTCAATAGCATCACTGAAGAATAAGAAAAGAAAACTAAATAGAATGTCAGAAAGGCAAATTTCTTGATTAGAGATCTCTTGCATGCTTAGAAAAATAGTATACGATGCTCTGCAAAACCGAAAAGTTGTAGTTATTTTGCAATAATGAAGTGCATTTAGGCTTCTGTCAAGTCTGGTGGCTTTGTAGCTTGTATGTATAGTAGAACATCATGTAATAAACAGCTGCTCTGTGTTGTTTGCAGCACTTAGGAACAAGGAAGGTTTTCCCACAAGGTTAACACTTCAATCTAGTGTGGAAGTATTAAAAACGAGTTTTATTGGAGTGTTCCTTATGTTTAATTGTTGTTCTACCATATATAAATATATATATATATATATATATATATATATATATATATATATATATATATATATATATATATATATATATATATATATATATATATATATATATATATATATATATATATATATATATATATATATATAGGCAATTATATGTATACTAATCAAAAGTAGGAAGCATTTTATGTAGTGCTTCACTTTGTTTCTTGCAAATCCATAACAAAGATTTTGAGGATGACTGTCTTCACATAGGGGTTATGGAAGTGTATGGTATTGCATGATTTGCAGGAAAAGAATGTGGTAAATGCTAGAAAACTGAACATTAATAGATGCCTGTTTCTAGTAACTTTTAATGTAGATTATGTAATGTAAAAAAGGAAATTGGTGCAGTGAAGTGTACCATTCCATTTACTATTTTAGTATGTAACTAACATTCTCTCTCTCTCTCTCTCTCTCTCTCTCTCTCTCTCTCTCTCTCTCTCTCTCTCTCTCTCTCTCTCTCTCTCTCTCTGCCTTGCTCCACAATACCAGCACTTTGTGGCAGGGATGAATGGCAGTGTTTAGATGGCCAGTGCATCCATCGAAGCTATCATTGTGATGGTCGACAGGACTGCTTAGACAATTCTGATGAGAGTGTTGATTGCACACCACGTAAGACACTTCTAATTGATTAATAATTTGCCCATTATCTATATCTTAGTGATTATATTTATTGTGTTGTTTTGTATTTTAAAACACTGGAGCATTAGGTGAATCTCTGTCCTAGGCCATATTAGTGAAAGTCAGCTGGAATATAATTTTGCAACAGAAAAAAAGTCATAAAATAGTAGTAGTGTTCCTTTTTGCAGACTCAATTTTCACTGTTGTGCATATCATATGTCACCCATATTATCCCTCTCCATTTTTCTTCCATCACATGCTGAAATTGCCTAAAGAAAAGAACAGAAGATACTTTACCCTTAATTAAGTTATGCTTCCTGGAATAATTCACTTGCTCTGTGAAAATTTCATTATATTCTGTTTTTTCTTTCTTTTTGGAAGACTAAATGTGCGCACACACACACACACACACACACACACACACACACACACACACACACACACACACACACACACACACACACACACACGTGTGTGTGTGTGTGTGTGTGTGTGTGTATGTGTGTGTGTGTTTGTGTGTGTGCGCATGTAACAACAGATAAGCTTTTGTACTTACATAATTGACTGTTAACAAAACAAATGTATCGTCAGGTAGTAGAGTGAAGTAACTAGAGGTGGTGGATGGCATATGGCATAACTGTAAACCAAACTGACACATTAAATTGGCTTAGAAAGCAAATTTGGAGAGATGAAAAATAGTCTGCTTAAATCTCATGATGGCTTGTAAAAAAAAGGCATGATCATTTTAGAAAGCAAGACAATTGACATTACCAACATAGAATGCTGTTGTTGGGGACATTTTTGTTTTATTTGAAAGTCAAACATAATTTCTTTATTAAAAGGTAAGTGCTTATATTAATTTCCAGTATTCAGATTACTGTGTGTGTGTGTGTGTGTGTGTGTATGTGTGTGTGTGTGTGTGTATGTATGTTTCTATTGTTTTTGTGTGTGTCATTCACCTACAGTCATCTCTTGGTCACCTAGCAGCAGTGTGTGTGTGTGTGTGTGTGTGTGTGTGTGTGTGCGCGCACGTGCGTGCACATGCTTACACTCCATTGATTGTCTAAAATCAAGTCCTCAGTTTAAAGTTTTGCTTGTGATATTTCCATTGTCAGTAAGATAGTAATGTCCATAGTTTTCTCAGCACAGTATTTTCTATGGAAGTGTCTCTTTCCTCTTTCAATGAGGTGATATTGGAAGTAGCAAATAAAAATAGTTCTTGTAACACAAAAAGTCTTATTGCTTATGCTACAAGTACAAACTGAGGGCTTGTTTCCAATATTAACTTTTATTATGTGCCTTTTATGTATCAGTGTGTGTGTGTGTGTGATGCTTAGCCTTTTTGTGGGGTTGTCCTGCCAGCTGTCCGTCCACCATCCACACCGAGACCAGAATTGTGCAACAGTGATCAGTTTGAGTGTCGGAATGGCCAGTGCATCGCACGTGCATACAAGTGTGATGGGATCCCAGATTGCTCAGATGGATCAGATGAAGAGGAGCGAGTGTGTAGTATGTATCCACATCTTTCTTCTCTTGCCTTTTGTCCTTTGCATTGTGTTTTGTCATGTTACAGTGGATAATTAAGGATGTACTTTTGTTGTTTATTTATTTATTTATTTTTTTCCCTCAATAGTTTAGATCCATTATATTTTTTTATTTTCTACTTAAATTAACTAATGGTAAATTGCCTTTTTTTTTTATTTATTTATTTTATTTTTTTTACAGGATACCATGTTGATTATGTGCTGAATGTAGTTCTCTGTAACTGGCTTTTTTTTTATTTATTAATTAATTAATTTTTTTATTGCCTGCATGGTGATGTGTTGTTGAACATCTGAGTTCCCCAAAGCATGTCTTATTTCCTCCCCCACAATCTCTCCATGAGGTTGTGACTAAGTTTGTATTTCTAGAGTATTATGTGTTTGGAGCAAGTGGCAAGAGTAGAGTTGGAGTACCAGTACATAGTAGTTTGTTCCAGCATGCTTTTATGCTTTGGTAAGATTTGTTAGTACTGCAGTGACTGGGAGGCATGCCCTTGCTGCCCTCCATTATATTGACAGTACAGTAGTTATTTACATGTTTTTGTTTGTCCTGTTTTCCATCATTACCATCACCCTTTCTTCCCACTGTCAGTCCACTATCTCTTTAAATATATTCCCATTATACAACTATACATGTTTGTGTTGAAGAATGCAGTGCGCATAAAATTTTTGTCCGTTATTCAGGAAAGTTCCAGTAGTTTCTGAAAGTTTGAGAAAAACCAAGAAGAGCCCTCCATCTAAACTTCAACATAAAGAATATTCAAAAGTACTTATAATTATTTTCTGTCAGTTTTCATAGAAAAAAAGCATCAGTATGCTTGTGATTTTTATGAGACTGTTTTCCTCACAGGCCTGTAAGTGAAATGTATTAAGCACCAAACAGTTAAATATCCATAACTAAAATGACTTTTCATTTTTTGTAATCTTTTTCTTTTTAAGTTTAATTCCAGCAGATATCTGGATGTCACTTATAGGGAAGTTACACAAATCATTCATCACTGTGTCACTTTACTTTTTGTTGCTTTTGCTCAGAGGCAGAATGATGAATATTAGCTTCACTTGAGTCGGAATGATGAATATTAGCTTCACTTGAGGCAGAATGATGAATATTAGCTTCACTTGAGGCAGAATGATGAATATTAGCTTCACTTGAGGCAGAATGATGAATATTAGCTTCACTTGCCCCAACATTATATGTAATAACTGTAATTGAGATGCAAAAAATTAGAGTTAGTTCTATATAACCTTAAAGAAAATGTATTAATATGAAATTTTTCATTCAGTGTATGTAATTCCATACATCAAGACTTTGATTTTAATGTGTCATCACAGCACATGAATGTATCTTCCTCTTTCTGTATTTTCAGTTTTTCTTATGTTGATGTTCTTGCTTATTTCAGTGGGGTGTTTTTATACCATTGCTTTTCTTTGAAGCCAATATTATGCTTGCATATTTTTTTTCCCCCTTTTTTGAGCACCATGTGTTGCCTCCCTTCCTCTGCTTCTTCACTCCTCAATTATTTCTTGCTCCTGTTTCTGCCTCCTGTTTATAAGCCATTCACCCCTGACAGCCCCTGGCCAGTGTCCAGACAGCAACCAGTTCGCATGCACTTCTGGGGAATGTGTTGGTTTGGACAAAAGGTGTGATGGAAACTTAGATTGCATTGACAGATCTGATGAGCTTGGATGTCCCCCCATCCCAGGCATCTCAGGTTAGCGGTGACTCAATTTGTTGATTTGCTAACCTCCCCCACAACCTCCCCCCAAACCCCCCACCCATCTCTCTCTCTCTCTCTCTCTCTCTCTCTCTCTCTCTCTCTCTCTCTCTCTCTCTCTCTCTCTCTCTCTCTCTCTCTCTCTCTCTCTCTCTCTCTCTCTCTCTCTCTCTCTCTCTCTCTCTCTCTCTTCATTTCATTTATGTCATCCTCCTAACTACTGTTACTGTCTCCATTCTTACCTACATTCCCCTTGTACAGTACCTCCCCTCACCCTGCCTCATCCTTACTAAGTAATGCGGAGTTGATCAAATTGCATTAACCCTCCTAACCTGCATCAGACACTGACATTTTAAAATACTAACTACAGTGATGGAGCACATCAATTATAGGTTATCTAAAGCTCTTATTGAGTGTGTAGCTTTACCAAATGCTGATTTACAGTGATAGGACACTTACAATAAAGCCTTTCCTAAATTTATTGTAAGGGTAAGCAGGAAGAGTTGAGTGGCAGAATGTAACAAGATGGTATCTGCTGCATTGCCCTCTGCCTGCCACCTGCACCTGGTATGTGGTATGAGCTGGGAGTTTTATTCTCCCTTGGCAACAGGTGTGGCAGCTAAATGCTAGTTTATCCTACCAAGTGCACAGACATTCCAAAAGGTTTAAAGCTTTCATTGCTCCTTCCATCCATAAACTGATATCACTAACAAAATAAAACTCATGTTGCAGAATATATATATATATATATATATATATATATATATATATATATATATATATATATATATATATATATATATATATATATATATATATATATATATATATATATAGGCTATCCCAGGAGGAAAATCATATATTTTTAGAAATGAAAGGCAAAGTCATTCTAAGTCAGAAATATTCTATGGTCAAATGTTTTTAAGGCCAATGCTTGGAAGTTACGGGACATTTGTATATGAATGCACATCAGTGGCAAGTGACTGCACACACACCATCCTGCAACATCCAGCTGATTGCTGTTGCCATATGTCATTTGTTATATTTTAAATATTTGCTACAGTGATGCACTGTGTTCTTGAATTCAGTTACATCTTTATTTATGAAAATCTTGATGTTTAATCAAGTAACACTATGATGCCAATGCCCATCATTGCTGCCCTCTCCTCCCCACCTTCCACTCATCATTTCTTAGCACATTCACATTAAAATGTTCTGTAACTTTTAAACTGTGGCATTAAAACCACTTGACCAGGGAATATTTCCAACTTGAATGACTTGATCTTTCGTATAGGAGAATATGTGACTTTCCTTGTGGGGCAACCTGCATATATATATATATATATATATATATATATATATATATATATATATATATATATATATATATATATATATATATATATATATATTTTTTTTTTTATTTTTTTTTTTTTTTAACTATCATTCATGTAATGACATTAAGCCATGTTACCCTGATTTACAATAATTCATTTTTAATCATGATGACCATCTCTTGTCAGAATCCAAATTACTTTCTTCATTACCAAGCAAATGGTTAAAAGTAAACACTTATAAAGTTTAAACTATCTATGCAAATATTACAATCCTATTTAGTGGCATAGTGTACATGCATACATTCCTAAATCACTACCACACACTCACACATTACCCATGACAAATATAGAAAGCTGGAGAAGACACAAAGAAAAAAAACCTGGAGAAATGTAAATATAGAGACAAGACTATACAAGTGTAGACCAGACCCTGTATGATTACAAGATGGGGACTGAGATTAATTATCAGCAAAGTTGCAGAGGAAAAGGACCTGGGAGTGATGTTTTCAGACAAGAGTTTACCAGAGAAACATGTAAATTAAATAACCAGGACAACTTGCAAGCTTTGCAAGAATGTATCATTTACTTATTTGGATAAAAAGATGAGGAGACTAACAGTTACAGTGATATGTCCTAGACTTGAATATGCAGTGGTATTATGCTCACCTCATGAGAAAATGTGTGAGGAAATTAGAAAGAATACAGGGAGCAGCAACCCAATTAATATCTAACTTAAGAGATCTATCTTATGAATAGAAATTTTCTAGGCTGAAGCTCCTACCATTAGAAATGAGAAGGGAGAGAAAAGGCTTAATTGTAGTGTTCAGAGTGATGAAGGGAAGTGGTCTATGCAAAGAGTATTCATGACTGAAAGAAAATCTGGATACTAGTAAATATGAAGACAGGACAGCATGAGCATAGCTCCCTTCCTGTATGTCACAGCTAGGTAATAAAAACACATAAACTCAACAACTCATCAGTGGGGAATATATATATATATATATATATATATATATATATATATATATATATATATATATATATATATATATATATATATATATATATATATATATGCAGACACACATAGTCAGGTTGCCACTAATATTCAGGTTCGGTTCTGCTCTCAGCTTACATCAGACACAATTTGTTACACTCTGCTCAGAGAAAGAATCTCAGCAGGACTTGTGTCACGTTGACAGCCCTGCTCTCCACTGGCCTACAGAGGCTAACTAAAACTCATCCTCCATAAAAATAGTTGTATTTTTTCCACGTAGCTCAAGGAAACATGTTTCCCAGACAAGGCACATTAATTTTTCCTGACAATAGTGTTACCTTACTCCATGTTACAGACTTCTCTCTGACTTGTTGTGGCCCATCCCCGCAGGCTTTAGGTCTCCTGCATTAGAGTACAACTTGAAGCAAACTGAAAGCGTGTATTAGATGCAATTCACACTAGAATACTGCAGTTTAGTGGGGACCTGACTGTATATATATATATATATATATATATATATATATATATATATATATATATATATATATATATATATATATATATATATATATATATATATATATATAATTCCACTTCTTTTCTTTCCACATTAGGATAGCTTTACAGTATAAAAAGCATTCCAGATAGAAGTGAGAATTTGAAAATTTGTACCTACACATTAAGTATGATGTGGTTCAAAATATCTTAGTATTTTAGGTTTTTACTAGTGCATTTGTGATCCATCTTCAGTACCAAGTATTTCTTTCTGACATTTTGAATGAGCTACATTGTAACTTTAGATTATTAGTTGTGATGTGTTGCTCATGGATTCCTAGACACTTACACCAAAGTATTTGTAGTTATAATACAATAAAAATAAAGAAAATAATAATAAAGCTGAATATATATACTGTATTTGGAAACAAGACACTTATTCAGTATAATTAAATATGTTATGAGAGTCTCAAAAACAAACTTATTTTTTGTGAACCATCTTCAGAACATTGTATCAACACACTCCAAAGACAAGACCTGTACTTTTGCCAGCATTAAAAGCATCATTCAGTACAAGCCACTCACTGTCCCAACTAACACTTCTTATTTCATCTGTTTTCCTCCCAGTGTCCCTTTGAAATTTTGAATATGTAAAGCCATGATGGTTTTGGCAAAATGTCATTACATGTGTAGGAGATTAGTCTTGATTATAATTTAGCCACTGGATTCAGGAATAAGTTTGGATCAAATAGAACTTTTATATGTATTTATTTCTGTAGTGTTATTCAGAGTTTGTTCTATTAGGCATTCATAATAAGAATGAAACTTTACTACTACCATCATTATCACCACCACTACTATATTAATCTTATTCTGTATGTAGTGGAATGTTAAATTAGTTCTATTACATATGTTTAGATTTCACTTACATCTGCCATTATGGTTATTATTTTAGGTAATATTCACAGAACAGTAGGCTTGCCATTAGTCCATCTGGTTGCTAAGTGTGACATCCTTTCATTGATTGAGCCTCTAACTGGTGGATGAGTGTTAAGGGATGCAGCTTGCTGATGACTTAGGCAGAAATGCATATACTTGGTGACTTTTGGGCAAATGCATATGACTGATGACTTTGTAGTGAGTAAGGATGCATATAATTGGTGACTGGAGGATGAAGATGCATATGATTGGTGACTGGTGGGTGAAGGTGCATATGACTAGTGACTGATGGGTGAAGATGCATGTGACTGGTGATTGGAGGGTGAAGATATATATGACTAGTGACTGGAGGGTAAAGATGCATATGACTGGTGATTGGTGGGTGAAGATGCATATGACTTGTGACTATTGATACACGCACAAAAGCAAAAAAATATAAGTAATTAAGCAAGATCAGGAAGACCAAAAAAAAAATGGAATGAGGTTGAGATAAGATATAGAAACAGAAAGAGTGTGACAAGCATCCTCATGTGATTGTTGAGTATAACTACAACTTGGTGAGCTGCCATGAGACAACAAAAGCTGACTGTGTAATGTGAATATGAAGTGAGTCTTGCAAAATGCTGCCGTTCTTGAGGATTGTGATCGTAGCAGTGACGTGTTAATGATAGTGGTGAGAATGAGGGGGTGATTTGATAGGTAAGAGCAAGGATGATGAGAATAGGATTCTGTTGTATGAAGCAGAAAAGGCTAGAAAGGACAAACTTACTGTTATCATGTAATAGTCTGAAGTTGATCATGTGTACAGAAGAGAATAAATTACAGGCCATGAAAAATACAATAATGGAGTTTGTAAGAGATATGTACTAGCTTGAACTGAGAAACAGGAAAACCATGTTTGTGAGAAAGATAAATTAGATGTGATTGTGATGAGGAAAGATGTACTGTAACAGATAGAGTCATTGAGACCAACACAATGTACATAAACAGTCAAATTGATAGTGTAATAGGAAAGTGGACTTGGAGTGGGGAGCAAGGGGAATTATTAACTTAGTATTGTTTTCAATGGAAGGGCAATAATTTATGATTTTAAGAAGAATATATGGGACATTTTTTATCATTAGAATGTTAGTGAAACATGAACAGAGACCTAAAGGAAATCAGCTGAGGATTAAGGCAAAGGAGGGCCTGGTGGTGTAGGGGCTAGCATACTCAGCTTACAGCCAAGAGAATCAGGGTTTTAGATTCTGAATCAGGTGGAAATCATATGTTTTTTTTTTTCTTTTTATGCTGTAGTCCCCTTACTTCTCTGTACCTGCCAAGACACCATGAGCCAGTAGTGCCATATTATCTGGCTTGCTTAATGCCCTTTCACTCCCTCCCTCACCTGTTGCCTTTGTCCTGCAGTCAGCTCAAATAGGCTGATGATGACAAGAGCAATGAATATAATTTTATTCAGAGTGACTTATTGTAAGGAGCATGGAAGGGCATAGTAATATATAAGGATTGCATGAAAGGATATGTTTTTAGTAATGAACTGGGATTGAAAAATGATAAAATGAAAACTCTTGATAGTGAGTAGATACGCAATGTATGTCAGAATGAAGTGCTTGGCATCAATGAGTGACCAATTTGGAAAAGTGTGTAAGAGAACAGGTGAGGCAGAGACATGTGATGAATAACATGATTGAAATAATTTGTTGACACACTATTTTGGAGACACTTCCACCACGATGAGGATTTTGTGAAGGGTGTCCCAGAGATGAGCAGGGTATTACAGAATCCACTGATGACCTTTTGACTTGGTGAATGTATGAAAAAACAGATAATCAACACCTTTGTGATATAATTGATGCATTCCTAGTAATGACTTGATAGTGTAACAGTGCACAAGTAAAAACTTCATTGACAGCAACACAAATAATAGTTAAGATCAGCAACAGAGGTCACGTCGGTGATAGTGATGATGGTGGTAGTAATGTGTGCATGTTTGAATGCCTGAGTGAATGAGGGAGTGAGTGGGTGGGTGCATTCCTATGTGTGTAGGTGAGGCAAATGTCAGTTACTGGTTAGTGTTCAGATGTAGGAATAGGAGTTCCCAATGCTTAAAAAGTTCACAATGTTAATGAAGAGTGTTCTCTCCTTCCCTCCACATTCCCTCCCTCCCTCCCTCCCTCCCTTTCCTCTTTTCCCTCCATAGACGGTGATGATGAGTGTTCGGTTGGTGAGATCAAGTGTAATGATGGCTTGTGCATAGACAAGAGCTGGGAGTGTGACAGTGTGCCGGACTGCTTCGATGGTGCCGACGAACTCAATTGTAATGTTTTGTGTTCTCTCTCTCTCTCTCTCTCTCTCTCTCTCTCTCTCTCTCTCTCTCTCTCTCTCTCTCTCTCTCTCTCTCTCTCTCTCTCTCCTCCTCTCTCTCTCTCTCATTGCATTCATAGTTCTTTTCTTTTTCACTTACATTCTTCTTTCCATGACCTCTGTCTCTCCTCTTTATCATCTCCAACTTTGTTTTGTCTCACTTTTTCCCTTTTGTTTTTTTCTTAAGCAGTGTTGCATCATCTATTTTAAAAAGTCTTGGGCACATGTATTGCTTCTCTTCATTTCCTCTTGAGGGTGCACTGTTAGTTTCCAACCTCTCTCTCTCTCTCTCTCTCTCTCTCTCTCTCTCTCTCTCTCTCTCTCTCTCTCTCTCTCTCTCTCTCTCTCTCTCTCTCTCTCTCTCTCTCTCTCTCTCTCTCATCAGCTTTCTTCTATCTTGATTTTGCTGCCTTGTCTTCTGTATTGCATTAATTTTGTAATAGTCCCTTGTAATCTTGGTCTTCCTTGTATCTTCATCTGTTGATTCTCTACTTTTCACACAATTTGTGTACTTTAAAATCCCCCTTTTTATCTCTTTCTCCTATTTTCTTTTTCTGCAGTACTTGATTGTAAAGTGTATAAAGATTGATTTGTCAGAATAGGTATTTAAAAACTATCAAATGTCTTTTAATTTACTACACCATTACTTTAACTTTTGACTTATTTAGTGGTAATGTGCTTTTGTCATTTTAGCATAAAGAAAGATGGAAAAGCCTTTACTCAACTTAAGATATACTTTTACAAAGTTGCAATTACAAAAAAAAAATGGTTAAATAAGTAAGTCTTTCAAAGCCCCTGGTTAATTATTAATTACTCCTGTTGTATAATTTCTTCCCTTGTATAATGCATATTGTGTCCTTAATTCTACTTTGTTAAGTCAATATATGTAATTCACAAATTTGAAGAGCGCTGTAATTTTTGCTTGTTCTGCATTTGCAACCTCAAAACTCCATTAGAGTCATTCTCTATTTGTGAGGTGAAGATGTTACTGTTGGTACTATTAAAGAAATTCTCTAGCTTCTATATAATCTTTGTATTTAACTGTGTGTACAAGGCTTACATCCATCTTATTTGTAAATTGTAGATGTGAATGCTTTTTATGTGAATATGTGTTTACTTCAGCATCGATGACAGTCTTACTTCAATCAATTATCTTTCTTTGTATGTAACTAACTGTGCTCTTTCTAATTCTCTTATTTATCCCAAGTTAGGCTGTTGTTGTTTTGGATGGGTGTGTTCAGGCTTGGTGGTGTGAATAAGTGTTTGTGTGCGTGTGAGATGGTAGTTGTTGAATTACGTGACCGTCTTCTGTGTGTTCTCCACTGTCTAGGCTGTAAGACCACTGAGTTCAAGTGTGGTGATGGAAGCTGCATCCCTGACCACTTTTTGTGTGACACCAGATTTGACTGCACTGATGGATCCGATGAGCACAACTGTGGTAAGATGCATGCCTTACTTCTGTAGTGTTGGCCTTGTGTTTTATGAGGCACTCTCATGATGGAGGAGCTCCTCTGCTAAACCTAATTTTATGCTTTTTTTTTTCCCATAGGTATATTGAATTTTATGTCCAATATTTTTTCTTGATTATATATATATATATATATATATATATATATATATATATATATATAGTATATATATTATATATATATATATATATATATAATATATATTGCAAAACAATTAAATTTAACTTTTAGAGAGTATTTAAGTAATTTAAGGTTTTTATGCTTTTATATTCTTTGTAAGAATTTGTAAAATATTTTTAGTGGAATTTTTGTAATTTTCATTATGACACAAAATTTGAGTGAAGAACTGAACAAAGATATGATTGTTATTAACTATATATCTAGTTCTGCAGAAATTATTAACAAGTAGAGTATTATAGTATACTGTACTTACTTGGGGGCCAGTATATACATAATGTTCTATGCCTTATCTCTTCATAGACATTTTGGGTTATAAATGTAGGTTATGGCATGCTAGATTGTTATGCCAGCAAGTGCATATCTTAGCATGTATGGTAAGCACTTTTTTTTGGTTTCTAACAGAGTGCAAGCAAGATGAGTTCCACTGCAACAGTGGAGAGTGTGTGCCAAGGACTGTTGAGTGTGATGGCAAACCAGACTGCAGGGACGGCTCTGACGAGGGTGATTATTGCCGTAAGTGTTGCATTATTTTTTTTAGTTTGTGCTCTCTCTCTCTCTCTCTCTCTCTCTCTCTCTCTCTCCTCCTCTCTCTCTCTCTCTCTCTCTCTCTCTCTCTCTCTCCTCTCTCTCTCTCTCTCTCTCTCTCTCTCTCTCTCACTGTCCTTTCTTTGGGTTGGGATATGATATGATAGATTTGATTACGTTTGTGTGACTTCAGTGTGTTTCTGAAAGTCAAGTTAAAAGTGACCTTGCATGTTGTTATCTTTTTTAATTCTTTATTTTGCTTAACTTTACATTTTCTTAAACTATTTTCTTCATTTTCAGAAGTAATGAGATAAAACAAGCATGGTTAATAAATCATGTCAGGGAAGTACGACCATTGACAGAAACTGACAAATGTTGATAGATATACTTAACTTTAAGCTTATGAGTGGCAGTATTATTCACCAATATTCTTAGTTACAGCTCCAAGACCACAAAGAGAAAGAGAACCTTTATGCAGTTGTTACAAAAAACTCCTGTTGCTGGACATATAAAGACTAATATAATGAATTTCCTACAGATTGCTGATTGTTTGCAGATTTTTAAGCAAGGTGTTTAATAGAGGTGATGAAGGCATCTTCAGCCATTTATTATAATATCTATGAGATTTCAGTATTTTCATATGTACCAAGTTCTGTCAGCATTCCTCCTTCTAGGTTTCCATGTAATGCTGTGTTTAATTGACCCAAAGCAAAAAGAAGTTTTCAAAGTTAAGCAGTATGATTTCACAGAGTGTGGGGAGTATTGAGTGGCAGTGTCAGACAGGGCAGTGTATTTACCTGACACAAGTCTGTAATGGAATGCGGGATTGCTCGGATGGTTCAGACGAGAGAGGGTGTCCAGGTGTGTTGTTTGTCCTTTGTCATTCTTGTATGAATGGGCACCAGGCAATATCCATGCAGAAAAGAGAGAGAGAGAGAGAGAGAGAGAGAGAGAGAGAGAGAGAGAATGCTGCTAGTCTATTTCTCCATGCCTAATCCTTTACACTCTCCTTTTGTCATGATTGTCCTCCCTTTCTCTTTCCACATTTCTTCTCAATGCTTTTGAAGCTTTTTATTTTTTATGGGACAAGAATGGGGAGTATACCTCAATCGATGCCTGTCTGTCCCTATTCTCTCTCTCTCTCTCCTCTCTCCCTCCTCTCTCTCCTCACTCTCTCTCATCTCTCTCTCTCTCTCTCTCTCTCTCTCTCTCTCTCTCTAGAATGTATGATACTCTAAGTAGCAGAAACATTCAATTGAAAATTATTTACATATATGTAAATAATGTATATAAATGTATGTATGTATATATGTATGTCTTTGTTTTGTGCACATTAGAGCTTTTCTTAACAAAAACATTAATAAAGATAATTATAATAGTATTAATAATAATAATAATAATAATAATAATAATAATAGTAATAGTAATAATAATTGTTATTATTAATAAAGAAAATAGTAGTAGTAGAATGAAAATAATGATAATAATAATAATAGTGAGTAGTAATGATAGTGGTATGTAATATCTTCCTATGTAAGATAGTGAATTTACCAAACTCATGCCAACAGCTTTCATAGAGCAATGTGTTTATTTTCTGCCTCCTCCTCCACCTCCCCCACCACCAACCTAACCTAACCACCACCACGTCACCACCCACTCCTTGCACCCAGACTCCTCTCCCGCCCATGCTACGAAGGCCAGTTCAGGTGCAGCACTGGAGAGTGTATCGATCGCTCTCGACTCTGTGATGGTTTTGATGACTGTGAAGATGGGCAGGATGAAAAATTTTGTACCTCAAACTTCAACTCCCCCTCCACCTCTGTCCCTTGCCCCTGAAACTGCAGGTTCGGCTCCCTTAGTGTAGTACTTCCCCATTACTGGCTCATCACCCATCTCATGATTGCCTGCTATGTGCACACACAAAGTGCTCTCTCTCTCTCTCTCTCTCTCTCTCTCTCTCTCTCTCTCTCTCTCTCTCTCTCTCTCTCTCTCTCTCTCTCTCTCTCTCTCTCTCTCTCTCTCTCTCTCTCTCTCTCTATCAGTTCATGCAAAATTAATAAAGTTTTTTGCATATTTAATTTTATTTTATTATTCTCTTTCAATCACTTATATATAATACATTTCATATTGTTTCATTATTTTCTGGATCTAATGCATCATTATTCATTGCCCTTCTTCATCAATGATGAATCATGCATTAGTGATAAAACTGAATAAGGCAGCATAAGATATCAGAGTAGGTCTCAGGATTTGTTTCTTTTCAAGAGAGCCACTGACCAGGGGCATAAAAATTTGAAGAAAAAAAACCTTAAATGCCAGTTCCCAGAGCAATGCCAAATAGGACGATCAAATAGCAGAGGATAAGTGTCTTGAAACCTCCCTCTTGAAGGAGTTCAAGTCATAAGAAGCAAGAAATACAGAAGCAGGCAGAGAGTTCCATAGTTTACCAGAAAAAGGGATGAATGAATAAGAATACTGGTTAACTCTTGCATTAGATAGATGGACAAAATGGGGGTAAGAGAAAGAAGAAAGTCCTGTGTAACAAGGTCATGGGAAGAGGGGAGGCATGCAGTTAGCAAGATCAGAAGAGAAGATAGTGTGAAAAATAGCAGTAGAAGATAGCAAGAGATGCAACACTGTGGTGATGAGAGAGGCTGAAGATAGTCAGAAGAGAGGAGTTAATAAGACAAAAAGCTTTTGATTCCATCCTGTCTAAAAGAGCAGTATGAGTGGAATTCCCCAGACATGTGAAGCATACTCAGTACATGGAGAGATAAGGGTGTTGTACAGAGTTAGTAGTTGGGGGGTGAAAAAAATAGGCAGAGATTGGCAGAGACAACTCAGAACATCTAACTTCAGAGAAGCTGTTTTAACAAATGAGATGTGAAGATTCTAGTTTACATTATAAGTAAAAAACAGACTGAGCATTTTTAGTGTAGAAGAGGGGAATAGTTGAGTGTCATTGAAAAAGAGGGGAAGTTATATGGAATGTTATATCAAGTTGATAAATAAAGGAATTGCATTTTTTAAATTATTGAACAATACTAAGTTTGCTCTGCCCCAATCAGAAATTTTAGAGAGATCAGAAGTCAGGCATTCTGTGGCTTCTGTGCATGAACTGTTTACTTTCTGAAGGGTTGGATGTTTATGAAAAGACATGGAAAAGTGCAGTGTGGTATCATCAGCATAGGAGTGGATAGGACAAGAAGTTTGGTTCAGAAGATAATTGATGAATAAGTGGAAGAGAGTGGGTGAAAGGACAGAACCGTGAGTGGTTAAGGCTAGCATGGGCTTGGAAAACATTACTGCAAAGGATCTTAATGGGTAGCATGAAATAGCTGGATTGTAGAAGAGAGAGAGGAACAAGCCCTGAATCATCCAAGGTTGAGTTTTTAGCAAAGGTTTGAGAGAAAGTTCAGCTTTATAAATAGATGAAATGCCAGTGGTGCCATCTTGCTGAAATAAACAAGGGAAAGATGAAGAAGCAAAGTTATTGGAGATGTTTTTGGCTAGGTGCCAGAAATCATGAGTGGAGTTAGATATTGAAAGATTTTGATACTTCCTTTTAATGAAGGAGTTTTTGGATGGTTGGAGAACAGACTTGGCATGATTCCATGCAGAAATATAAAGTGCATGAAATTCTGGTGATGGGAGGCTCAAATACCTTTTGTGGGCCACCTCTCTCATGTATGGCATGAGAACAGGCTGTGTTAAACCAAGGTTTGGAAGGTTTAGGTTGAAAAAAAAGAGTAAGGAATGTATGCCTCCTTGCCAGACACTATCAGCTCTGTTATGCGCTTGGACACAGAGATAGGTCTCTGGCATGGAAGCAATACTCATTCCAAGGAAAATCAGCATAATACCTTCACAGGTCCCCCGAACTAGCAGAGGTAAAATGCCAGAGGCACCTATGCTTAGGGAGATCCTGAGGAGGGATTGGAGCAATAGGACAAGATACAGATATGAGATTGTGATTGGAGGAGCCCAATGGAGAAGATAGGGTGACAGCATAAGCAGAAGGATTAGAGGTTAGGAAAAGATCAAGAATTTTGGGTGTCTCCAAGATGATCAGGAATATGAGTAGGGTGTTGCACCAGTTGCTCTAGGTCATGGAGGATAATTAAAGGCTAGTTAAAGGCTAGTTAATGGCTAGTTCACCAGGATGGTCAGTGAAGGGGAGAGGAAAGCCAAAGCTGGTAGTGAACACTGAAGTCTCCAAGAATGGAGATCTCTGCAAAAGGGAAGAGAATTAGAATGTGCTCCATGTTGGAAGTTAAGCAATCAAAGAATTTTTTATTGTCAGAGGAGTTAAGTGAGAGGTATACAGCACAGATAGATTTAGTTTGAGAGTGACTCTGTAGTTGGAGCCAGATGGTGGAAAATTTTGAACATTCAAAAGCGTGGGTATGAGAGCAGATTAAGTCGTTGCAGACATAGATGCAACATCCAGCTTTGGATTGAAAATGAGGATAGAGAAAGTATGAGGGAACAGAAAAGGGGATACTGTTAATTGCCTCAGACACCTGTGTTTTGGTGAGGAAAAGAAGATGTTTAGCAGAGGAGAGGTGGTATTCTTTTTTTAAGTAATCTAGTAAAGGCCAAGAGAAGTTGCCTCACACTTGCCACTCACAATTGTTAAATTTTTTTTTCAACTCATAGATCATCATCACCTTCATTATCATTTTGTGTGATGTCTTTATTTTCACATGGGGTTAGACAGGTGATCAGTCTTTCCAGTTTTTGTAGTCATGGACAAAAAATCAGTGATGATGAGTTTTCTTTTTAACATAAAATTTCTTGTATTTTGCTGATTTCTCCAGAAGCATGTCTTACAAACTTTTATGTATACATATATTTCCTCTTTCATATATCTTCTAACTTCTATCATACTGTTCTTTTCAGTGCTTGCTTGCTATTCTGTAATGTCAGCCATGAATACTGAAACACATTAAGTCCTTTTATATTTGTACTGTACCCATTACTTGTTTATTGATTGCTGTTCAGTGTTTTCACTTTGTACTAAAGCTACTTCCTCCTCCCACCTCTTATGCATCTCTCTATCTTCCCCTGTGATGAGGTTATGGAGAAAATTCACTGCAGGTTTCCTGTACATGATCACCTTTCACTTGGGTTATGTGTATTTAGTTCATGTGCTAGATACATCAATTAGCTATGCTTCTGCTTGACTTGTACACTTGTTCCAGGTGTGAGGTGACTATCCAATGACAAATTGTTAACCTCTTCTGTACAAACATCATCCTGCTGGAATAATCTTTCCAACTCAAGCATCTTAGTTCCAGTCCTTTGGTATTTTCATTTCTTTGCATGTTTTTATTACTAGAGGCTCACACAGTTTCGTCATAGTCTGGTTTTGGTGTAATCATTGTGCATATGTCTTCTTTTGTCTCTGTGTGTTTGAGTGTGACTTCAGATTGATTTGTATTTGTATTTACAAGTTTTCCTCCAAACCTGAATGCAAAACCACTGGACATCCTCCCCCTCTACAAGGGGAATCTTGTGTTGCTCTTCATCTTGATGTTAAGACTCAGAAGCCATTGCTTCTCTTTAGTGTATAAGGTTATAGACAAGAACTTTCTAGGAATAGGCATCAGTTATAGACAGGTATTTTGTTATATTGTATTTATTTATTTATTTATTTATTTATTTATTTATTTATTTATTTATTTATTTGCAAACTTTTCCTCTTTTATCATTTAGTAGCAGATGCCATAATATACATCTTGTTTTAATCATGATTTTCTTTTTATCATATGTATGGACATTCTGATGAATGATTTGCTTCCACATATGCACATGTATTTTTTTTTCTCTCTCACTGCTGATCATTGTGTGGTTATGATGTATGTTTTGTGATTGCAAGCTGGCCTAATGGGTATGCTGTGGTGCTTGCTTTTGTTGTTCATGGGTGCTGATTGCTTTAAGGTGAAAATGATCAGAACTGCCCAGCCCAGCAGTGCACACCCTACTCGTCTCCTCTGCCCCTGAGAGCTGTTTTTGTTCCTCCTCAGCCACGCCTTCTCCGTGCACAGCAAATGAGTTTCATTGTCAGTCAGGGGAATGCGTTTCCCAATTTGTGGTGTGTGATGGACGTGGGGACTGCTTCGATGGATCTGACGAGCTTCAGTGTCCTGATGGTCAGCCTGGTGTGTCTTCTTAGTTATTTCTGTCTACTTGACTGATTTTTATTTATTACCTTGGTTTCCTATTAAACATAAATAGCTGAAAAGCATAACAGATTTACTCTTTGATATCTCTGTTATATGCATAGGATGTAAAGAAACTGAAATAGAATATCAGTTGAAAGAAAAACTAGATATTTTTTATTTGTAATACTGTTGATTTGATCTTAAATATTGGAAAACAAGCATGAGCATTATTTAATTGATACACTGCAGTATTTTCTCTCTTCTGCTCATGATGCAGTTCCAGTTTCATGAGTTATGATTTGATTATGCAAAGCAGTGGAGAGTTAATCAATTTTGTATAGATACTATAATATTTTGTAAGTTTCGTTGATGTTTATTGATCTAAAAGATCTACCATCGAAAATTCTAAAATTTAAAGTCATGAATGCACCATCAGGAACAATGGCAGGAAAGAAGGAGGAATATTGAAAAAAATATCTTGGGTCAATGCAAATTAAGGCCATTCTGTTTGTGAGTGGATCATGTTTCATGTAGGGTCTTTAACTAAAACTTATGAAACCTAGTAATGTTAGCACTTGAATATTTCTTGAATCAGTAAATGTGAAAAATCTGTTTGTGGTAGACTAATAGGAAAGAGATTTTTTTTTTTTATTATAATAAAAAATATATAAAAATTTGAAAGATTAGCTCATGCAAGCTTTGAAGTCTTTTAAAATAGGAGAGAAAAGGGGGGTTGGGCATGAAAAAAATGCCCATGCCTTTATATGTTAATCCTTTGATTGATTGATGAAATCCTGAAGCTGATTTCATTCATACAGTATTTGAGGATATTAAAAAAAATAAATGATATGGGGAACATGAAAAATTGGCTAGAAAGAGAGAGAGTACTGCAAGAAATAAAAAAAAATAAAGAACCCTTCTGGAAAAGCCTGAAGGTTTGGACTCTCATGTTTTCAATAAATTTAGATCCCCATCTAATACAATAAAGCCATAAAACCAATACAAAATAAACAGGATTTTAGGTTCAGGAATTTCTCCTGAGTATTAACCTTAAGCTCCCTTGTAATGCAATAAACTTGTGGAACAGTATTATGGGTGGAGAATCATATGCAGTACAGTATTCACTAAGAAGTTTTAGCTTCACTTCTGATATAGTGAACTGCTGCACTGACTTTCAGGTACAGGTACCTGCTCAGAATCCGAGTTCAAGTGTCGGGACGGTTCGTGTGTGGACAGAAGCGCATACTGTGATAGGATCCCTGACTGTCGTGATGGCTCAGATGAAGATAACTGTACCAGTGTGTGTCACTATGTTAGGTTTCCTAGCCCCTCTTTAAACCCCTCTTTAAATCTCTTAATCTCCAATGTTATCCCTCCTCTCTCCATTTTCCTTTCTTAACTTCCTATTGTCTGTCATTCCTTCATTTTTTTTAATGGTATATTTACCTTTAAATGTGTAGCTTTCTTAGTCCTTGTTGTTGGTGTGTTTCACTGCTTTCTATATCTGTGTTTGTTACTATCTCTGCTTATTATTATACCTCAGCCTCTCTACTATGCCTCCTTTGAATCATACTAGTGTCCTTTTTTACTCTAAATTTCCTTTGTGTTTATGGTGTCTTCCTCCTGTCTACTTTGCCTATCTGTTTGTCTGCCTATTGGTCTCAGGCTTCATTCTTTGATTCTTTTGTCTTGAAAATTCAATTATGTTTTTGTTTAAGTAAAAATTTCCATTCAGATCTAATGAGTTACAAGACAGGAGGAAGGAAACTAAGCAGTGTAATGCAAGATCAGTTATTATTTAATGCTAATGTTGCCTACTTTGCATATCTCTCTCTCTCTCTCTCTCTCTCTCTCTCTCTCTCTCTCTCTCTCTCTCTCTCTCTCTCTCTCTCTCTCTCTCTCTCTCTCTCTCTCTCTCTCTCTCTCTCTCTCATGCTTTATGATAAGTGGAGGATGCAATAAAGTCATGCTTTCTTTCATTCTGCTCTAAATTTGTGCTGTTTTTATTTGATTTACCATACATTCATTCATTAGCTGCTTTGATTTTCTTTTTCTCCATCAGATATTTAGCATTTCAATATTTTAACTAAGAGAAATAAGATTTTTGTGCTCTGATTAAGGGAAGGAGGAAATGCATTTATTAACTATGAATCAGTGGTAGTGCAAAAGTTGAATTAAGGGAGGCAGAGGATATAGGGTAAAAAAGGAGCTGTTGAGAGACTGACAAATAGGATATAAAGGGTTGCTGTAAGCATGCAGTGGACCAACATATCCACCCTGTAGGTTGGTGCTAGTGACATTAACCCTTTTACTGGTAGACTGATCCTTTGCAGACATTAAGAGCTCTGTAAAAATTGTTTGCATGAATACACAGAGAATAGAAGGGTTATTGTGTCTTCTAGGATACAGAAGTATTTAAGAAACTTGTGCATCAATGGCTGAAAAGTTGTATGGTTACTGAACAAATGCCCAGCAGTGAAAGGGTTTACATGTTAAGGGCAGAGGTGTAGCATGAATATAGTCCATAAGAATGAGTCTTCTCATTCCCCATGAATTCTCCTGTCATCCAGGACAATGTGCCTCTGGAGAATTCCAGTGCACTGACCGTCAGTGCATCCGGCAAGAGTCTGTCTGTAATAGAGTTCGGGACTGTTATGACGGATCAGATGAAGTAAACTGCCCAACCCTCCCACCACCACCACCACCACCAACAGAAACAACCACCACTAGTATGTTGCAGTCTCCTGTTTCCACCTGGCATGGTGTGCTTGGAGTCCCTCTCCTCCCAGTCATGGAGGCCAATGCTGTTTACAATGAAGAATTCTTGTTTATAAGTTATCTGCTTAATTGTTTTATTTTTATTTAATAATTTGATATTTTTTATGCATGTTAAGTTCTCATGAATTGTTTCACACTACAAGGAAGTATGCCTTATTTTGTGAGATTTTTACTCATCAAATCTGGATCCAGTAAAAAAAAAATGCTTATATAAAGTAAGGATACTGTGTATAATATGGAAAAAAGTGATAAATGAGAACTTTCCATGTAGGTGTGCAGTCTTCCACTATGATATATCCTCATAACACATACATTTAAAACCTAGTGACTTGGCACAAGTTATTAGGGCTAATTTGTTAATCAGAATTTACCATCTTTAAGAAAAACAGAAGGGCATATTTCAAGAAATTTTATTGAAATAAAAGGAAGATTTTGAGTACAACAATTGGATTGATTTGTGCCAGATAACTAGGTTTATATTATGTTTCCTACTCATACCTGGTCTTTCCTTTACCCTGAACCTCCAGCATATTGCCGGGGTGATCAGTTTCAGTGTGGCAGTGGTGACTGTATCCCTCAGTTCTACGTCTGTGATGGCCCTCGTGATTGCCGCGACGGATCTGATGAAGATAGCTGCACTACTACCTCTGGTTTTACTACTAGTACTACTACCACTCCCCCTCCCCAAAGTAATATAATGTATACCTTTCCATCTGCCTTTACCATTTCTCTGGCTTTTAGCACCATACTAATAATTACTTACTTATTCTTGGTTGATTTTTTTTTAGCATTTATCCATCTGGTAAATGATCCTGTTTTCACCTTTTGCACCTCTGGGATATTGTGTGTTACTAATATATTATGATTATTTCTGTCTGTCTCTGCCTTGTTCTTGCCTACCTAATGCCTTACTAATGATGAAAAATGTACATACTTGATTGTTTTCTGGAATTTACCTGCCAGATTTTTCAGCATTTTTGTTCCCCTGGGGTGGTGTAATACCACAAATGATTTCATCTAACTTATCTTTCTGATTTTCTAACAACAGCTAATCAACTTGTTTTCTCAGATTTTTTTATATTTCCCTGGGAGAGTTTGCTGTATTAACACATGGGTTTGTGTGGCTTTAGCTTGTTGTCATTTTATAGTGTCTCTGATGCTGATTCTTTCCTTAGGGGCATTTTTTTCTTAATCATCTAAGAAGTTTCCTCTCGGTATTAATTTCTCTCTCTCTCTCTCTCTCTCTCTCTCTCTCTCTCTCTCTCTCTCTCTCTCTCTCTCTCTCTCTCTCTCTCTCTCTCTCTCTCTCTCTCTCTCTCTCTCTCTCTCTCTCTCTGCATGACATTGATGGGCCTTTAGCATATTTTCATCTCTTGTGTTTTAGGTTTGCTTACAAACCATGTTGATTCTCCCTTAAAACATTGTCTAAATATGTAATGTGCTATTCAGATTTTTCCTTGTGAAACTAAATCTTAGAAAAGTAATCCTTAATTAGCATGTAAGCTCAAAGAAACAAACTGTGGCATAAACCCCAAAGAAGATGCATATAGCAAAAGAACAGATCATAACAGATTGGAGCTTGATCTACCTTAGTCAAGGGTCATCTCGAAGCAAAGCCTAAGGGCCAGCCAGTCCTAACAAGAAAAAGATGAGTGAAATTGTTTTGATTTACTCATTAATTTACCAGATGTTCAACATGGCTTGTAAGACAACCTCCAACCTTAAATTAAAGAATTGCTCTTGCTTGATGAAATACTTATCAATAATTTTTACATGATTGCTGCATCTTTCAGGTTCATGTGACAAGGCTATGATCACGTGGGTGAAAGTTGCTCTTTCACCAGCAATCACAATGAAGGTTTCTGCACCTCTTATAGCAGACATTAGGTCCTTTTCCCACTAATACAAGCTGCCATTTACCTAGCTTTTCTAACAAGACTTGTGTTCCCTTTTTTGTATGTAAACATTACCATCCTTTTCTCTTCAACAAACTACTGATGCTATTTCTCAGCCTCTGACAACTCTCTTTTTGAACCTTACTAATATGATCCTTCTCATTTATGTCAACATTTGTAAGTCTGTTTTCTGGATGGCCTTACTAATATGATTTTGTGCCTCTTGACTTAATATATAAACTTATTCTCCCTAATTTTACTAATACCATTTTCCAGCCATTTTCATAATAACTTTAAATACATTTTCCATATAACTTAACTGATCTTTTTTTTTTTTTTTTTTTTTTTTTTTTTTTTTTTTTTTTTTTTGCTTTATAGAATCTGGGAACTCATTGTTCCTTGCCTCTCAGATTTAAGCAAATTGGTGTTCTTCCTCATTCAGAGATTGTGGAATTTACCAATTGGATTTGCTTTCTAACAGAAGTTATGTGTCTCCCCCAGTTAGAACTTACAACTCCCACTTTGAATAAATGGATAATGAATGTATGTATCTCAACATGATGAGTTTTCAAGCATCAATAAATTTTTTTTATCTTCACTCTAGAGTAATAGAATTTAATAACAAGATTTGCTTCCAAACATTGGTGAACTGTTTTTGTTCTCACTCCATGGCTGTATGACATACTAACAAGATGTGCTTTTATGCATCAGTAGATCCACCTTGTTAATGATTGAGCCACGGAATGTACTAAGAGGATGTTTTTCGTCATCAGAGAGACCACTGCACTGTCTCCCTGGCCAGTTTCAATGTGGCAGTGGTCTCTGCATAGCTGGCCACTCTTACTGTAACGGGTACATTGACTGCCAGGATGATTCAGACGAGATTAATTGCAATTATGGTACCTCTTTTTCCCTATCTTGTCATTTTCTTAACCTCTGTTGCTGCGTATGGATGGGTCGTAGTGATTTAGGGAGGCATCCATTGTATTCCTACAGCATGCTGTTCTTACTTCACCTTTTTTTCTCTCTTCAAGGGTTTACTTTATTAGTTTAATATTTATGAAAATATTGGAATTAGATATATGCCATGATGTGTGTGGTATGTGTACCTTTTACAAAAATTTTCTTTGTTCTTTCTTTTTTTCCTAACAAGGATTTTTCCCATGGTTTACATTGTCATATACATTGTTTTTAAGATGGTGTACACAATAGATGCTTTGTTAGTTTAAGCCATTTCATTCAAACAATGAAGTTTCCTAAAGTATTGCTTTGTTGAAGCACTGAACTAAAGAAGAATGTGAATTTAATGTGCAATGATCCTTATTTACTTTATAGGAGAGCAGGAAGGAAGCTTGATATGCATGTGATTGTAGTCACTTGATTTCAGCAGTAGTGGGCAATATTAGTGAGTCAAGTCGTAATTTAGGAATAATTAAAAAGTTAGAGATTCTGTATGATCACCAGATTGTAATACCTAAGAAAATTAGTACAATATTTGCATGTTAGGTTAATGCTCTGCATGTTAATCAAAATTTCAATCTGATATATAGATAAATGATAGATTGATATATTAACCATATTGGCACAACACTGATATTTTAAGTAATTACATAGACTTCAGAGGCAAATTTAACTAAAACATAATGAAATCTAGAATTTATTGTTAAAGTAGATAGATTGCTGAAACATGCAACAGCTATTGAGTGTTCCATTGATATGAGGAAGAAAAAACACTTTAGTTTCATTGTATTTCTTCACAGTTTGTAAATATTCATCTGTTTATGAAAATAATTACTCTAGCTAGAGCAAAGTAAGTGAGATATTATGCTAGAGCAAAATAAGTGAGATATTACATGATTTACATTTGGCATCAGTCTCATGAATCAAATGAGGGAATAGTAATAGTATTATTAGAAAGAGCAGCATGGGAAGATGCTGTGAACTCAAATGTTTGTTGGTGATGCAAGGAAAGATGACAAGAGGGATGTAGATACTCTTTAGTGGAGAGACTGACAAATGAACAAGCTTTGTGGGGATGATGGGATCACTGATCTTGGGGATATGTCATGTTCAAGCTCAACATACTTCTATGTGCTATCCTTTCTTCTTTCTTTTTCTTTCCATCCTTCCTTCCTTCTCTCTCCAGTGATGAGGGTGAAGGGTGCACAGTACTTTAGTGCATCATACTCTCTCCTTCCTGCCTTCCCTGTTTGCTTCCTTTCTCTTTCCTCCTTTCCTCTATGGTGAAAGTAAGAGGGGAAAATGATCTTAGGTTGAAGAATATCTCAGTCCATCATGTACCATCCTTTATTCTCTTTTCTTCTTTTATAGTTCTGTAGAGTGGGATTTGAGGGAACAGGTTCTGGTGGGCATCTTAGGTTACATTCCAAAAGGCACCCATTCCTTTCTTCCTTCCTTGTGCCAGTGTGTGAGATGGCAAACCATTTAAGGCACAATACATATAACACAGTACACACTTTTCTGCAGACACCTTCCAGTGCCAGGATGGACGTATCATTAACCGTCAGCAGCGTTGTGATGGCCGAAGGGACTGCAGTGATGGCTCAGATGAGATTGATTGTCGTGAGTTTTGACCTTTTATTCTATTGTCCTATGTCATTTTTCTTGTATCATTTACTGGACATGTTTTCAGTTTTTTTTTTTTAATTATCTCATTTTGATGTAATTAGTTTTGTTAATATATTTTGAATATTATGTTATTTGCTTGACTATCTTAATATTTTCATGGTAATTTTTTAGTACCATTTCCAAAGCTTTTGTAATCAGTCATAGGTCATCTTGATTTGACACTTTCTTTTATTGCCTGTGGTCTTTCTCCTCTTATGCTTTACTAGCATGTATATTTTTCATGTTTGTGGTAAATTTTGAGCTTATTCAGTATTTACCTAATTGTTCTTAATGCTTTTCTTTTTATTCTTCTAAGTATGGTTTTATAACTTATTTAGTACCAAGCATATAATAAGTACATGGACAGAGAACACACAATACATAGTGCAACATATGTAGCAGAATTTATCACAATAAGACAGAAATGCAGTCATCCTTCAGGAAATACAACAGAGCCCATTTTCTATAGGAAAATTTCCTTGAGAATTGGGTTATGTTGCAGAAAACCCATCAAAATCCATAGATATCATAATTCAAACTAAGACAAACTGATCTATTGTGAATTATGATTCATGCAATTTCAAATTCCTGTTGTGATAGGTAAATTTGTTATTTTACACATTCATGCAGTCACAGAATTACCACTCCAGGAAGTTGTTTTTGGCAAGGGTTGACAATACATACATACAAATATAAGAAGTTGTAACTCTTGCAATATTGATTCTTTGTTATGAAAAAAAAAAAAAACTAAACCATGCTATATTTCATTTTCACACTAAAAAAAAAAATTGTCATATATGTGATACAGCATAAGAACATTTTGACCTTTCCAAAATAATATCCACATGTTTTGATAGAGTACTCTGTGTCCCCTCCAACACACACACACACACACACACACACACACACACACACACACACACACACAGCTTTCTTTAGATACAAATCACCTTTGAAAAGTTTCAACAGAAATTCTATTTTGGTGATGTAGCTTATGTTTTTCTCTTTACCAGCTGTGAGTGGTAGGATCGATTTGAAAACCTTCCCAGATGAGCAGACCAGCAAGCAGAGTAAGTCTCGATACAATATTGTCCCAACCTTCACCACCCATTACCCTTCTCCTTCCAAGGCCTCCACGTTCCTGGCCACACACACTCCTTCCCTCCTCTTTCTCATTCACCACCTCCTTCTCCTACTTTTTCTGCTGGTTATCATGCCCTACTATTGACACAGCAGCCCACTAACACACTCTAATACCATCTGATAATTTTGCCAAAGTACCTTGAAAGACAAGTCCTGATACAGGAGATCCTTCTTGCCTCATAAGAGGTGAACTACTTTGAGGTAGTGTGACTGACTTTTTTTGTTTGCTGTTACAGTCCCTCCTCAGAGATGATTTTCTATAAAAGAAGTAAACAATTTTATTCCTGCAAGATCTAGACAGGCTTTATCATAAATCACTGTGCGGCTTTGATCTCTTTCCAAAGGAGAGATTGTACAGTGTGTCACTAACTGCATTGTGTCCATAATGACAACATAAGGCAAGGCAGTTCTCCTAACTCACAGGATAAACTCTGAACTTGTCTCTAATAACCCAAAGCCAGCTTACTCTAATCCCCTCAATATGTGTGTTGTCCCAACTTGGGATCTGTGTGATATATTGACTGATGCACTTTAGACTTGTGTCTAGACTCAGGGATGTTGTGTGGTGGCCAGGCAGCCTCAGGGATGTGCTGGAGGCCCCATAGAGCCAAGTAACAAAAGCATCAATCTGTAATTAAGATGTTGGTGCCAAATGCCTGATTTGTCAGACCCACAGCTGACACCAATATTGTCATGTGCTGATTAAGTAGCATAACTCAACAAGAGTTTTCTGTTATTCTATCCAGCTGAGATGAATAGTGATGCACACTTTTTAGCATTAATATTTGAGAAGGTAAAATATCTATGGTTAATTTTATTATGTGAATCGTGTTTCCCTTAGAATAAACCAAGTTGCACAATCAGCCTAGTGACCACTGGCACTGCAGTGTGGCTTCATTCACTGTTTGTAAACAAAGGTTGACACATGCAACATTTCTGAGCATCACTATAGTTTTAAGACTTTCATGGAAATATGATGTTAAGGATATGAATTCCTTTTATTAAAAATATTGTGATACATTTCATGTTCTAGTCAGTTAGGGTATATGTACCTGCTTGTTAATAAAGTTGTTAAATTATGCTTGTGTATCGCATAGACTAAACCTTTAGCATCATATTTCTCAAGAGTTAATTGATAAGTTTGTTCTATTTAATGCTGTCAAAGTTAAAGAAGGTAAGCAGGAAAACTTTCATGTTACATTTTATCTTTGCATGGCTTTTAGTCTTACTTGGTGTGCAAAATTATTCTTTCCTGCTACTTTTACATATATAATTATTTTTTATTTATTATTTATTTATTTATGTGTGCGTGTATGTGTGTGTTGATTCACTTTAGATATAGCTTCAGTTGTTTTTGATTGATAACAATAATGTATATTTTCTTTAATATCTTATATGATATTATTGCTTTTGCTCAGTAGACTGGCTACTGATGCCTTCCTTTGATGATGAAATCATACATCATTGACATTTTCATATGAATGTCATGGTACTGCATTGAATACACATATGTACTGCATCATCACTTTTGATTATCTATGCTGAGTTTAGAACATAACTTTATATAATCATTTACCTATGTTAGTCTTATAGTTATCAGTTGTAATTACTGTTTCAGTAGATAGTATCAGATGAGAGCATTTAAAAAAATCATGTTTTCACAAAATGGGGTTTCATTATCTCAGTTGTCATATTATTATACCAATGAGGGAAGAAAGTAAAGATTTTGATTGAGAATCATGTAAAACATTGATTTGAGGTGCATCATGGTTGATGTTCTAGTTTTATTATTGACATTGCCTTGTGTGGTACAGCTCAAGAGGTTGTCTTCCAATGCCGAGATGAAGGCACAACTCGAGCCCCTGTGCGGTGGGAGAGGGATAGAGGCCGCCCTCTGCCTGAAGGCTCCACAGACATCCGTGGGCGACTTACCATGCCCCGTGTCCAGGCAAGTGGCCTTTTACTTCCTCTTACCAAGTTTATTGCAGCTATTGGTCAAAACCCAAAATCTGAGCAGGCCACCAATATATATATATATATATATATATATATATATATATATATATATATATATATATATATATATATATATATATATATATATATACACACACACACACACACACACACACACACACACACACACACACACACACACACACACACAGTAAAAGTAAACCCTTGTTATATTAGACACTGTTATATCAGATTTTGGATTGATTGGACATGTGGCCTACAGACCATCCATCTGATTTATCAGACAAATGTCAGTAAATGAGGCAGAATGTCCAGCCAATGGTGGCAGCAGCGAGGGAGTGAGTGAGGGTGGTGGTGGTGGTGGTGATGATGGTGAGTGCACACTGCACCTAGCTGGTTTTTTTTTTTTTTTTTTTTTTTTTTTGTAGGAGGGACACTAGCCAAGGGCAACAAAAATCCAATAAAAAAAAGCCCACTGACATGCTAGTCCCAGAACAGGCTCCAAAGCAATAGCCAAAAATTGAAGGATAAGTGTCTTGAAACCTCCCTCTTGAAGGAATTCAAGTCATAGGAAGGTGGAAATACAGAAGCAGGCAGGGAGTTTCAGATTTTACCAGACAGAGGGATGAATGATTGAGAATACTGGTTAACTCTTGCATTAGAGAGGTGGACAGAAAAGGGGTGAGAGAAAGAAGAAAGTCTTGTGCAGTGAGGCCGTGGAAGGAGGGGAGGCATGCAGTTAGCAAGATCAGAAGAGCAGTTAACATGAAAATAACGGTAGAAGACAGCTAGAGATGCAACATTGTGGCAATGAGAGAGAGAGAGGCTGAAGACAGTCAGTTAGAGGAGAGGAGACGAAAAGCTTTTGATTCCACCCTGTCTAGAAGAGTGGTATGGGTGGATCCCCCCACACATGTGAAGCACACTCCATACATAGATGGACGAGGCCCTTGTACAGAGTTAGCAGCTGGGGGGGTGAGAAAAACTGGTGGAGATGTCACAGAATGCCTAACTTCATAGAAGTTGTTTTAGCTAGAGATAAGATGTGAAGTTTCCAGTTTAGACTATAAGTAAAGAACACACTGAGGATGTTCAGTTTAGAAGAGGGGGACAGTTGAGTGTCATTGAAAAAGCGGAGGTAGTTGTCTGGAAGGTTGTGTCACGTTGATAGATGGAGGAATTGAGTTTTTGAGGCATTGAACAATACCAAGTTTGCTCTGCCTCAATCAGAAATTTTAGAAAGATCAGAAGTCAGGTGTTCTGTGGCTTCCCTGTGTGAAATGTTTACTTCTGTGAAGAGATGTGGAAATGTGTGTAGGAGTGGATAGGACAAGAAGTTTGGTTTAGGTCATTGATGAATAATAGGAAGAGAATGGGTGACAGGACAGAACCCTGAGGAACACCACTGTCAATAGATTTAGGAGAAGAACAGTGACTGTCTACCACAGCAGCAATAGAACAGTCAGAATGGAAATTTGAGATGAAGTTACAGAGAGAAGCATAGAAGCCGTAGGAGTGTAGTTTGGAAATCAAAGCTTTGTGCCAGACTCTGTCAAAAGCCTTTGATATGTCCAAGGCAACAGCATAAGTTTCACCAAAATCTCTAAAAGAGGATGACCAAGACTTCGTAAGGAAAGCCAGAAGATCACCAGTAGAATGGCCTTGATGGAACCCATACTGGCGATCAGATAGAAGGTTGTGAAGTGATAGATGTTTAAGAATCTTCCTGTTGAGGAAAGATTGTAAAACTTTAGATTGGCAAGAAATTAAAGCAATAGGACAGTAGTTTGAGGGATTAGAATGGTCACCCTTTTTAGGAACAGGCTGAATGTAAGCAAACTTCCAGCAAGAAGGAAAGGTAGATGTTGACAGACAGAGTTGAAAGTGTTTGACTAGGCAAGGTGCAAGCACGGAGGTGCAGTTTCACAGAACAATAGGAGGGACCCCCATCAGGTCCATAAGCCTTCCAAGGGTTAAGACTAGCAAGGGCATGGAAAATATCACTGTGAAGAATTTTAATAGGTAGCATGAAGTAGTCAGAGGGTGGAGGAGAGGGAGGAACAAGCCCTGAACCGTCCAAGGTAGAGTCTTCAGCAAAGGTTTGAGCGAAAAGATGCCAGAAGTCTTCAAAAGATTTTGACATGTTCTATTAATGAAGGAGTTTTTAGCTAGTTGGAGAACAGACTTGGCATGGTTCCAGGCAGAAATATAAAGCACATGAGATTCTGGTGATGGAAGGCTTAAGTACCTTTTGTGGGCCACCTTTCTATCATGTATAGCATGAGAACAGGCTGTGTTAAACTAAGGTTTGGAAGGTTTAGGTCGAGAAAAAGAGTGAGGAATGTACACCACCATGCCAGACACTATCACCTCTGTTATGTGCTTGGCACACAGAGATAGGTCTTTGACATGAAAGTAGTAGTCATTCCAAGGAAAATCAGTAAAATACCTCCTCAGGTATCCCCAACTAACAGAGGCGAAATGCCAGAGGCACCTCTGCTTAGGGGGATCCTGAGGAGGGATTGGAGCAATAGGACAAGATCCAGATAAGAGATTGTGATCAGAAGAGCCCAACAGAGAAGAGAGGATGACAGCACAAGCAGAAGGATTTGAGGTTAGGAAAAGGTCAAGAATGCTGGGCGTATTTCCAAGACAGTCAGAATACAAGTAGGGTGTTGAAACAATTGCTCTAGGTTGTGGAGGATAGCAAAGTTGAAGGCTAGTTCACCAGGGTGGTCAGTGAAGGGAGAGGAAAGCCAAAGCTGGTGGTGAACATTGAAATCTCCAAGAATGTAGTTTCCTGCAAAATAAGAAGAGAGTCAGAATGTGCTCCACTTTGGAAGTTAAGTAGTCAAAGAATTTCTTATAGTCAAAGGAGTTAGGTGGGAGGTATACAGCACAGATAAATTTAGTTTGAGGGTGACTGTAATCGTAGCCAGATGGTGGAAAACTCGGAAGATTCAAGAGCGTGGGCATGAGAGCAGGTTAAGTCATCGCACACATAAATGCAACATCAAGCTTTGGAATGAAAAATGAGGATAGAGAAAGTAGGAGGGAACAGAAAAGAGGCTACTACTATGATTATGGTATCTCTGTATATATATATATATATATATATATATATATATATATATATATATATATATATATATATATATATATATATATATATATATATATATATAGCTGTGACATATGTGAATGGGGCTATGCTCTTGTTGTCCCATCTCTATTATCCCAAAATTCACCCAACTTCATCTTGAAATTATGTAGTGTTGTTGCTTTGACCACTTCTCTGTCCAATACATTCCAGACTTCAGTTCAGTTTTAAATGGAAAACTGTGCTTCTTCATTTCCCTCTTGCATATATCTTTCTTGAATTTCTTCCTGTGCCCCATCATGGTTCACTCATCCCACACTATCAGGTCCTCTCTATCAACTTTCTCAAATCCTTCCATCAATCAAAATATTGCAATTAAACACCCTTTTGTTCTCCTCTCCTCCAGGGACATTAGGTTCAGTCTTAACAATCTCTCCTCATAAAGGAGGTCTGTCAAACTTGTGACTGTTTTGATTGCAGCTTGTATCCTCTCCAGTTTTTTTAACGTCTGTCTTTAGACTCGGTGACCAAACCACTGCTACGTATTCTAACCTTGGACATATCGTTGTTACAATAACCTTTTTCATCATATCCTTGTCAGTGTAAGAAAATGCCACTCTTATATTTATAAGAAGATTGTAAGTTTCCCCCACAATTTTATTTTTTTAAATTTATTTATTTATTTTTTTTATGTAGGAAGGGCACTGGCCAAGGGCAACAAAAATCTAATAAAAAAATGCCCACTGAAATGCCAGTCCCATAAAAGGGTCAAAGCAGTGGTCAAAAATTGATGGATAAGTGTCTTGAAACCTCCCTCTTGAAGGAATTCAAGTCATAGGAAGGTGGAAATACAGAAGCAGGCAGGGAGTTCCAGAGTTTACCAGAGAAAGGGATGAATGATTGAGAATACTGGTTAACTCTTGCTTTAGAGAGGTGGACAGAATAGGGGTGAGAGAAAGAAGAAAGTCTTGTGCAGCGAGGCCGTGGAAGGAGGGGAGGCATGCAGTTAGCAAGATCAGAAGAGCAGTTAGCATGAAAATAGCGGTAGAAGACAGCTAGATATGCAACATTGCGGCGGTGAGAGAGAGGCTGAAGACAGTCAGTTAGAGGAGAAGAGTTGATGAGACGAAAAGCTTTTGATTCCACCCTGTCTAGAAGAGCAGTATGAGTGGAACCCCCCCAGACATGTGAAGCACACTCCATACATGGACGGATAAGGCCCTTGTACAGAGTTAGCAGCTGGGGGGTGAGAAAAACTGGCGGAGACGTCTCAGAACACCTAACTTCATAGAAGCTGTTTTAGCTAGAGATGAGATGTGAAGTTTCCAGTTCAGATTATAAGTAAAGGACAGACCGAGGATGTTCAGTGTAGAAGAGGGGGACAGTTGAGTGTCATTGAAGAAGAGGGGATAGTTGTCTGGAAGATTGTGTCGAGTTGATAGATGGAGGAATTGAGTTTTTGAGGCATTGAACAATACCAAGTTTGCTCTGCCCCAATCAGAAATTTTAGAAAGATCAGAAGTCAGGCGTTCTGTGGCTTCCCTGCGTGATATGTTTACCTCCTGAAGGGTTGGACGTCTATGAAAAGACGTGGAAAAGTGCAGGGTGGTATCATCAGCGTAGGAGTGGATAGGACAAGAAGTTTGGTTTAGAAAATCATTAATGAATAATAAGAAGAGAGTGGGTGACAGGACAGAACCCTGAGGAACACCACTGTTAATAGATTTAGGAGAAGAACAGTGACCGTCTACCACAGCAGCAATAGAACGGTCAGAAAGGAAACTTGAGATGAAGTTACAGAGAGAAGGATAGAAACCGTAGGAGGGTAGTTTGGAAATCAAAGCTTTGTGCCAGACTCTATCAAAAGCTTTTGATATGTCCAAGGCAACAGTAAAAGTTTCACCAAAATCTCTAAAAGAGGATGACCAAGACTCAGTAAGGAAAGCCAGAAGATCACCAGTAGAGCGGCCTTGACGGAACCCATACTGGCGATCAGATAGAAGGTTGTGAAGTGATAGATGTTTAAGAATCTTCCTGTTGAGGATAGATTAAAAAACTTTAGATAGGCAGGAAATTAAAGCAATAGGATGGTAGTTTGAGGGATTAGAATGGTCACCCTTTTTAGGAACAGGTTGAATGTAGGCAAACTTCCAGCAAGAAAGAAAGGTAGATGTTGACAGACAGAGCTGAAAGAGTTTGACTAGGCAAGGTGCAAGCACGGAGGCACAGTTTCGGAGAACAATAGGAGGGACCCCATCAGGTCCATAAGCCTTCCGAGGGTTTAGGCCAGCAAGGGCATGGAAAACATCATTGTGAAGAATTTTAATAGGTGGCATGAAGTAGTCAGAGGGTGGAGGAGAGGGAGGAACAAGCCCAGAATCGTCCAAGGTAGAGTTTTTAGGAAAGGTTTGAGCAAAGAGTTCAGCTTTAGAAATAGATGTGATAGCAGTGGTGCCATCTGGTTGAAATAGAGGAGGGAAAGAAGAAGAAGCAAAGTTATTGGAGATATTTTTGGCTAGATGCCAGAAATCACGAGGGGAGTTAGATCTTGAAAGGTTTTGACATTTTCTGTTAATGAAGGAGTTTTTGGCTAGTTGGAGAACAGACTTGGCATGATTCTGGGCAGAAATATAAAGTGCATGAGATTCTGGTGATGGAAGGCTTAAGTACCTTTTGTGGGCCACCTCTCTATCATGTATAGCACGAGAACAAGCTGTGTTAAACCAAGGTTTAGAAGGTTTAGGACGAGAAAAAGAGTGAGGAATGTATGCCTGCATGCCAGACACTATCACCTCTGTTGTGCGCTCAGCACACAAAGACGGGTCTCTGACACGGAAGCAGTAGTCATTCCAAGGAAAATCAGCAAAATACCTCCTCAGGTCCCCCCAACTAGCAGAGGCAAAACGCCAGAGGCACCTTCGCTTAGGGGGATCCTGAGGAGGGATTGGAGTGATAGGACAAGATAAAGATATGAGATTGTGATCGGAGGAGCCCAACGGAGAAGAAAGGGTGACAGCATAATCAGAAGGATTAGAGGTCAGGAAAAGGTCAAGAATGTTGGGCGTATCTCCAAGACGGTCAGGAATAAGCGTAGGGTGTTGCACCAATTGCTCTAGGTCATGGAGGATAGCAAAGTTGTAGGCTAGTTCACCAGGATGGTCAGTGAAGGGAGAGGAAAGCCAAAGCTGGTGGTGAACATTGAAGTCTCCAAGAATGGAGATCTCTGCAAAAGGGAAGAGGGTCAGAATGTGCTCCACTTTGGAAGTTAAGTAGTCAAAGAATTTCTTATAGTCAGAGGATTTAGGTGAGAGGTATACAGCACTGTATATCTCTCACCTAATGGATAATATGTCACTGTTTTCCCAGTGACATATTATCCATTACTATTACCCACAAGATCTTCCTTTTCTGAATTTTTACTTCTCCCAGCTTATAAGTCCCAACAGGTCTATTTTTTGCTTTTTGCAAACTCCAATACAACACATTTTCTCACATTAACCTATTTGGTATGATGCAGTATCAGCTTATAAGTCCCAACAGGTCTATTTTTGCTTTTTTGCAAGCTCCAATACAATACATTTTCTTGCATTAACCTATTTGGTATGATGCAGTATATGTGCCATTTAATCTCTCGTAGAATATCTGAGTGACATGAATACTGCGTCATGGTCATTTCAGCCAGTGTCTGTTTCATTTCTTCTTGCATATAGTATGAGATCTTTCAGAATGTTGGCCGGACATGATATGGTGTTTTATTTTCCTCCCAATATTATTCTAATGTCAGAATATGAGGGAATTTCGTGTGCTCATAGTGGATCTTAGCAGAGGGTTTCTACCACTGGTAGTCAAATATTCTCGGTTTCTACCATGAAATAACACAAATAAAATGAAGGAAAAAATGGTATTTGTGAGTATAGAAACCTCTCATCCATTGAGTTGCCAGTACATACTTACTTGCACCTTTGGTTGTGTATCATGTCGCCCTGCCCCCTCTCCTCCCTGTTTCTGTCATCTGTTTCTGCTTTTATTTTTCCCTTTTCTCTGTTATTTTGAAATGAAAGAGAAAGAAAGAGAGAGAGAGAGAGAGTGTGTGTGTGTGTGTGTGTGTAATTGTTTATTATATGAAAAAAGTAATAAATAAATAGTTCATAGACTTAACACCATTACGTATCTCTCTCTCTCTCTCTCTCTCTCTCTCTCTCTCTCTCTCTCTCTCTCTCTCTCTCTCTCTCTCTCTCTCTCTCTCTCTCTCAGCTGGTACAGTAATTTCTCGCACAAGAAACATTGAAATAACTTACTGATATGAAGATGAAAAGATGAAAAATGGACATATAGATAATAATGATCATAGTTATAGTAAAATGAGAATTACGAAAAGAATGATAAATAAATCACACAAAAATAAAACAACTGACAACTTTATTTATAAAAAGCAATGACTCCTGCTTGATAATTTTTTCCATTGTCGTTCACATGCTTACAGCTGGTGAGATACGTACGATATGTATGATCATTCAGCCCATAGGACCCCTCTGCACCCTCTTCACCCCACAAACCTTCCTCATTACCTTCCTCTCCACATCATCAACCTTCCTCACCTTCCTGTTACTCCCCCACCTGCTCATCTTCACCTCTCCCTGCTAATTTTGTTTCTCAGCCTCCCTCTCTCCTGCCATCACCCATCAATCCTTCCCCTCACCACTCACCCTCACCACCAGCACTTTCCCCTTCACATTCATCCCCTCCTGTTTGTGTCTTTCAGGTGATAGCATTTCCTGAATCATTATTCCCAAATCTTTTTCTTCATTACTTTTTGTTATTATTTTCTCCTCCCATTTTGTACTTCCTTGAAGGTCTCTCTTTACTTTTCCTATTTCCAACATGTGTCATTTTTTGGCATTAAATTCTAGTTTCCATCTTTGGGCTCATGCATATATCTTATCAATATCCTTTTGTAACTCCTTGCAGTCATTTTTATCCTTTATTACTTTCATTATTTTTGCATCATTAGCACTCAGGTTTATATAACTATTTAGATCCTCTGTCATATAATTTACATATATTTGAAATATAATAGGTGCCAACACAGATCCTTGTGGTACCCCACTTGTCACTTTGTGCCAACTTGAATTAGTGTCTCTGATTACTGTTCCCATTTCTCTCCCTTGTAAATAATCCTCCGTCTATCCTAGTGTTGCTCCCTTTAGTCCTCTCTCATTCTCTGGTTTCCAAATAATGCTTTTGTGAGGAACTTTATTGAATGCTTTTTTGAGATCCAGGTATACCGCATCAATTTATCTGTCTCCCTCCCTTGCTCTCCATCTATTACTCTAATATAGAAGCCCAGTAGATTTGTGACACAGGATTTCCCTTTTCTGAATCCAAATTGCTTTTCTGTAATTATCTTTTTAATCTTCTATATATTCTACCCATCTATCTTTAATTACTATTTCACAAAGATTGCTTACAATACTTGTTAGTGACACTGGTCTATAATTCAATGGTTCCATGGTTACTTTTCCTTCTCTCAATGAGCTGCTAATTATATCCTATATAGGTTCTTCCATTTGTTCCCTGCATTCTTAATATCATCCATTTACTTGATCTGGTCACATAGCTTTTCTAACATCCAGCTCTTCCACTAGTTTCTTGATTTCTTGTCTCTTTACTTGTATCTCCTGTATTCCCTCATTCTGTGATACCACTTTTTGTGCCACAAATTCAGTTTCCTTTGTAAACACATACTGAAAACTCTCATTCATTAGTTCACTCATCTCAGCAGTTTCATAAATTCTTCCCTCCTTTTTTAACTTGTTTATGCCATCCTTGTGTTTCATTTTCCTGTTTATGTATCCAGAAGAGTTTGGGTTCTTCCTTGCATTTTCTTACTATGTCACTTTCAAAGTTCTTCTTCTCTTTTTATGATACTATATTCATTCTTTACCTTTCTGCATTCTTCTCTAGTATATCTGTTCAGTTGTCTCATAATTTTCTTCCATCCCCTGTCCTTTTTCTTTTTTGCTTCTACACACCTCGCATTATGTGTGTGTGTGTGTGTGTGTGTGTGTGTATGTGTATTTACCTAGTTGTGTTTTACAGAAAAAGAGCTATGCTTATGCTGTCCTGTCTCCATATCTATAAGCATCCAGCTTAACTTTAAATTCATGAATATTTTTTGCTTTTACCACTGTTTCATCTAAGTTGTTCCATATTTCTATGCTTCTTGACATCTCTTCTACTTGCTGTTTTCTTCAATTTCACTCCATGTCCTCTTGTATCTCTTGAGTCCCACACAAATAAGTCTTCTTTGTCAACTTGATCCTTACCCTTTAAAGCTCAGTATATAGCAATCAGGTCTCCTCTTTCTCTTCTCTCTTGTAATGATGGAAACTTCAGTCTCCTTAATCTTTCTTCATAGGTTAAATCTTTCAAACTTGGTACCAATTTGGCTGCAGCTCTTTGGATCCTTTCTATTTTCCTTATTTCCTTTTTATCATGGGGTGACCAAACAATTGTGGCATATTCCAGTTTTGGTTGAATCACATATTCCATCAACTTTTTCTTCATCTCTTCATCCATGTAAGCAAATGCCCCTTTCATCTTTCTTAGTAACTCATAGGTTTCCCCAACTATTTTGTTTACATGTTTTTCTGGTGATAAATTATCACTTATTGTAATTCCCAAGTCTTTTCTTCTTTGGTTTTCTTAATTTCCACATCTCCATGGTGTAGGAACTTGTCAATCTTCTTTTGCTTTTTCCTAATTCCATCACCTTGCATTTCTTTGCATTGAATTCCATTTCCCATTTCTTACTCCATTTATATATCTTATTTAGATCTTTCTATAATATTCACAATTCATATAGTTTTCCACTCTTTTCAATAATTTTGCATCATCTGCAAACAGATTTTTATAACTGTCAGCCTCATCCACCATATCGTTGACATACACCAGAAACATTACAGGTGGTACTCCACTTGTAACTCTACACCATTCTGATTTTTCTCCCTTTATTACTGTTCTAATTTCTCTATCCCTTAAGAAGTCTGTAATTCAGTTCAGTGTGTTTCCTTGCAAACCCCCTATATTTTGAATTTTCGATAGCAGTCTCTGGTGTGGTACCTTATCAAATGCTTTTTTTAGGTCTAAATAAACACAGTCTGCCCAACCCTCTCTCTCTTGAATTATATCAATTGCTCTACTATAAAAGCTCACTAAATTCGTGACACAAGATTTTCCGTGTGTGTGTGTGTGTGTGTGTGTGTGTTGTGTTTGTGCAGGAATAGGTCTACCTGCTTATCATTATTTATCTCTTTCTTTTTAATTTTGCCATTACCAACTTTAGTGTTATGTAAAAAATATTTGTTGACAAAAGAGTAAAATATAAGAATTTGATGGTTAGCTGTCATGTCTCTCCTCAGATGGAACATGAAGGTGTCTTTCTTTTTAATTTTGCCATTACCAACTTTAGTGTTATGTAAAAAATATTTGTTGACAAAAGAGTAGAATATAAAAATTTGATGGTTAGCTATCATGTCTCTCCTCAGATGGAACATGAAGGTGTCTACTACTGTGTAGCTCAAGGAGTGTCCCCCAACACACCAGGCATGAGGAAGCCTGTCTACTTGCGTGTTGAGCCATGTAAGTATGCAATCTACCTCAGACACTTTATTCTTCCTTTCTTTCCAGACTTACTGTCCATCAAAGGTTTTTCTGACCATGCATTTTTTTCAGTCTAGATTTACATATATCCTTTGCTTGTGGCTCTCCTTACAGAATATATTTGTATACGTTGCTATTTAAGGTCCTTCGTATGTGCTCCAGTGTTGTTTCTTAGATTTCATGTCTTTAAATGGTTAGTATTTCTCAGATAACAAATTTTCCCATTATAGATTCATTATAGATTTCTTTTGCTCTGCATTTAGCCTTTGAAAAACTAGATTTACTCTTGAGTGTCTTGAATCTAAGATAAAAAGAATCCTGTCTTGAAAAGTCACTGTAATTATTACTTTACTTTCTTTTTTTTTCTTTATTCAAAATTAATGCCCAAAATATTTTACTTAGATTTGCACCTCCCATGTTGTGTGTGACTGTGATATCACTAACATTGTTTCTATTCCCTCACCTTGCTGCACGGATTCCTTAGCCTCCAATGATTGGACTTTGCTTGAGCACCCACTCCCAAAACCTATCCCTGACTCCTTTCAGCCCCTCTTCCACCACCGCCTCTCCCTTCACCCTCCTACTTCCTCTGTTCGTCACCCTCGCTTTCCTCGCACTGATCCATCTCCCACAGTCACCTCTGATGAACTCCTAACATCTCAAGTCCAGGATACTCCTTTAACTATCCCTCCAGGCCTCAAATCCTGGTCCCTCACCCACCAAGGCTCCACCACCATTTATCCACAGCCCAAACCCTCAAAATCACAGAACCTCTCAAACAGAGTTGAAGTCTCCTCTGCCATTTTGAGGGGACACTTTATTTATCGTCCATTATACACACTCGCCTCAGGTAGCCATGGGGAGAAGTGTTCTGTGTGTAAGAGTGTGGGTGTGTGGGATGTACCTAGACACCAAGGAATTTGTTTTTAATGTCATTATTGATAAAGGTTATGACTTTAGGGTGAGGAATGCAATGTACGACTTAAAGTAAGTAAATGGAAAAACTTTAGGGGAGGGATACAAAATAACTTGATCAATAAAAAATTTATGTTATTAAGGAGACAAAAAAAGGTTGGATATTTGAGAAGACACAAGAAATAGTCAAGGAAGGAGAGGTGTTTGAATGACATGAAAGCACAATTTCCCTCTATAGGAATATAGCTGTCAGAGATACTGCACAAGAAGAGGTGATGGAGGTGAGGAATGTACATGGACTTAAGGATCTGTCTAGGATTTTTAAGGAAGTGGAGAAAGTACTTAGATGTAGAAGATTGTTATGTATAGAATTCTGGAGATTGATAGAGTTCGTGAAGAAAGAGCTGAATTAATTTAATGGCTTGCAGGAAGGATACAAAAAGATGTGGCTTTCTATAATGAAGTGTAGAAATTTGGAACAAGCTAGATGCAAAATTGATGCAAGTAATATTTACAAATTTACAGCCAAGCTGGGTAACAGAAGACATGAAGACAGGATAGTACAAGCATAACTTGTCCTTCATATTAGAATTAGGTAAACACACACACACACACACACACACACACACACACTAATAAATGGAAGAAGAGGAAGACAATATGTCACAGTGCTGTATGTCCCACCCAAAACAAAGGCCTGGAATAGACAAGAGCATGAACAGTTGCTGAGTGAGACAAAAAAAAAGAATGGCTTGTAAAGAAAATGAAAGAAAACAACAAAATTGTTATAATGGGAGATTTTAATTGTAAAGAGATAAATTAGGAGGAGTGGAACACAAGAGAAGAAGACTCATGGGGAGATAAGGTTCTGAAACTGGCAATGAACAATATTATGACACAGTGGGTTGAGGAAAACACTAGATACAGAGAAGGAGAGGAGCCATCAAGACTTGATTTGGTATCATCAAAAGAAGCAGATATTATAGAAGACATAAACTATAATTGTCCACTGGGAAAAAGTGACCATGTCATGATAAGGTTTTGTATTAAAGAAAAAAGAGAGGAAAGTAGATGTAAAGATTATAAAAGTGAAAGATTTAATTATGGTAAGTCAAATTTTGAACAAATGAGGAGATACTTTGGTGAAGCGGACTGGAGTACACTTATCACAGCAAGTAATGTGCAAAAGAAGTGGGAAGCTTTCATCAATATTTATGAAGAGGGAGTGAAAAGATATGTACTGAAAGTAGAGACAAAGAGAAGATATAACAATGACTGGTATAACAGAAGATGTGAAATAGCTAGGGAGGAGAGGGAAATGGCATGGAATAGATGGCAGAGGAAAAATGCACAGGAGCTATGGCAAAACTACACAACTACAAGAAATGAATATGTAAGGGTTATTAGAGAAGAAAGGAAAAATTATGAGAAAGATGTTATGGACAAATGCAAAGAGGAACCAAGACTATTCTTCAGATATGTGAACAGCAAAATGAAAAATAGAGAAGGAATAAGCAGATTGAAGCTGAATGGTCAAATGTGTGAGGATCTGGTTGAATTGGCAGAGATAATGAATAGGAGTTTTCAATCAGTATTCACAAAAGAGAGAACATTTGTGTGACAGAGTGAGATGAGTGAGGAAATGGGTCTGGGGGAAATCCAAGTGACTGAAGAGGATGTCCAGAAACAGATGAAGGGACTAGACGTTAGGAAGGCCCCTGGACCTGATGGAGTGTCAGGATGGATACTAAAAGAGTGCAATCAGCAGTTGACATGGCTAATACATAATATTATTGAGAGCTCCCTAATTGAAAGTAGAGTCCCAGTTGAATGGAAGAGAGCCAACATAATGCCAATCTACAAAGGTGGCAGTAAAGTGGAGCCCTTAAACTACAGACCTGTGTCTCTAACAAGTGTGGTGTGCAAAATGTGTGAAAGATTGGTGAAGGATAAATGGATGCAGTACCTAGAAGGAAATGAAGTGATAATAAAGAAACAATTTGGATTTAGGAGAGGGAGATCATGTGTTACAAAATTAATGAGTTTTTATTCTAGAGTGGTGGATATAATGCAAGAAAGAGATGGATGGGCAGATTGTGTTTATTTAGACCTGAAGAAGGTCTTTGATAAAGTGCCACACAGGAAATTGTTGTGGAAGCTGAAGCATAATGGTGGGCTAAGGTGCAGCCTGCTGAGATGGATGGAAAATTTCTTGACAAACAGTGAAATAAGGACGGTGGTAAAAGATAAGAAATCATCATAGAGGGAAGTCATAAGTGGAGTACCCCAAGGCTCAGTACTTGCACCAATCATGTTTGCAGTTTATATGAATGATATGATGGAGAGTGTGAACAGCTGCATGAGCCTTTTTGTGGATGATGCAAAGTTGCTGAAGAGAGTTGAGAGTGCAGAGGACTGTGGAACGTTACAAGAAGACCTGAACAAGATATCAGAGTGGAGTTATAGATGGGAAATGGAATTTAATTTAAAGAAGTGTAAAGTGATAGAATTTGGAAAAAGTACAAGAAGAGTAAAAGGAAATTATGTGTTGAATGGTGTAAGGTTGAGTGGAGCAGAAGAGGAAAAGGATCTTGTTGTTACAGTGACTGGGAACCTGACCTCGAAGAGACACATTAGCAAAATTACAGGAGAAACCTATAACTTGTTGAGAAGAATAAGGCAGGCCTTTGCATATATGGATGAAGAGATGGTCAGGAAGATGATTGTGTCGCTGATAAGACTTAGACTAGAATATGCAGCAGTAGTGTGGTCACCATACAAGAAAAAGGATATAAGGAAATTGGAGAAAGTTCAGAGAGCAGCTACAAAGATGGTACCAAGTATCAGGGACTTGTCATATGAAGAGACTGGCAAGGATACATCTACCAATGCTGGAAAAGAGGAGAGAAAGGGAGGACTTGATTACGATATATAAAGCATATGAGGGAGTAGAGGAGTGATTTAATGGTCTGGGATACAAGGGACACTAGAGGACATGGAAAGAGGCTGAAGAGGAGTGCTTATAGAAGAGATGTCAAAAAGTATAGTTTCCCATATAGAAGTATTGATGTATGGAACAGTCTGGATGAGGAGATAGTAAATGCAGAAAGTATACATGGATTCAAGGCTAAGTTGGATATTAAAAGATATAGAGATGGGACAGCACAAGCATATCTCTTTTCCCACAAAGTATAACTAGGTAAATACAACTAGGTAAATACACACATATTCATGGATGGGCAGTATTGTGTTACATGTATTAGCAGTAAATATCCTTCAGTACTTCAGTACTGGTATCACTGTTGCCTTAGCAACTCACTCACAGTTTTGTTATGTTTATTATTATCACTAAGACCTTTATTTCAAAATGTACATGAAAACTGATATATTGTTAAACTGACTTCAATTTTCTGTTGGTCACTATGTTTGTAAACTTTATTATATCAAAATTCCCAAATTACAACTTTAAATCTAATTGTGTAAGTCATGATATACAGGGTGTAACACAAGTTAATGCAGTCACATTATACATATTTAACAATCCTTAGGATTGCTAGAAGGGAAAGTACAGGAAAGTGAGTGGAAAATGTTCTATGCACATGTGCATTTTGAGGCTTTGATAGCTGTGTTATAAAATTCAAGTGTGACAGATGACACATTCACATTGGGTGGGCAGCACCCATGGTGAGATGTGTGAACATAGGATGTCTGTTAGTGAAACTGTGAATTATTCAGTCATGATTTCTATGAGTTTTGGAGCATTACAATGTTCCGTAATGAGACAAGTGATATTAACCCGTACACTGTTTAGTACATATATATATATATACGTATCTCTTATGGAAGAGTTAAGTATATATATTTTTTTTATGTAGGAAGGACACTGGCCAAGGGCAACAAAAATCCAATAAAAAGAAAATGCCTACTGAAATGCCAGTCCCATAAAAGGGTCAAAGCAGTAGTCAAAAATTGATGAATAAGTGTCTTATATATATATATATATATATATATATATATATATATATATATATATATATATATATATATATATATATATATATATATATATATATATATATATATATATATATATATATATATATATATATATATATATATATATATGGTTTATCTTTTAAGCCATATTACGACCTTTAATTTTGTTTGTATATATGAGACTTGTCACTAACAGTAAAAAAGAATATTTTGACAAGTGAATGTTTTCATATAAAGTAGGGTATGCAACAAATAACATGATTTGTTCCAGTGTAATGTTTGTTATGACAAATATGTATTAGGGTGACTGAAGAATTTATAGGAGAAATTAATTGGTTCCAGGGAACCAGAAAACAGTGAAAAAAAAAGTTCCACAATTAAAAAGGAAAAAAATCAAAATAAGCACATTTGCACTATTGCATTTGAGATAACACAACAGATATATATATATTACCCTCCCGAGTTTCGTGCCTAGTCCTAAATTCTTGCCATCCCAAGATCCATGCTGCTTTGACAAGTATAGTTCACATTTACCCGCTGTCTGCATCAGACATATACATACAGTAAACCCCCATAAGTCAGAGCTCTCTCTCTCTCTCTCTCTCTCTCTCTCTCTCTCTCTCTCTCTCTCTCTCTCTCTCTCTCTCTCTCTCTCTCTCTCTCTCTCTCTCTCTCTCTCTTAAAGTAAGACCAATCCTAAGGATTGCTAAATATGTAGATTGAGACTGATTGAGAATGAAAATGGAATTACATATTCAAGAGTGAGAAAGAGTGAGAAAGGATGAAGCAAAATTGACATAAAATGAATGAGGGAGAGAGAGAGAGATAGAGCGAGGTATCACTCCCTAGTCCATTATTTCTGACAGATAAGGGGCAGGTGAGGTGACAGGGAGGGAGGATTGAGATAAGACGAGAGAAGGGAGAAGAAAGGAAAAAAAAAGGATGGAGGAGATAGGCGCTGGATAAGTGAGCAGCAGCTGGCACAGCTGGTGAGTTAGTCTTTCCAGATTTAGTTCGTTATTCTGATTAAATTTTTATTAAAATTTCAATGCTTGCATGAATGACGAGTTCATCTTGCAATTTTAGTTCGTTATTCCGATTAAATATTTACCAAAATTCCAATGCTCACATGAGTGGTGAGTTTGTTATGCCAGTTTTGGTTCTTTATTCTGACTAAATATTTATTAGAATTTCAATGCATTATTTCAGTTGTACGTTATAACAATCATGCGTACTCTACTGTACATACCTATCTTATGGGCTTGGAGATATAATAGACTGAATACTTATGTAGGAACTGAGACATATTTGGGGATTATTATTATTTATTTTATGTCTATGTCAACATGCATATATCAAAGCAATAAAATGAAATTTAAAGCTACAGTATTGGAAAGGGATAAAGATTTTCTTTATAAGTGCTTTAGTGTGCTGATATTGTTGTGGAGTTGGCTACATAGGGGAGGCTGCTGTGTTTCCCCCAAAATCATCATGTAAAACGATAAGTTACTTTCTCCTAGGAAGTTACTTCTCAAATCTATAATCATTAAGGCATAGGAAATAGGAAACAGGACTTCAAGAGTAATCAGAAATGAAAACTGAAAGTCATAAAATTCATAGTATTCTCTTTTCTTTGAGAAGTGCAGGTGTAGTAACCTTGGTCTTGAGACATAGGGTATTGCCAGATGCCCATCCAACCATTTTGTTGAACTTTTTTTTTTTTTTATGTAGGAGGGACACTGGCCAAGGGCAACAAAAATCCAATAAAAAAATGCCCACTGAGATGCCAGTCCCATAAAAGGGCCAAAGCAGTAGTCAAAAAATGATGCATAAGTGTCTTGAAACCTCCCTCTTGAAGTAATTCAAGTCACAGGAAGATGGAAATACAGAAGCAGGCAGGGAGTTCCAGAGTTTACCACAGAAAGGGATGAATGATTGAGAATACTGGTTAACTCTTGCATTAGAGAGGTGGACAGAGTAGGGGTGAGAGAAAGAAGAAAGTCTTGTGCAGCGAGGCCATGGGAGGAGGGGAGGCATGCAGTTAGCAAGATCAGAAGAGCAGTTAGCATGAAAATAGCGGTAGAAGACAGCTAGAGATACAACATTGCGGCGGTGAGAGAGAGGTTGAAGACAGTCAGTTAGAGGAGAGGAGTTGATGAGATGAAAAGCTTTTGATTCCACCCTTACAATTCTTGTTTATTTATAGGTACTTGTAATGTAAAGAAGTACTTATTTATTACACATGCTATTGGGTTGTGGAAAGCGTACGTAAAGGTGAGAATAAAAACTTAAAAAATATAAAAATTAAATTCCCCATCCCTAGTCTGATATCATGAGCTCTGACAAGGAAAATAATCCAAGAATCAAAATGGTATGGTAGCCACACTTCCATTGATGGCATAGGAATAATACATATATCAACTGATTTCTTATTTTTTTCTCATTTTAGTTGGTAAATAAAAAAAATATACAAAAAGTGCTACCTGACAAGACTCATATCTATGACAAAGCATAACACTGTACGGAATGATGGACGGGTGATCTACCAATAAACATTACCCAAAGATAGTATGACTAATTAACAGTAAATGAGATAGTAGGCTATGTGGCACCATACCTGTATAGGTAGGCAGGCAGGGAGGGGGAGGATTGAGGCTAGGAGCAAATTAGTTATTTATCAGTCAGTCTCTTGCAGTTTCCTGCTAAAACAGTGAGAGTGAATATGTTTATTGGATATATTTGAAAGGGGAAAAACTGCCAGCAGTGGAATACACTTACAGTAATGTGGAGTATGCAGATATGGTGTTTCTCTACAGATTCACAATGAATATGTGCATAGAGCATTTTCAATATAGAATAACTTGTTCTTTCACCTCAAGCAATATCTCCAGAAATTCATGTTACACCTTTACATTTTTCTGTTTCAGTCATTGTTTATATCACATTAAACAATGAAACTGCCAATTTACTTATTATTGGCATATTTTCTTACAGTATAGTATCATTAATGCTGTGTTGTTGATGTGTGTATTATTATCAATATCACTTTAAGCATCTACAAAGAATTTGTACAGTCAGTGCCAAAAAAAGATGACAAAATTCTGAGTCAGTGTCAGCATCCAAACGCCATCCAACTAATTTGATCCAGATGTATGGGAGAGGGGAGCACTCTTGGGCACACTCACACATTAACGGCTGTAGTACAGATTTGATAGTTGAGTGATAAGGAGATGTTTTTCATGCGTACTGAGTTGACTTCCACAAGTTACTGTTACATATCATTCCATATCTCTCACCAGTGGTTACTGAACTACGTATTACTGGTGACAAAATAAGATCTGTTATTGCTGTGTGCTGAGGAATAAAAACATCCAAAAGATAATTAGAGTTGCTGGAGTTAGAGAATTATGTAATGGTGGGTCAGGAGGTTCAGAGATGGTGGCCACACCACCTATCACAGAGCATAATACAAGGCCTGAGTTTAGAAAGAAAGCTGCTCAGCAAATCTTGAATACCATGAAAAGATAAGTAGAATGTAATCCTCTTCTAACAGGAAGGGGATTGAAGGAAAAGAACCCCTGTGTTGTTGGTGGTGAGTCTGAAATTTTTATGATACCATGATCTCATTCATATCTCTGAGCTTCTATCTAACTCCAGCGTCATGATCTCGGTCACATCTCTGAACCTCTCTCTATTCCAGCAATTCTAATTGATTCTTAGATGCTTTTATTCCTCAGCTCATGGCAACAACAGATTCTGTCTCATCACCAGTAATATGCAGTTTAAAAGGTATTGGTGGGGTGATATAGAAAGATGTGTAACAGTAACTTAGGGAAGTCAACTAGGGAAAGTGCCCAGCTGATCGGATGCATCCACAGCAGCTCCAAGGATCTACCTAGGTTTGATTGTGCAGTGGGCCAAACTTTGAGTCGTGGTTCCATTATAGGATCTTGTGTGAGGTGTAGGTGCAGGGAAAGGGGAAGTGTTACTAAAGGAGTGGCCGAAAGGGAGAAATGAGAGAGTGATACAAGGTAAACACTGGCAGTCGGTGATATCAACAGGGAAGATGGCAGCCAGTATGAACCCAAATATTTTTGAGGGCTTCAAGGAAGAGGATCTCAGTGTAGCACACACAAATAAACAAATGTGAAAAATTAAAGAAGGCAATGTGAAAATATGAGAAGAAATACATAGCTTAACAGTGATGATAAAGGCATGGAAGGAAGAAAGAGAAGTGGGTGGTGACAATGTAAAAAGAGATATCCAGTGATATAATGGAGATGAAAAAGAGGGAGATGGAAAAAGAAAAAGAAAAAGAAAACAAAGAACTGAGAGAAGAGGTGACAAAAACAATGGACTTAAAAAACTTTGCAAGAGAGAGAGGTTAGGGTTGGAGAAGTGAAAGAGTTAGTGACAGAGCAAGTCAAAAGTTAGAAAGAAGAGAGAGGACAACAACAAAAGGTAGACATGGAGAAGGTAAGGCAACAGCAACATGAACACAATAAGGATATGGAAAAGCAAGCAATTAAAATAATAAAGGAAAAAAGTAATCTTGTGAGAGACACAATACAGAGAAAGATGTGTGTGGTGGTATTTGGGGTTAAGGAGAAGAACCTACCCATGAAAATAGCTAGAGAGAAAGAAGTGAAAAGGGCTAAGGAAATTACAGCAGAAGTGGCAGAGGAAGAAGAGGGGTATATTGAACAAACTGAAGAGGTTTACGGGATCATAAAGTACAAAGAAAATGGAACAAGACCAATGAAAACAAGATTCATGTCACAAACAGCAGTGGAACATGTCTTGAAAAGAACAGGAGAATTGGCAAAAGTAGGAGTGAAGGAAATATAGATAAAAAGAGACATGAATGAAGAAGAGAGTTGAGAATAGAGGCCCAGTCAAAAAAATAAGGAGAACACAGGAACAAGTGAGGAGGTTCACCTGGAAAGTTGTGGACATGGATGGAGGATTATTTAAAAGGGAGGGAAATGAGAACAGTAATCAGGGACACTAATTTAAGTTGTCACAAAGTGACAAGTGAGGTACCTCAAGGACCTGTGTTGGCACCTATTATGTTTCAAATATATTTACATGATATGACAGAGGATCTAAATAGTTATATAAACCTGTTTGCTGATGATGCAAAAATAATGAAAATAATAAAGGATGAAAATGACTGCAAGGAGTTACAAAAGGATATTGACAAGATACATGTATGGAGCCAAAGATGGAAACTAGAATTTAATGCCAGAAAATACCACATGTTGGAAATAGGAAAAGTAAAAAGAGACCTTCATGGAAGGACAGAATGGGAGAAATAATAATGAAGAGTAATGAAGGAAAAGATTTGGGAGTAATGATCCACTTTAAACACTTGAAACACTTTATTATAAAGTTAGTTATAGCCTTAGTTATAAAAATACATGGATTTCTGTACAAAAATATGAGCTAGCCTTTATAGTAAGCAAAGCTTTTCAGGCAAGGATATGGGAGATATATGTAACAAGGTAATTTGAAATTAGAGATTATATTTAACTTAAGAAATATCTAATATATTAGGTAAGTAAGTTTAAAAAAAAAAAGCATTATAAAATGAGGAAATATAGATAGTGAGATAATGAGATGAATATGATATTAAATAGCTAAAGTGGAATAAGTGTGGGTACACTGATATAAGGTAGTGGAAAAAAGGAATTGTGAGAGTAGATGAATATGGATACATTGCGGTATAGTGGAATAAATAGGATTCACATGAATAAAATGGTAAGCAGGGGTATATATGTTGTTGTAGATAGGTATATATTTAGACACTATGGGAAGATAAGATGAGAGATGTTGCAATGAATAAAAAACAAAGACTAGTATGCATCCAGGAGATGATTTTTAAGTTTATTTTTAAATTCATTAAGTGAGTGGACATTTTTAGTGTGATAAGGCAGAGAATTCCATATTAGAGGGCCTAAGTTCATAGTTAAGTGACGGAAGAGACTTAAGTGGTGAGTTGGCATACTTAGCTGTTTACTGTGCCATGTGGTGTAGCTGCGGGATGGAAGAGAAGCATTAATGATGTTTTTGTACATATAGGTTGCAATAGAAGGTTTTGTTATGTCTTCAAGCTTTAGTATATTCATGTTTTTGAAAAGTGGAGTGGTGTGTTCAAGATATGAACTATGTGTGATGATGTGGATTATCTTTTTATAAATTAAGTTTATGTATTTCAGATGTGTGGCATGTGTAGTACTCCAGATTGGATTACAGTATTAGAGATGTGGATATATGTGTGCATAATAGAGTGTTTTTAGGACTTTACAGGGCATAAAATCTCATATTTTGTATAACATGGCAGTGCTTCTTGAAAGTCTTTGAGAAATATTATTCAGGACACGCTATCATCTGAAAGGCACATAAATGGAATATTTGGCTCTACATACAGTTTGTTAACAAACGTTAGGGTGGCATTTAACTATTTAGGTGAAGAAATAGTATAGAAAATTATAACAAGCACAATACATCCTAAATTGGAATATGCAGCAGTAGTTTGGGCTCCACATAGAAAAAAAGATATACAGAAACTGGAAAGAATACAGAGGATAGTGGTACCAGAAGAAAGACTTGAAGAGGTGGGATTATCAACACTACAAGAGCAAAGAAAAAGAGCAGACCTGATAACAGTATACAAATTAGTAAACAATATAGAAAGAATAGACAGAAATGGCTTGGTACCACAGATGGAGGAGGGAAAGAGATGGATGAGGGGGCATGGGAAGAAAATAAAGAAGAGTGGATGTTCAGGTGACATCAAGAAATGCAGCTTCCCGTATAGAACTATTGAAATCTGGAATGACTTGAAGGAAGAGGTGGTACACATATTTAAAGAGAAACTGGATAAATATGGTTATGGAGACAGGACAAAATGAGCTTTGGCTCATGCCCTGTACAATACAATTAGGTAAATACCACTAGGTAAACATATACACCACACAAACACACACACACACACACACACACACACACAGTGTGTGTGTGTGGGACCAATAATGTTTGTAATATATGTGAATGACATAAATGAAGAAATAGACCTATGACTTGAATTCCTTCAAGAGGGAGGTTTCAAGACACTTATTCATCAATTTTTGACCACTGCTTTGACCCTTTTATGGGACTGGCATTTCAGTGGGCATTTTTTTTAATTAGATTTTTGTTGCCCTTGACCAGTGTCCCTCCTACATAAAAAAAAAAAAAAAAAAATAGTGACCAATCTTTGGGTAGGACTGAGACCACTGACACACCACACACACAGTGAGGTCACAACCCCTTGTGTTACATCCCGTACCTACTTGCTGCTAAGTGAACAGGGGCTACACATTAAGAGGCTTACCCATTTTGCCTTGCCATGCCTGGGATTTGAACCTGGGCCTTCTTGGTTGTGAGCCAAGTGTGCTAATCACTACACTACACGGTGTGCGTGTTCATGTGTGTGTGTGTGTGTGTTTGAGTTTTCATCGTTGCTGGTACTGCAAAGCAGTTGTGTATTTGTAATGGACCTTTTTTTAATTAGAGTAAAACTTAAAAGTGACTTGGAAATTTATTTACAGTAAAACTTAAAAGTGACTTGGAAATAATAAAATTGTAACTTAATAGTGACTTTCAAATAGTAAGATAAAACTTGGGAGTAATGAAATGGTTCACTAGGTTATTGTTTAAGAAATAACTTGATGCTATAAACAAAAAAAAATAAATTAAAGTTTTTCTCTCTTCATACATTGAGTTTTCACATGAAACTGTAGGTTGAAAAGAAAAGGTAAAAATGGATAGTTACATGAAAAATTCTAATGATGTTGTCCTTAATTTAATAAGATTTAATCTAAAAGCTGACTGAAGTTTTCATCCATATTATATATTATGACACCTATTGAACATGTTTCTTCTCCATTTTGTCCTTTCACTTGTTTTCATTTTCATTGCTATCTGTTTTGGGATGATCTTCTGGTGAGTACATTATTTTTTCAGTTCATTCCAGAGACTGTAAGTAATGCTTACATACTCCTTTTTAGTGTTTCTTTGAATATATACACCAGTGAGCCTTTTTTCCACAACTATGCAGTTTTCCCTGCCTATAAATTTATTGTCTCATTGTTTTCAAGACTTGTTAATATTTTACACAATAGCTAAGGTAAAAAATTTCAGATAGTGCAAAAACTTCAAGAAGAGAGGAATAGTAATTGTAGCTGTTGTATGAATAGAGAATTAATTGCAAGTTTTCAGGGTAGGTTATTTTCATTTGTTTATTCTCTTGCAGATGAGGTGATTACGGCTTCTCCCCCTGTAGTGTGTTCACTACTAGAGGCAACCTGCAGAAGTGGTGAGTGCATCAACAAGACCCAAGTGTGTGATGGAAGGCCAGACTGCAAGGACTCCTCAGATGAAGACCGTTGTGGTGCGTACCATCTGTTACCTTGCATGTACCTCTCTTTTTTAGCTGCAGTTTGAGAACTTTGCTTATAGCTGCATTGTGCAGCTGAAAGATAAAGTGATGAAAAAATCTCTCCATCCTACTCATTATCATCTTGATCATCATCAAGATGATAATGATACTTTATAAAAGATAACTCTCTGAAAAATGTTTCTTTTAATGTAGACTGTTAACTAATCAATTTTGTTATTGTGGTTTTATGTAATTCAGTATTATTCTTCCTTTCCTAGGCCGGTGTGAACCAAATGAGTTCCAGTGTGACAACCGGAAGTGTGTGCTCAAAACGTGGCTTTGTGACTCAGACAACGACTGCGGGGACAACTCAGACGAACAATACTGTGGCATCAGTGATCCAGGTATTTTGGGGGCTTCATATTTCATTAAATTGTTTTATTTATTAATCTATTTATTTTATTAGTTTATTTATTTGATTTGATTTTTTTATGCCTCTTATAAAATCATACTTGTAGAATTATATGCATTTCTCTCTCTCTCTCTCTCTCTCTCTCTCTCTCTCTCTCTCTCTCTCTCTCTCTCTCTCTCTCTCTCTCTCTCTCTCTCTCTCTCTCTCTCTCTCTCTCTCTCTCTCTCCCCCTTTAGTTAGTTATTGCAGATATTTTCAAATTCATAACCTTATTTTTTCTCCAGATTTGTTTTATAGTTCATGGGTGACAAATAAAACATACATCAATCTTCATGAAATTGTAGCTAAGCTGAACAATAGTAGGAGTGAATACAGGGTTGTACAAGCATAACTTTATCCTCTACGTATGTCACAGCTACATATATAGACACAAATTTATGTTCTTATATCTCTTTAGATATGTTTTATAGCTCATGGCTGACAACAGAAACATAAACCAATCTGTATTGCTTCCATTCCTCCAGATGGAATTTGTAACAAGAGTTTGTTGCACTAGAATACTGATTTTGAACCTTACCTTCGAACCTTGAAGTGAATTTATCTCCTGGGATTGAAGAGTTATTAAGCATGGGCTACAATGATTGAATGTTAAATAGTAACTGTAAACTTCCATATGTAGCTTGTACATTTTCTCTATTGGAAGTAAGGGAATATATCAAGCTGAGTAGTTAAATGACAAAAGAAAAGTTGAGAATCACTGCATTATGCTGCTTTTTATTTTTTATTTTTAAAACAGCACTTAGAATGGATATATTTCCAAATCTAGTTTATTACCATTAAATTATATTTTGCAGTTAAGAGATGATCAAATAAATCACCTTCCAACCTTTCCACAGATGCCTTCTGCCACAACAATGAGTTCATGTGCCGGTCAGGATCACAGTGCATCCCCAAGTCCTTCCACTGTGATGGAGATAATGACTGCATGGATCTCTCTGATGAAGATGGATGCCGCAAACCTGAGGTGAAAGAGCCACCACCACGCAATGTGATGGTTTGGGTGGGTGAGACCTTCAACATCACTTGTCGAGTTGAGGGAGTGCCAACCCCCATTGTGCTCTGGAGGCTGAACTGGGGTCATGTTCCAGCCAAGTGTCAAATGACCAGGTGGGTTGTTGGTATGGGGAATATAAATGAAAGTTATTTTCTTTCTAATTCCTTAGAGAGAGAGAGAGAGAGAGAGAGAGAGAGAGAGAGAGAGAGAGAGAGAGAGAGAGAGAGAGACTATCCACTTCAAATATGCTTTACAAATGCACATTAAAACAGACATTGAGAACAGATGTGGAACGATAGCTAGTCCAAAGAATATTAACTTTTCACAGATGGTAGAATTAGATATATACTGTATGCACATATTCCCGGAATTGTATATTGATGTTTCTCCACAAATCATTCCCAATATTTCTCTCCAGATACTGTATATAGTCAACAATGTGTGCATACTGTAGAGCCTTAAAAATCCTTACAGCACCATATTAGTGGCATTGGCATACATAATGGTGGTCTGTGCCCAACCATCTGGTCCCTCACATCAGAGGGACACAAGACTCTTCTGTGCTTACTGTGTGCCACAATATGTAAATTTATTTTGATATTTACTTGGATTTTCTGACCACTGTCAAGTTCTACACAAGTAGTAACATTGCCAGTGAGGAAATACAATAAGGATTTGTAAGCTGAATACATCCAAGTATTAAGTTTTGGGCAGAACTTTGGTTGTGGATATGAGTGGTTCTGTTTCTCATGATTTTGCATGATAAGTATATAGCAGCTGTTCTGTACAGCAGTAGAATACAGTTTATGTTTGATGTGTGTGATGTTTTTTATCACATTCATTCCATATTGCAGTAGAGTGTAAGTTTTTATGTAGATAATTTTAAAAGCTTCCAGAATGTAGTATAACTATATTTATGCTAGATGATCTATGTATTTATTTATTCATTTATTTATCATTATTTTTATTAAGTGTTTTCAGCATCAACTGTTGTTGTCCAAGGGTTACATCATGTTAGGTATCTGTGATCACTGAAAGTAAAGACAAATATTTCTGTTAAGACAAACCATGAAATTCAGCTTGATCAAACCTTCATATCTGATGCCCTTTGTTTCTGAATTTTATGAATATTAACTGTATCAGATTATTTTCCACATGCCTTAATCAGCAGCTTTACCAAAACACGATGTTTCTCCTCCACCAGCAAAAATGGATTTGGGATGCTAGTTTGTCCAGATGCCCAACCTACAGACCAGGGAGCCTACTCCTGTGAGGCAATTAATGGCAAAGGATCTGTGTTTGCCACACCTGATGCCATTGTTGTTGTAAAGGGAATTCCTATCAACCAGTGTCAGCCACCTTCATTCAACAGTCTTGCTATCTCTCAGGAGGACTGCTTGAGCTGTTTCTGTTTTGGTATCACGAATGATTGTTTCTCCACTGATATGTTCATCACACAGGTGTGTATACAGATGTAAACTGATGGCACCAATGAAATTCCCTGGAACCACTCCTGTTATGCACTGGTATACATTCCCATCTTAACATACAAATAGGATTCTTTGGAGTTGAAAATACAAAATGAGAAAAATATTGTATATGGAAATTTAAAAAAATTATAGAGAGAAAAGATTGCCTGAATTATTTAATGAGTATGATGTATTTTTTAGGAGAGGGAATCATATCTGTGTGCCCATCTCTATTTTAATTGTCTTATAAGATGCAAACAATAACTAGATAGGTATTCTGAAATAATGGTAAGCCAATGCAGTTTGACACTATTCATCTTCACAATAATATATGAGCATCAGTCTCTATTACAGATTAATTTATCTGTATATACTACCTTAGACTGATGTACTCTTTTATTTCTCCCTTACAGCTGCCACCACCCAATGGTGACTCATTCACTCTTGTTGGGGCAAACCAAGATCAGACCCAGGGCAATTATGTGGTTCGAGATAATGATTACCCTCTGTCCTCCAGACATCTTGCTTACAACCTACCCGGGACTCAGTATTCAGACCGGGTTGTGGTAAGTAATCTTACCTCATGCCATTGATATTCTGCTAACCAGAGCTATAATATATATATATATATATATATATATATATATATATATATATATATATATATATATATATATATATATATATATATATATATATATATATATATATAATACTAAGAAGGAAATGTCTTATTCTTTGCAAAAAATACACTGAAAATGACATCAATAGATTTTCTGTTTTCATATTAACTAATAATTTCCAGTTCATGTGAAGTGGATGATAGTCTGTGGTAAAGTAGTGAAAGTTGATGTAAGAATAATGAAGGTTGCAGATGAGAAAGAAGATTCAAGAAAAAAAATATAAGATAATGGACAAGATTTTGATGGAGATGATGGTGATACTGCTGGTTGTATTGAGGATAGCAAAAAGATCCTAATAGTAATGATAACTGGTAATAACTGCAAAAAAGATTGATTATGATGACAATGCCAACAACAGTACCTTACATGTATTTAGTTTTCTCATAGAGGCTCAGCACTAAGATTCCCCTCTCTCACTGAGGAATATTTGAGGGTGTGTAGGTTCATTTTAGGGTCTAAGCCTCTAAGGTGTGGGTGTGTTTGGCCATCTTGTCTGACTTATTCCCTATTATATATATATACTGTTAACAGTGGCAGTGGTGCTTGGCATTACACAAAACAAAACTAATTATCTGCTCGTTTTTCACCTGCAGCTCAATGTAGACCGTTCCAAGCTTAGGGGACCAGGGGACTTGGCGGTGTATTTCTCCCTTCCTGACTCTCACAAGCGTCAGCAACTTGCCTCCTTTGGTGGTTATCTCCGCTACAGGATCACATACTCTCACTTTGGGGCAAGCCAGACTACCAGCCATCCTGATGTCATCATCAGGGTGAGTGCAAGTTGGTTATGTTTAAAACCAAAGCCTGACTGTAGAAGGTGCATACCATTATCATGATAATAGTGCAAGTGAAATGTGTGTGTGTGTGTATATGTATTTACTTAGTTGTATTGTACAGGGCACAAGCCAGAGCTCATTTTGTCCTGTCTCCATAACCATATTTATCCAGTTTCTCTTTAAATGTGTATGCTGTTTGCCACAGCCACCTCTTCCTTCAAATCATTCCAGATTCCAATAGTTCTATATAGGAAGCTGCATTTCTTGATGTTGTTTGAACATCCACTCTTCTTTATTTTCTTGCCATGCCCCCTTGTCTGCCACTCCCTCCTCCATCTGTGGTACCAAGTCATTTCTGTCTATTCTTTCTATATTGTTTACTAATTTGTACATTGTTGTCAGTTCTCTTCTTTCTCTTCTTGTAGTTTTGGTAACCCATCTCTTCAAGTCTCTTCACAAATTAAGTCTTTCAATTCTGGTACCATCTTTGTCGCTATCCTATGTATTCTTTCCAGTTTTGGTATATCTTTCTATGTGGAACCCAAACTACTAATGCATATTCCAATTTAGATCGTATTGTGCTTGTAATTTTTTTCATAATTTCTTCATCTAAATAGTTAAACATCACATTAATATTTGTTAATAAGCTGTATATAGAGCTGAATATCTCGTTTGTGTCTTTCAGATCAAAGTGTTTCCTGAATAATTACTCCCAAATCTTTTTCATCATTACTTTTTGTTATAATTTCTCCTCCCATTTTGTATTTCCATGAAGGTCTCTTTTTTTTACTTTTTCTTGTTTCCAATATGTGGCATTTTCTGGCATAGAATTCTAGTTTCCATCTTTGGCTCCATACATGTATCTTGTCAATATCCTTTTGTAACTCCTTGCAGTCATTTTCATCCTTTATTATTTTTATTATTTTTGCACCATCAGCAAACAGGTTTATATAACTATTTAGATCCTCTGTCATATCATTTAGATATATTTGAAACATAATAGGTGCCAACACAGATCCTTAAGGTACCCTATTTGTTACTTTGTGCCAATTCAAATTAGTGTCTCTGATTACTTTCTTCATTTCCCTCCTGTGTAAATAATCCTCCATCCATCTCAATGTTGCTCCCTTTAGTCCTCCTCCAGCTTCCTCATAAGGCTTTTGTGGGGAACTTTATTAAATGCTTTTTTGAGATCCAGGTATACTGCATCAACCCATCTGTTCCTCTCTTGCTCTCCATCTATTACTCTTATATAGAAGCTCAGTAGATTTGTGACACAAGATCTCTTTTTCCTGAATCCAAATTGCTTTTCTGTATCTTTTCATTTTCTAGATATTGGACTCATCTACCTTTAATTACTATTTCATAAAGCTTGCTTTCAATACTTGTTAGTGACACTGGTCTATAATTTAATGGTTCCATTTTATATCCCCCTTTGTATATTGGCACTATGTTAGCTCCTTTCCATTCCCTTGGTACTTTTCTTTCTCTCAATGAGCTCCCATATGGCTTCTTCCATTTGTTCTCTGCATTCTTTTAATATCCATCCATTTACTTGATCTGGTCACATAGCTTTTCTAACATCCAGCTCTTCCACCAGTTTCTTGATTTTTTGTCTCCTTACTTGTATCTCCTGGATTCCCTCATTCTTTGATATCAGTTTTGATGCCACAAATTCAGTTTCCTTTGTAAACACAGACTGAAAACTCTCATTCATTAGTTCACTCATCTCCTCAGTAGCCTCATAGATTCTTCCTTCCCTTTTTAACTTGTTTATACCATCCTTGTGTTTCATTTTCCCATTTGTGTATTTGTAGAAGAGTTTGGGTTCCTCCTTGCATTTTCTTACTATGTCACTTTCAAAGTTTCTTTCTTCTTCTCTTATTATACTTTAGTCATTCCTTGCCTTTCTATATTCTTCTCTAGCATTTCTGTTCAGTTGTCTCATCATTTTCTTTCATACCCTGTCCTTTTTCTTTTTTGCTTCTACACACCTGGTATTATACCACTCATGTTTCTCAATTTTCACTTTATAACTTGGCACAAATTGTTGCACACCTTCTCTATACTTGCTAAAGAATATCTCATATTTTCTTGCACTGCTTTACCTTCAAATAGCTCTTTCCAGTTAATTTTCCCATAAAATTTATTAAGTTCTGCAAAGTTTGCCTTAGCATAGTTCTATCTCTCATTTCTGTATTGTTCTTTCCTGTGCAACTGTTTCCTCCTGTAGTACTATTTCTATCATCACATGATTGCTTCTTCTCATTGGACTCAGACACTGTATACTTGGTCTACTTTCTGGGGTTTTTGTAAACACTAAGTCCAACTGTGATGGTTCTTCTCCTCTGCATCTTGTAGGCTTGTTCACCCATTGTCTCATTGTATTCACCATCATGGTTTGCATAAGTTCTTTGCTCCATGACCCAACATTTTCTTTCACTTCCATCTCCTCCTAGTTAATTCCTTTAGTGTTGAAGTTGCCTACTAAGAGCACTTTGTTATTTTTCTGTATCATTTCTTCTATACTATTTTTTGTTTCTAGTTGCATACTTTTAAAGGTATTGGTCTTCCATGCATTAGTCTTTGGTGGTATGTATGTCACAATGATTTTCCTTTTTTTTCACTTCCTTTGATCATAATCACAACACTCAATGTTTCTGCCACTCTATCACCATATTCCACTTCCTCAACAACAATATCCTCTTGTACCAATATCATCACTCCTCCTCCCTTTTCTTTTCTGTCTCTCCTCCATGTGAAATATTCTTCCTTTGCAAATCCCAACTTTATTTCCTCTTTTAGTTTGGTTTCTGTTAAACATACCACATCTGCTTTATTGTTCTTTAAGTAGTCTTTAAGTTCCAATAGGCTTGACACCAAACCATCTACATTAGTATACATAATCTTTAAACTTCTATTTGGTGATCTTGTATGGCATCATTGTGCCACCATTTCCTCACTTTCATGTCCACAGCTTTATAAATGAATCTCCTCGCTGTGTTCTCTCTGCATTTTTTGAATGGGCCTCTACTCCCAACTCTTCCAGTTTACTTCTCTCTTCTTCTTTCATATCCGTTTTTATCTATATTTCCTTCATTCCTGTTCTTTGCAAGACATGTTTCACTGCTGTTTGCGACATGAATCTTATTTTCATTGGTCTTGTTCCATTTTCTTTATACTTTCTGATCCTGTAAGCCTCTTCAATTTGTTCGATATACCCCGTCTTCTTCCTCTGCCACTTGTATAATTTCCTTAGTGCTTTTCACTTCTTCTTTTTCTCTCTAGCTGTTTTCATGGGTAGGTTCTTCTCCTTAACCCCAAATACCACCACACACATCTTTCTCTGTACCATGTCTCACACAAGATTACTTTTTTTCCTTTATTATTTTAATTGCTTGCTTTTCTATATCCTTATTGTGTTCTTGTTGCTGTTGCCTTATTATCTCCTCCATGTCCATCTTTTGTTGTTGTTCTCTCTCTTCTTTCTAACTTTTGACTTGCTCATTCTCTAACTCTAACTTCTCTAACCCTAACCTCTCTCTCTTGCAAAGTTTTCTTTAACTCTTCATTCTCTTCCTTTAGTTTTTTTAATTTCCTCACAGTACTCCTTGTTTAAGTCTACTATTTTTGTCAACTCTTCTCTCAGTTCATTGTTTTCTTTTTCTCTTTCCATCTCCCTCTTTTTCATCTCTGTTATATCACTGGATATCTTTTGTAAATTGTCACCATCCACTTCTCTTTCTTCCTTCCATGCCATTAAGCTACGTATTTCTAAGCTATGTATTTCTTCTTGTATTTTCACGTTGTCTTCTTTAATTTTTCACATTTGTTTATTTGTGTGTGCTACACTGAGATCCTCTTCCTTGAAGCCCTCAGAAATATATGGGTTCATGCCAGCTGCACTCTTCCCTGTTGATATCACCAACCGCCAGTGTTTACCTTGTATCACTCTCTCATTTCTCCCTTTTGGCCGCTCCTTTAGTAACAGTTTCTCTTCCCCTGCACCTACACCTCACACAAGACCCTACTGTGGAGACAGGACTCAAAGTTTGCCCCCCCTGCACAATCCTTGGAGTTGCTGTGGATGCATCTGATCAGCTGAGTGGCGCACATGCGTCCACACGTGCGCGCATGTGTGTGTGTGTGTGTACCTAGGTGCATTTACCTAGTTTGACATACAGGAAAGGAGATACCCTCCAAATCTCCTCTTTCCATATCTATTAGTATCCAACTTTCTCTTTTTTTTCTTAAGGTTGTGAATACTTTTTGCATGGGCCACTCTCTCACCTAAATTATTTCAGTCTTTGTTTCTGTAGGGAAAATTGTGGTTATTGATGCCTCTCCCACACACACACTATGTTATTTTCTTTTAAGAATTCCTCCAAGCACTTACATGAATCTTTTAACATTTTCTCATGATCTTCCTCACTCCAAGCATTAGTGTTTGGTAGCATATATACCACTACATAATTTCTTATCAATCTCTCTCTCCCTTGATTTTTATCTTTAGGGTTTCTGCCAGATTTTTTTTTTCATACTTAGCTCATTTTATCTTTTTTTTTTCCAATGAAAACATCACTCTCCCTTCATTATTCTCTCTTCTGTTACTTTTTCATATGTTATATTTTGTCTGCCTTAATACATATTGTCTCCCCTACATCATGCAGTTTTGTCTCAACCAGTCCCACAATGTTCAGTTTCTTTTCTCTTAAATATCATTCAATTATTGTTGATGTAATACTTTTCACATTCCTGTATGTCATTCTCCAATATTCAACTCCCTTTTTCAGTTCCTTTCTCTGTTTTCTTCCTTATGTATATACCATATACCTCTGGTCTCTCTCTCTCTCTCTCTCTCTCTCTCTCTCTCTCTCTCTCTCTCTCTCTCTCTCTCTCTCTCTCTCTCTCTCTCTCTCTCAGTTCTTTGTTCATTCAATTTATGTTTCTTATTTGGTTAGGTATGTACTCTTTGGTCCAGACATTTTTTTCTGCTCATCCATCTTTGCCAGCTTCTATGAAGCTGCTAGCATATCTTCTGCATCACTTTATTTGGTCTTTATCCATTCTTTCTTTATTTTTTTGTTCTGTGAATTTCTGTTTCATTTCACAAATTCCTTCCCTCTTCCTGCATTTTCTCCACACTTTTTTTCATCACCTTAGTCACTGTGGATATGTGTGTGTGTGTGCTTGTGTGTGTGTGCACACATTTATTTGTTCATATTTGCCAATGCATTTTACATCATTGAATCAAGCTCATAATATCCAGTCCTTTAAGGTAAAATTATCATATTCTTTAGATTTTGTGTATAATTTTTTTGCACACCACTTTTGAAATGTATTCCCTGGATCCATTGTATATGTTCATCTACTTTTGATATATATGAATTATAAGAGTGAAACTAGGCTTTTACTTTCTAGTATATTAATAATAAAATTTTTTCCAGTCTCTTTTCAAAACACAATTTTATATTGTTATTGGTATATTATTAGTATTCACAATTCAGACCTATAGAATCACATTTCATTGTACTTAATTAATATTACAGTTTATATTTATAGGTATATTTATGTGTGTGTGTGTGTGTGTGTATTTACCTAGTTGTATTTACCTAGTTGTATAGTACAGGGTCCGAGCCAAAGCTCAATTAGTCCTGTCTCCATACCCGAATTTGTCCAATTTCTCTTTAAACATGTGCACACTCTTTGCCGCAACCACCTCTTCTTTTAAGTTATTCCATATTTCAACCGTTCGATGCGGAAAGCTGTATTTCTTAATATCTCCCAAACAATGACTCTTCTTTAATTTCTTCATATGTCCCCTTGTACGTCTATCTCCTTCCTCCACTTTTACAACTAGGTCATCTCTGTCTATGTGTGTGTGTGTGTGTGTGTGTGTGTATTGTTGCCATTTATATATATCCATTTTTATGTATTCTTCTTAGGGGAATGGCTTGACTCTGATGCATGTTCATGACGGAACCTTCCAAGAAAACATTGAAAACTGGGTAGATGTGCGGTTTTTCTACGGCCATTGGTTCAAGCGCGTGGTTCAGTGGGGTGGCCGAATCAAGGTGGAACAGCCTGCCTCCAGAGAGGATATTATGATGGTGCTGGAAAATATGGACTTACTGCTCATCAGGTGTGTGTGTGTGTGTGTGTGTGTGTGTTTGTGTGTGTATATTTTCATCTCTAATGGATTCACTCAAACTGAGGTCTTAGCTCCTAACCCAGTAAGAAGGATGTAGCTGATTGGTTGCCCTTTTTCCCTTGATACTCTCAGTGCCATGCTACATATCACATGCTTCAGAACCCAGAGATGTTTGCAAAAACTCAATAAAATTAAAATTTTATTAATTATGACAAGTATAATGAGAAACTTGCTCCAAAATCTTTTATCACTTTTTACTTATGATTGATATATTTAGCAGCATGTAAAGGCATTGAATTATGTAGTTCTTTAGAAAAAAAAAACTTATTGAACATAGTGGTACAGTCAGATTGTTGATAAAATTTCAAATAAGCAAGACACTTAATTATTTATAAGAAAATTTCACAGCACACTCCAGCAGTCCTGACTCCTGACTCCTGATTGGCAGTCTTTTTGTGAATAGCTCTGCACTTTATACACCACACCAGTATGTTCAGGAAGTTTATTCTAAAGAATGAAGTAACTTAATTCAGAATTCCTTAGTGCTGCTAAATACAACAATCATAAACATTAGAAGTCACTCCAATCAGATTATTTAGTATTTGTGTATCCTTTTATCCAATTTAACTCCAGGTAATCACTTGAGGAATAAATCTGTTAAGCTTCAAAATTGTCTGTAGTACTGAATCAGATACATAAACGTATGTTTATAGTGAATTGAATATGTGTATTAGACTGATTTTAATACAAAAACAGGGTTAAGTTTATAAAAAATGCAAAGCCCCCAGTTTTTGTGAGATTTTTTGGAAACACAAATTGACAAATGAGATCACATTTCTTTGAAGAAGAATTTACAGTTTATCAAATAGGACAGCTATGAAAGAAGTTTTTCTCCCACCTTAATACTGTACGCTGATGTTTAGTTTGTTTAGGTATACTGAAATCAGCTATTTTGAGTAGATTCTTAAACAAATAGAAAAAATAACATTGCATTTGTAAATAGAAAGAAAAATCCATTGATACAAAAACTGGTTACCCTTCATCTTTCAGAGCACAGTATACTGATGGTGACTTCATCAACACTACACTGTCCAATGTCCAGATGGATACAGCTGAAATTTCTAGAAATGATCAAGGTCAGGCAGGACTTGTGGAGAAATGTGTTTGTCCGCCGGGCTACACTGGGATATCCTGCCAGGTGAGTCAGGAGCCATGTCAGATTCATACAAGTTGTTAAAAGTGTGTGTGGCTATTGGTGGGTGTGGTACTGCATTCTTTCTTAGATTCAGATACTTTCCCTTTGCTAGAATATCAGTCTAGTACATAGGTACATAAGCACACTGTGCCTGTGGAAGTAGATATCAAGTGATGAAAATGGGGAAAAAATGGAGAGGGCTCTACATTTACATATAAGATGGAAGATTCATAATGTCAGAAATTAATAAATAAAAAGAGGACTTCAGAGTATGAGTTGTAATGAGGAAAATGATTACCGTTAGAACATATAAACAAGATTTTGGGATATTTAGATGTGATTTGTGTTGGAATCAGTGCAAATGTTAGTATAGAGGCAAAATCAAAGGATGGAGGAAATTCTGGGGACCATTGCCTTTGTTGACACTGAAGGAACTCACTCTAAGATTCAAGAAACCCTTATATACAGCAAATTCTAGAAGCATATAATGCTACATGCTGGTGAACACAGGGCAGTGAAGGAGGAAGATGTGCACAAGTAATGTTAATGGAGATGAGGTTGATGAGATAGGTGTGTACTGCATCACTGAACAACAGACCTAGGGGTGGGATGGTCACAAATGAAGTGAGGCAGATGATGGGAGATGAGTACACTAAACTCTGCCTAAATCAGAGCTGAATATCTCAGATATTGGTTAAGTCAACCCTTGTCCTGCTGCGTCATGCACAACTGGTGTTTCTGCCTGACTCCTGCTGTATTTGCTGGTTTTCATGATGGCTAAGGCTACTTCTAGTTTTCCCATCATAACTCAGATTTGTGGATATTTTCAGATTGGCTTTCCCCCAATTAATCTGACTGACAGGGTTTACTATACCCCAATTAATCTGACCTAGACAGGGTTTACTGTATATTTGTGTGGTGGTTAGAAGTAGACTGGGATACCATGGGCATGTTGAGAGGATGGATGATATGAAAAGGATCAGAGATCTAAACATGGTTGCTAGAATTTTTAGAGGAAAGCCCAAGAAAATGTGGAATGAGGTGATCCAGGGCATCGTCTGCTGGAGACCATATATATATATACTGTTATTGCCCCTTTCTTGGGGGCAATAACAGTATATATAATAATATATAATGATATGATAGGATAATGAGACCCTTTTCATGCTGACTTGATGTATCAAATGGATCAGTTCAAAACGTGGGAATGTGATCAAGTTCTCTTAAAGACAAATATATATTGGTAACTTAACAGTCTCAGCCTTACAGAATAGGATTATAGGTTTACATTACTACACACAGTTATTTATGTAAAGACAAAAGGTAAATTGGTACGTCCAGTCTCATCTTTATAGAGAAACACTAGAGTTATGCTACTGAACACACTTACACAAAACAGGACAGATGAGGCATCTGGTACAGCAGGGTACAGCAGCTATGGCTGTACCCATCAGATATGGCCATTTTGAGTTAGAGGTTGCAACGTGTTGTTCTGATGCTCAAAAGTCTTGTGGCATTGTCAGCCAAGGGAAATATGAACCTTCTGGGTGGTTTATGAAGATCCGAAGTTGTTTGTTTTGGTACGTGGAGTGGGCCAGACTAACCTGAGTCCTGGTGTAGCAAGGGGCTAAGTAATATATACACACATCAGTAATATACACACACACACACACACACACACACACACACACACACACACACACACACACACACACACACACACACACACCCCACACATACACACACACACACACAGACACACGAATTCAATGCAAAGGAATGCAAGGTGATGGAATTAGGAAAAAGCAAAAGAAGATTGACAAGTTCCTACACCATGGGAGGAGTGGACATTAAGAAAACCAAAGAAGAAAAAGACTTGGGAATTACAATCAATGATAATTTATCGCCAGAAAACCTATGAGTTACTAAGAAAGATGAAAGGGGCATTTGCTTACATGTATGAAATGATGATGAAAAAGTTGATGGAATATGTGATTCGACCAAAACTGGAATATGCCACAATTGTTTGGTCACCCCACAATAAAAAGGAAATAAGGAAAATAGAAAGGATCCAAAGAGCTGCAACCAAATTGGTACCAAGTTTGAGAGATTTAACCTATGAAGAAAGATTAAGGAGACTGAAGTTTCCATCATTACAAGAGAGAAGAGAAAGAGGAGACCTGATTGCTGTATACAGAGCTTAAAGAGTAAGGATCAAGTTGACAAAGAAGACTTATTTACGTGGGACTCAAGAGATACAAGAGGACATGGAGTGAAATTGAAGAAAACAGCAAGTAGAAGAGATGTCAAGAAATATGGTTTCCCAAATAGAAGCAAAGAAATATGGAACAACTTAGATGAAACAGTGGTACAAGCAAAAAATATTCATGAAAAGTTAAGCTGGATGCTTATAGATACGGAGACAGGATAGCACGAGCATAGCTCATTTCCTGTAAAACACAACTAGGTAAATACACACACACACACACACACACACACACACACACACACACACACACACATATATATATATATATATATATATATATATATATATATATATATATATATATATATATATATATATATATATACACACACACACACAAGAGAAACAGCTGTTATTAACAGCAGTGAACATAATATGCAACAAGGAGTCAGGAGAAACAAGAGAATGCGTATGACTGAATGACTCCCCATAAATAACTAACAGTGTTTGTTAGATGTATCTTAATTAACAACCTGTAGATATAGTGAATTTTCTGCTTTAGTGACCCACCCTTCTCCCATATGTGTTTGTTATATTGAGGATATATATATATATATATATATATATATATATATATATATATATATATATATATATATATATATATATATATATATATATATATATATTATATGTGTGTGTTTGTGTGTGTATGTGTGTGTTTGTGTGTGTATGTGTGTGTGTATGTGTGTGTGTGTGTGTGTGTGTGTGTGTGTGTAATGGAAAAAAAAAAAGAGACTTAGGGGATTAATGCTTGCAACAAAGCAGTAAAGAGAATATGAAAACCTCATTACAGGACTGTGCACCAAACTACACTCGAGTGAAGGAAGGGCCTTGGCTGGGGCGATGTGTATATGACTTGGTATGTGGACCCAATGAGTATGGTGACCCTGCTAATGGCATCTCCTGTCAACCTTGCCCCTGTCCTCTTGGCAGTCCCAGCAACCAGTAAGTAACAAGATCTGTACTCTTAAATGCATCTTTCTAGATTCTTTCCTCAAGCTGATGCCTTGGTGCTCCATTGAATTTATCTTTTGTTTGCCTTTTTATTTCTGGTGTCTTCTAAGGGTACTACAAGTGTTTTGCTGTTGTTCTTTCCTCAGATTGATGTCTTGATCTCCTAAACGCTCCTTTTAATTATGTTATTCTATCTCCATAGAATGCCCTTATGTTATTTTAAATGCATCCTGTTGTCAGATCCATCATCATTGGAAAACATGCCAATGTGATTTATCTTTTTTTGTCCTAGGGAAGTGGTTGGATGTTATGTTTAGATGTTATATTAAGTTGTTACTTTGGAATTCTATCTTCCCCCTTCATCAATTTATTTATTTATTTATTTTTTTATCCATAAATATGCAAATCCATGAATATTGAACCATAAATAAGCATATATATATATATATATATATATATATATATATATATATATATATATATATATATATATATATATATATATATATATACTTTGGAATTCTATCTTCTCCAAGAATATATATATATATATATATATATATATATATATATATATATATATATATATATATATATATATATATATATATATATATATATATTCATGGAGAAGATAGAATTCCAAAGTAACATCTTAATTTGGGGTGGAAAGCCATCCCCAGAGCCCACACTGGTTTACTGAACCTAGCCTCAACCTCAAATCATGAAATGATAAGCAAGGTAATATTAAAAGCAAGCTTCACTGAACTCATTGTGGCAGACCCAGCAGAGGAAAAATGTAGGTATAATGGGTTATAGCTCCATGAGAGGAACACACACAGGTGGTGAACTACTGAGTGATCACCTGACCTTCTTCCTCTTCTTGTGACCACAACTTGCTGACCTTGAGAGAAAATAACTGACATGCTGGTGGTCGAGATTTTGCAGAATACTCTGCCAAGTTTCCTCAAGAAGAGGAAGAAAGTCAGCTGATCACTCCAGTAGTTTGCCACCTGTGTGTTCCTCTGCTGAGTCTGCCATAAGGATTTAAATGGAGCTTGCCTTTGCCTTGCATCTAATAAGTGTGAGATGTATATTTTATGGTTTAAACTATAAACATTGGTATTGCTGAGCATTGTAGGGGTTGTGTCCAGGATTCGCAGATTTTTGCTATTTGTGTGGAGGCTTGAAATGTTATTCCCCAGGAATAACAGGGGAATACTTTATATATATATATATATATATATATATATATATATATATATATATATATATATATATATATATATATATATATATATGTATATATCATAAGTAATTATTTTTAGGTGTCATGTTTTGAGTTTGGTGTTACCCATCAGACCTATCAGTCTTCCTTCAAAGAAAGCATCACATACCACATCCACTCCTTCATATACATTTACTCTTTTAATGTTTTGTTGTTCCTCACAAACCACATTCTCTCGCCACACCACCTACTTACAGGTTCAGCTCCTCTTGCTATCTGGATGGTGATGGGCAGGTGACCTGTAACTGCCAGCAGGGTTACAGCGGCCGTCGATGTCAGTATTGTGCCAGTGGTTATGAAGGCAACCCGACAGTGCCAGGAGACTACTGCAAGCCAGGTAAGACTGCAAGAGAGAGTTTTTTTAATATGAGGATCACTGCATAAATATAAATTAAGAAAATCTGCTAAACTCTGGTTCAGGAAAAAAATATAGAGAAATTTTAAATGAGCTAAGTTTATTACCTAAATCTAATATAATCTTCATGAATGAGAGTTATTAGAAAGGTAAAAAGAAATAAAAAAAAACATGAAGATAAGTACTTCACTCTTAGCAGTGGAGGCAAAAGAATGTAGATGCTTATTTCTGCTACTAGTAAGGGAAATATATCAAGATATGTATGAAATTATATCAAACAAAGACTAGTGTTGATGAATTAAAAAGGTAAATAGATAAATAATAAAACTTCATATGTTGACTTTTCATCAGTTGCAAGGGAGCTGTTTTCATGTTTTTAATGTAAGGTAGGATGCTGTATTACAATACTGGACTGCAAAAATGTTGATACAGTTCAGTAATACAAAGAAAAATCATTAGATTGTGTGAATGAAATGGAATGAAAGATAATGTGGTTATGGATTTTGTTTTTGGTGCTGAGGGAAAAACTGGAAGTGTCTGTTCTTTTAAATTCTTTTTAACTTGTGGTTTATAAAAATCTGTAAATTTGCAAAGCAAATGCAAAAGGAATATGTGTTAGTTCAGCAGAATGAAATACCTGTACAGAAATGAAGACTGATTCTGTGTCATCAGTTAAGAAAGTGCAAGAATGTGCTTTGCTGCATTCTGTCCTCCATCTATGCAAGATTTTAGCTTCTGTGAAAAGAAAGTAAACAGAATGTTGCATTATGTTTGTGAAGCTAAGGTAATGGCAAGATAAAGAAATCAGACAGAAAGTATCCATATCTCTTCAGTATTCAAAGAAAACTAGAGCTGGTTGTTCTGTTGTGTCATGATGTCCACTTATCACTTTCCTTGAGCTTCGGTTCCTACTTATGTCATCAACGACTCCAAGTGGATAGTGACAATGGTAATGATGACAAAAAGAAAAGCAAGAATCTTCACTCTACTTCAAGCAGACTTGCCCATGAGTCTTGGATCACCATCAGCACCACTTGCATCATTATTTATGGCAGAGGACAGTCAACAGAAACTTTTGTTGTTCTTCAGTTTTGGCATCACTATCTGCTTCACCTTAAGTTTGCAGCTATGCCTGTGTGTGTGTGTGTGTGTGTCATTGTTCACACATGATTGTGCAAGCATGTACTCATGCATGCACTCTACACTGGTGAAAGATTTTAAGGCCCTCATTTTACTGTTTTGTTAATTGCATCAGTTGCATGTGACTTACATTTTTTTTTTTTTCTTTTTACAGTATTTCTTGCTCCTTATACTCTGGGAAGACCTTGACTAGCAATCAATCAGTCACAGTTTATTTTTACCACATTAAGTCATTTGCATTGTGCTTTGGTTTCCAAGAGTGTGTATGTAAGTTTAAATGCTATAAGAGCTTTAAGTAATATTTAGATGATCTTCCTTCTTTCTTTTGATGTGCTACCATAAGCAAAGGGAATGAAGGAGCCTGCTTGAAGTCCTAACTTTCTTGTGCATATCATTCTTTGGGTACTTAAGGTTATGGCTATAGATTGCTAGAGCAAGTTTGAATGTTTCTTGAATGCTGTTGGTGTTGTTTTTCATAATTAGATAGAAATGATGCCCACATTTTGTAGTCTTAACTTATACATATAAGTAGCATACCCATCTGTTAAGTTATACTTATTGTCACAAAGTAAATGGAAAGACCACAGATTACACAAGGCACAGTGTTAAATTGGGGAAATTAACAGTGTTGGGCAAGCTATTTTGGTAGTTTTTACTCATCCATGGCTTGATTTGCCTTATTTCTCCTGTTGTTTAAGTGACCCTTCAGGAAATTGCACAATAGCTCAAATGATCCATTTATTTATCAAATCCACACTTGACACTAGCAATAAAAAATAATCTAAATGAATGAACATCAATGAATAACTATTTCTATACACTTTAGTCATACTTTTTTCATAGATTATGCAGTACATTGACCAAAACCAGTGTATTTTTTTCTGAAGATGCACAGCCAATGCAAGAACAGGAATAACACCTAACACTCAACACCAGCAAGCCTGAGCTTCAATCATAGCTAGTAATGTTGCATTTTTAACTGATGATTTGACTCTCCTAAAGCACCTGTCACCTGCATGACTACCTTTACCTGCTTGGATGGGTCCCAGCACCCTTGGTCCCGGCGATGTGATGGCATAAAGGACTGCTCCCAATATGAAGATGAGAGTGATTGTGATGGTAAGGCAGAGACCACCACTAACTCAGTATTACTCCCTGCTCCCTGCTACATTCTCTACTTAGCATTAGTAAGATAAAAGACCACCTAACCTTTTTCTCTCTTTCCTCAACTCATATATTCCCTCCTACTACAGTTTCTCTCTCTCTCTCTCTCTCTCTCTCTCTCTCTCTCTCTCTCTCTCTCTCTCTCTCTCTCTCTCTCTCTCTCTCTCTCTCTCTAACTATGCACTTGAATAGTAACGCTAAATATTTTAGCTTGAATAGATAATAAAAATCATAAAGTATGTTTGAACATTTGTACAAACCTCTGAACTAATCATTGTAAGTAATCCTAGCATGAATAGTGAAGTAAAACTGCCTGTTTCTGCCCGTCTTCCTTCCCTTTCTCCTTTTCCTTTAGGGTAATGGCTTATTAAAACCACTAATCAATCTTTCATTTCTTCTTCTTCTTCTTCTTCTTTTTTTTTTTTTTTTTTTTTTTTTTTTGCCACAGTGTGCTTCAATAGTGGCCATAGGTGTGATGACAGACGCTGTGTCCACTTTGAGCGGATATGTGACGGTCATCCAGACTGCCATGATGCCAGTGACGAGCGGCCAGAAAACTGCCTAGGTTTGTTGAAAGAGGAGTGAGGGTGTCATTGATGCATACAGATCTCAGTTATTGGAATAGGAACATAACAATATATCTAAATGTCAGGACTATTAAGTTCTTTGCTCTTGAGAGGTAAGGTGATTATTGCGAGAAATCAGTTTTTATGTTTCCACCAACAGGATAAGCATATTTTTTTATAATGGTGAAGCTGTCACTGAATTCTTACTTCACTTTATGTAGTTTTCTCAGAGACTTAAGAGAGAGAGAGAGAGAGAGAGAGAGAGAGAGAGAGAGAGAGAGAGAGAGAGAGAGAGAGAGAGAAAGGCATATGAATTTCTAGAAATAAATCTAAAGATTTAGATGAAGTCTGCTACCAGCACCTTCAGGGTACTAGAGGCTGTGGCACCACAGCCTGCAAGGCCCCAAAATTCCTAACAAGAACAAGATCAGCATTTAAGTGGCAGACTACATATAGAGTTTACTCTAAGGAAATCAGAAAAATAAAGAAACAAAAACAAGTTAATAAGAGAAGGACAAAGTATTTTTACAGTGATCAGAAAATATTTTATGCCAAGAGAGTCAGACCCTTTGTAGTTAGTGATGGCAGCAGAAATAGAAACAAATAGAAATGGAACAAAGGTTGAAGATGACTTGCTCACATTTCAGACTTTATTTCTGTTGTGTGTGTGTGTGTGTGGGAGGGTGGAGATTTGTTTACTTTTAAGAGATTGTCAAGATTATATAAAAAGGAATCAGAGCAAAATTGTCTTGTCTCAATTCTTATCAAATTGAAGTGTTTTGAAACTTGAGTAAGTGACTCAAAATGAAGGTGTTCAAGGCTATCAGCTAATTCATCTAGACAGTGTACAGTCAGCAGAATTCACGATTAGAACTCCCACCATTGTAAATGTCATGCTGCACAAAACTGGCAACTTCCTCCTTTTCTACCTGAAAAAATCTGCTGGGAGAAGATAACTACATGGCAACTTAGGTTAGCTCCTCATATGTTTTTGAAAGCATAGAATAATAGATTAACTGTTTGACATACTGACATTAGGGAAAGTTATCTTTTGTGACCACTTCTTGCTTCAGCTAACAAAATGGTTATGTTTAATTTAAACAAAGTGTTCTACTGAGGTGTTTTGCGATGCCTGTTAAATATACAGGCCACAATTACATAGTACGAGTGTTAAAGTTTCACTATAATGCTGAAACAAATAGAAAAAAATAAGCTGTATAACTATTGCAGTGAAAAGACTGTGAGTGCGTTAATGAAGAAATGGAGTGATGAGGGACGTGAGGATGTGCCTTACCACAAACATGGCGGTGGGGTGTCCCAAAATGTTTGACACACCTTACATGATATCAAGAGACAGTTAAAGGTATATCCTCAGCTTATAGCAAGATAACTAAAAAAACAAGCATTTTGAGGTGCCTCACCACCATGTTTGTGGTGAGGCAACATGCTCACATCCCTCATCACTCCATTTCTTCATTAACACACAGTCTTTTCACTGTAATAGTTATATAGCTTTTTTTTTTTTCTATTTGTTTCACCATTCTAGTGAAACTAATACTCACTCAACACCTCAGTAGAACACTGTTTAAAACAAACACAGCTGTTTTGTTAGCCAAAGCAAGGAGCAGTCACAAAAGATAACTTTCTCTTATGTCAATATGTCAAATACTGAATTTGTTATTTTGTGCTTTCAAAAATATATGAGGGGCCAACCTAAGTAGTCATGTAGCTGTTTTCTCCCAGCAGATTTTTTGAGACCGAGAAGGGGCAAGTTGCCAGTTTGTGCAATGTCATTGCTCACGTCAGCAGGAGTTCTAATTGTGAATGTCACTGACTGCAGTTAGCCTTGATTGTGATTTTCATAATACTTGTGTTCATAAATCATACCTAGGTAAATTTTGTTGTAGAGATTATTTAGATACATATATCACCTTCTTACAAGTTTTTTTCATCAAGGATACAGACAGAATGAAGGAAGGTAGGTAGCCTGTTTAAGAATTTATGTGAGGAGGATGAACAACAAAGATAATATTGGTTTTCTTATGCATTAGGAAGAGGGAATAGAAATGGATTTTAATAGAAGACATAACGTAAGTCAAATATTTGATTTTATCGAGGTAGGAATAAACTTCTAGAATTTCAGAAGATGGAGAAATGTAAAGATACTTATTATTTCCTTTGCTGTCATGACTGAATCAACTCTTTTCTTCTCAGTTATGTTACATTCCATTAATTCTTTAAAAGGTGTACAGTAACCAGGTAACTCACTACATGCATGAACATATTAATCTTGCTACTTGCATTACTAATTTCAAGCTATATAAAAAAAAAAAAAAGCTTGAGACAATGTTGCATGAATAATTAGCTTATCCTAGTGGTCTCTCATTTCTAGAGGTAAACTAGAGTGTGGCATGCTTACTAATATCTGTGTTTTTGTGCTTCATCCCAACACAATAGATGAGTTGCCTTGTGATCACATCCATCAGTGGACATGTGCCGATCCCTCCCACCAATGCATAGACCGCAGCCGTCATTGTGATGGCTTCTATGACTGTCCAGACAACTCAGATGAGCGTTACTGCAACTGCACATGTGACTCTGCCTTTAACTTCCGCTGCAATGATGGCACTTGTTTGGATGTCAGTGTGCGGTGCAATGGCCGGGTTGACTGCAAAGATAAATCCGATGAGCACCTATGTCCCTGTGACCCACAGAGATACCACACCTGTGGGGATGGAACATGCATTGATCTTTACCGAGTGTGTGATGGGAATCCAGACTGCAGGGATAGAAGTGATGAGCCACGCTGGTGTGGATGCAACCCTAACACCATGCACAGATGTGGTGATGGCACATGCATAGAAAAGAGTGCTGTGTGTGATGGCCGGCCAAATTGCCGAGACTTTAGTGATGAGCCTCCCACTTGCTGGCAAAACTGTGACCAGACTCTTGAGTTCACTTGTGCCACTGGGAACTGTATTGACATCCGACTTGTCTGCAATGGTTACACTGACTGCCAGGATGGGAGCGATGAGCACTATTGTATAGTTTGTGCTGAAAATCAATTCCAATGTGGCGACCACTCCTGTGTCGACCGCCAGCGGCTCTGTGATGGCCGACCTGATTGCAGAGACCAGAGTGATGAGGGGGAGAGGGCCGGTTGCTGCGTGGCTCCATACTTCTTCCGCTGCCATGATGGATATTGCATTGAGTCTCAGCATGTGTGTAATGGATATTGGGACTGTGGCGATGGGTCAGACGAGAGATTCTGCTGTAAGTTCAGGGTTGATGGCCTAGGAGTAATTTTTATGGTTTCATCCACTTGCAGTGGCTATTTTAGAGGATCACAGAAACCAAACTCTTCATCCTGAGAAAGTCTTCATTCTTGTTAATTGGAATTAATTCCAAATGACAATGCCAAGTGCAGATAAGCTCAGGTGTCTGTCTGTGGTGTGGTTAGTTGAAAGGTTTTATTGTTCAGTACTGTCACTTGCTTTTTACATGAGATTATGCTACAGTTTTCCCACAGAACTTTCACTTTTGTTCCAGGTGCAAATAAGCTTTATTATATGTGTAAAATTGTTATTTAAGAGATAATTTAATTCAGCACTTTCCACATATTTTGTATATTACACAAGCAGTATGCTATAGTTTTCTTGTCTAATGTATATTATCAGTAAACTGGTGTGTGTGTGTGTGTGTGTGTGTGTGTGTGTGTGTGGATATTTACCTAGTTGTATTGCACAGGGTACAAGCCAAAGCTCATTTTGTCTTGTCTCTATATCCATATTTATTCAGTTTCTCTTTAAACATGTGTACACTGACACAACCACTTCATCCTTCAAATCATTCCAGATTTCAATAATTCAATATGGGAAACTATATTTCTTGATGTTACTTGAATATCCACTGTTCTTTATTTTCTTCCTATGCTCCCTCATGTGTCTCTCTCCCTCCTCCATCTGTAGTAATAAATTGTTTCTGTCTTTTCTTTCTATATTGTTTACTAATTTGTAGATTGTTATCAAGTCTCCTCTTTCTTTCCTCTCTTGTAGTGTTGTAATCCCAACTCTTTGTCTTTCTTCATAGCTTAAGGGGACACTCACCCCAGCGAGCCAAAAATCCAAACAAAGATTCATATAAGCATAGGGAGCTAAGACTTGAAACTTTCCAGACTATTTTTGATTAGTATCATCTAGTTTGTCCATAGAAAAGAGTGACCTAGGTCATTACATCATGATGCTATGACATAATTCACAATGATTTGACTTAAAGTGTTCCAGAGGCTACTCTTATTATCCTAAAGTAAAGTTATTGGGGCTGTGGAAGGTCATTTATTATGTAAATGTTTCACCATTCGTTTTTTTTTTTTTTTCTTTTTTTCTCTGTCATAAAATATCACTGCATCATCTCATCCAAAAATATAACATTGGCATTTTTTGTCTTTTCTCCATCCCATCATTTTGCTTCACATTTAAAAAAATAAATAAAAATGGTCAACAATTTTTCTTGTCATGAACAATAGATACAGATTTTCTAAGGAAATCTGATTAACCATTGATTTTATGGAAAAATTATGTTTTGAGTTATAGGCATTTAAAAATTGAAGTGTCTCAATCTCCTTTATTTACTCAGCAATTTGAATGTTATTTATGTATGTAACTCTTGAACACAAGTACATGAAGTAAGTATCATCACATTACTCCATTATTTACTACTACTTGTTCCAGGCCTTTTATCAGTTTCTCCAGGGCTGCAGAAAAAAGCAGGTACAGCCAACATGCCAAGCAGTCCATTTTCTCATGCCTTTACTGGTATTTAGTAAATACTGCACTATTGGGTGTCCTCAGAATGTCACTTTATAGGGTGAGAGAGAAGGCATAGAAGCCACTGACAGATAGTCACTTAGCAGCCTAGCCAGACAAGTTACTTCTTACTGGACATTACCATACAAGGCCTATAGCATCATACTTGAAAGAGGAATAAGATCGTAACCCTTGCTGCCATATTCAGGCAAAAACAAGTCATATAAGACAACTTCATAGGATTTTCCCTGAAACCATGCCCACTTTTGCCTTATGCTGCAAGACATTTAAATGGACTTTAAACCTGTCAATATCCTGGCAATGATTCTAGAAGGATAATGAATGCATTACTGCATATTTTGAAACATGCCATTTTTTTTTACCAAAATGAGGTGAACATCCCCTTAAGTCTTTCAATTCTGGTACCATCTTTATCGCTATCCTCTCTGTTCTTTCTAGTTTTCGTATGTCTTTTTTTTTTACGTGGAGCCCAAACTACTGCTGCATATTTCAGTTTAGGATGTATCATGCTTGTTATAATTTTCTTCATCATTTCTTTATCCAAATAGTTGAACGCCATCCTAATGTTTGTTAACAAGCTGTACGTAGAGTGTGTATGTGTGTATTTATGGGTGTTTCATTGTCAACTTCTTTTTATCAAAAACTTGATATATGGGTATCTTAGTGAATGATGATGTATTTGTGCTTCATAGGTGATTGCCAGAAACTTTCCTGTGTTAAGTCATAGTTGCTTCTTTCCAAATAGTTCTGTAACAAGTTTACATGTTTTTTTTAGTTTGATTTCTATATTACTAGTTACCTTACTGAACTTTTTCCTTAAATAAATCACTTTGTAGTATTGTTTTAATTTTGAATAATTTAGAATTTTCACCCTAGATATAACATGATGAAATCATATTTACTCTTCTCTTCTCACCATAACTGTGTAGCAGTTCATGTTTGTTCTCTTCTATGATAATGTTTGTGAAACATTTTTTAGCCAGTTTCCTTTACCAGGATCATCATATAGGAGATATCTTATTTTCACTGTACATTTCTTATCACAGGTAATTAAAAATGTTTTCTTGTTCTTTTTAATGCAATCTTACTTGTTTTCAATGTGGTATGGTTGAGCAGCTGGCCGGTGTGACCCAGCAGGCAGCATTGAAGCAGATCCTGTATATGGCAACTGTCAGTGCAAGGTAGGGCACTTGGCCTATTCCTCTAACCCTTCTTTCCCTTTGTGTATGCAGTACAGCACAGCACAGTAGTCATCTACTATGCAAAATACCTTTATAATGTTTTTTCTCTATTTTCCCATTAACTCATTTATTTTTTCTCTTTAGATTTGCAAAGTTTATCCTACTTTATATTTATCAGATGTATATATGTGATGAAAAAAACATTTATGCCCACCATGGGAAAGTAAAACATTGCTTTGCTGAACCCACCTGTATAAAGTCAAGAGCAAACCTGGGTCAAAACTGTTTTGTTTTGTCTTGTCAGTATGTTTCACCTTGCCTGAGATAACATGTAATATCATTATTACAAATATTAACAATCTTATGAATGCCTGAGTATTTTACCATGACACTACCTTATCTGACCACAACTGATTGTCACAAACAAAAGAAAATTATATGAGATTTGATCTTTCAAAATTCAAAATTACCATAAACATTACCCTCTTGCCATTAAAGACATTATGAATAGTTGAATGCCTCACTAGAACACTTTATTGCACCTGATAACATTGAGTACCAAAAATAGACATATAAAATAACACAGGCATTTATTCTTACTTGAAAATTACCATGAATATCCTCTTCATGACAGCATGTGATCTTATGATTGCATTCCAGTGTGATTTATTCACCTTCATACCAGCTTCTTGGAAATTCATGACTCTCATTCACTGATTTTTTTCTTTGATTCTTTTTTCATGTGTTTTTTATAGTTCCATTATTTATTTCTTTAATTCAAGTTCTTATTTCCATGGAAATATTTCAGTTGGCATTTCTCACTATGTAATCTTTAAAAAGGATAAGTATAAGAATCCTATAAAGTTTATTAATATTTGATTATAGGTTATATAAAATCATCAAACTTTTAATTCACATCCTTATGTTAATTTTGATTAAAAGCAATTAAGTTATGGAAAAATTCTCATGAAGAATATTTTTTTTTTCTTTTGAAAGTAAACTTCCTAGACATCATTTCTTATATTTCAAGTAAGGGCAGAAAAAATATTTTGATGTTTGTATAATGTAGCTTCTCTTTTAATCCTGTGTTTTCTTATATTCAAAATCAACATTGTGCATCTTCATTTAACTTTTATTAAAGGTACTAGAGTTGTGAATATTTGTGCCAGTCACTTTACTATCTATTCTTCTGTCTTATCTGTGATTTTGTAACATTCCACATCCTCAAACTTAACCTTCAAACTTCTTTTCATTTTTTTCCCAAACATGGAACATCCATCTTGGTAAGTATGAGTCCTACAACCACAACCACATGCAACTGTATCTATCATACACTCCTCTCATCTCTTTCATCTTGTTTCTCATTTGATTAATTTCATTTCCAAGTATATTGTCATTTAATTATACAATTCGCAAACAGTGGGTTTATTTTTCCACTCCTTACTCCTGTACTCTCTATATAAGGTACATACAACTATATATTTAATATTTTAAATGAACTGAAGAAAAATATATAAATATGTCACTCTTTATCTGCTTATCTGAAATATAACAGTAATCTTGAATGTTGAAACTTTATTTAATTCAATAGTTAGTGTTTAGTTCTGAATAAAGTTTTGTCTTTCAGGAATTTGTAACTGGTCCTCAATGTGACCAATGCAAGGAGGATGCTTTCTACCTTAGTGAGAGGAACAAAGAGGGCTGCATCCCTTGCTTCTGCATGGGCATCACCTCCTCTTGCTCCTCTTCAAATCTTCACAGGCAGCAGGTGTGTGTGTGTGTGTGTGTGTGTGTGTGTGTGTGTGTGTGTGTGTATTTACCTAGTTGTATTTACCTAGTTGTATAGTACAGGGTCCGAGCCAAAGCTCAATTAGTCCTGTCTCCATACCCGAATTTGTCCAATTTCTCTTTAAACATGTGCACACTCTTTGCCGCGTGTGTGTGTGTGTGTGTGTGTGTGTGTGTGTGTAATTATATTACAGAGGATATGAGTAGAGCTCATGTGTTTCTGATTTTGTATTTACTAGTTTTCATTTTACTCCTGAACTTAGGTGTGTTCCTGACTCACATTTAAGTGTTTAGCCTTTTTTATTTCAAATTAATTTTTTTTTTTTTCATCTGTCAGTTATCACTATTGCTAAAAACACTGATAAGAGCTATAAAATTCATGAAACATATTTGTCTATAATAATTTAAATTATGGAATACTACAAGACTAAATATGTATTTTTACAGGAATATACTTACTTCACCAATGACCGGCAAGGGTTTGAGATCGTTGATGGAAATCTACAAAACTTTATCCGAGATGACCTGTTTGTGGACTCTAACCGCCAGGAGCTTGTGTTCCGAGACTTCACAAGATATGGGCAGAAGGTGAGGAATAGTGCATTCAGTCTGTTATGACCACCATTTAAAGTGTGAATCCCATATTCAAAAGTGTATTATACCTTGGTGTAAGGTGCTGTTCCTGGCAGCAGCTGGAGCTGTGACATGAATTTCTGCATTTCTTATTGCTCATGGAGAAAGTACCAAAGATGAAGAAGTAGTGCATTAGGTGTATAATAGAGTTGTTGTGACAGTTACAAGTTTTGGTGTATAATCTGCCTTGCCTCTTGTGTGACAGTTACGAGTTTTGGTGTACAATCTGTCTCGCCTCTTGTGACAACTCTAGAAAGGGCCTAAAGCTCAGAAAGAGGAGATAATATGGTTAAAATATCAAGCATGTTTTCAGTCTTTTTGTTTATATTAACAAACAATTCAGTCCTTACAATAATCTTCATTAGTGTAAATTGTGGTCCATGATATTTAATGCTGTTCTTTTAATTTTGTCATATACAATAAACTATTGTATTGAAAACACTTTGAGAAGGATATCCCACTAAAGCTTATCTTCCTTTTGTTCTGAATGTAGAACACAACTTATATGATATGCCTTACATGTACAGCCAGCCCCAACATTTGTAAATTCAATATTCATGGATTTAAACATTTTCAGATTGGCATTAGAAGGGAAATGCATGTGAATCAGATTTTTCATGAACAGCAACTAAATCAAACCTCATGCAGAGCATTATTCACCATGTCGTTCACACACACACACACACACACACGCACACACACACACACACACACACACACACACACACACACACACACACACACACACACAGACGCATGCACACACTCAGTGGTAAAGGATCTGAGTTTGTGTTGGCCACCATGGCTGACATAGGTTTGAACCCCCCTGGGGTTGGTCACCTCTGGGATTTTTCTGCTGACAAGTGAGGCAGTGTCTCCCCTGACCAGGGGGATGTGGTGTGTGGTGTGTGAGGTCACAGTCTTACCCAATGATCTGTAATAATGAGCTCTGAGCTTGCGCTTAGAGGGTAACAACTGCTGGTTGCAGGTCTGTACATGATCAGGCCTTGGTGAATTACATGTTGATAATACCAAGAAATAAGAAGGATGGAGCAAGAGGCCACACAACAATATTCATTATTTTACTTTATTTCATTAAATTTTACATAAAGTATTTGTAAGACTATGTAGATGGGTCTTTTCTTTACTTAAACAAGGCCATAGTGGGTCAGGAGCATTTTTAAGAGGGCACACTACCATAGAGGGGGTCAGGAGTTTTTAAGGTAACACCAGTTATTTGCAGATTTTTAACAGGTACATATGTCTCTAACCCTCATGAATATTGAGGACTGGGTGTGTTTGGATTTGATAACTACCTATTTGATGAATCAACTTTGCCATATGGAGTGTTGTGAAGTCAAATACAAGTCATAAAGTGACAGTGACTCCCAAACTGTATTCTGTAGTTCTTTGTGTAAAAATATACATCAAATTGTGTCTTACTTAAATGTTTAATTATTTACAGGTACATTTTTAACTTATTAACTTTTAAATTCATAAACTCTTTAACTTATTTTTTCTTCAGGTTTACTACTGGAAGTTGCCACAGCGATTCCTTGGTGACAAGGTGACGTCATATGGTGGCAACCTAACATATACCTTGCGCTTTGTGCCGGCACCAGGCGGTCAGAGCTCTACCAACAGTGCCTATGATGTGGAGATCTTTGTGAGTGCCTTTAGTGATCAGTATACTTTTGATGAAAGCCTGAAATAAGGAAGAACAGATACAGTGCTACAGTAAGATCTCTCTCTCTCTCTCTCTCTCTCTCTCTCTCTCTCTCTCTCTCTCTCTCTCTCTCTCTCTCTCTCTCTCTCTCTCTCTCTCTCTCTCTTTGCAGAAAATCTACTCCTTTGCTAATAACTAACCTTCTCCACAAATGCACCCACTGCCCTGAAAATAAGAATAAATGAATAGATAAAAACACACCCAAGGCTGTAGAAAATCTTCATCAGAAACAGAAGAATAGAAACTTTTCTGTTCCAGGGCAACGACATTTTACTGCGACACTTCAAGCAGGGCCAGAGTTCCCTCTCACCAGCACGCCAAGAAACTATCAGTGTGCCTCTTTACGAGCAGTATTGGCAGAGGCAGAATGGGCAAGAGGTGAACCGAGAACACCTGATGATGGCTTTAGCAGACTTGGAGTACATCTACATCAAGGCCACCT
>NC_087168.1:13067149-13084649 GCF_035594125.1 Scylla paramamosain
CCAACCAGTTCACGCAGGGAAGCCACAGAACTCCAGACCTCTGATCTCTCTAAAATTTTTGCTTCCATCTATCAACTTGACACAACCTTCCAGACAATTATCCCCTCTTCTTCAGTTACACTCAGCTGTCCCATTTTTCTACACTGAACATCCTCGATCTATCCTTTTCTTATAATTCAAACTGGAAACTTCACATTTCATCCCTAGCTAAAACAGCTTCTATGAAGTTAGGTGTTCTGAGATGTCTCTGCCAGTTTTTCTCACCCCCCTCCCCCCATGCTGCTAACTCTGTCTTATCCGTCCATGTATGGAATATGCTTCACATGTCTGGGGGGGTTCTACTCATACCACTCTTCTAGACAGGGTAGAATCAAAAGCTTTTCATCTCATCAACTCTCCTCTAACTGACTGTATTCAGCCTTTTCCTCATCACTGCTGTGTTGCATCTCGCTATCTTCTACCTCAATTTTCATGCTAACTGCTCTTCTGATCTTGCTAACTGCATGCCTCCCCTCTTCCTGCAGCCTCACTGCACAAGACTTTCTTCTTTCTCTCACCTCTGTCCACCTCTCTAATGTAAGAGTTAACCAGTATTCTCAATCATTCATCCCTTTCTCTGGTAAACTCTGGAACTCCCTACCTGCTTCTGTATTTCCACTTTCCTGTGACTTGAATTTCTTCAAGAGGGAGGTTTCAAGACACTTATTCCTCAATTTTTTACAATCACTTTGGATTCTATTTGGGGACCAGCATCTCAGTGGGTTTTTTTTATTGGACTTTTGTTGTCCTTTTCCAGTGTCCCTCCTACATAAAAAAAAAAATATATATATATATATATATATATATATATATATATATATATATATATATATATATATATATATATATATATATATATATATATATATATATATATATATATATATATGACACATTGCCTCTTTTCCCTCTTTCTTTTAATGTACCTTATAAAATCTAAAAATCTTTCCTTTATAACTTAGATCTGTCTTGTCTGTTTCATCCCAGCATGTTTGAGTAGTCAGTCCTTTCCATTCTCTCTCTCTCTCTCTCTCTCTCTCTCTCTCTCTCTCTCTCTCTCTCTCTCTCTCTCTCTCTCTCTCTCTCTCTCTCTCTCTCTCTCTCTCTCTCTCTCTTTCCTATATACATCAGATTATATCAGAATCAGAACTCTCACTCTCTCTTTCTCCTTTCCTTTCACAATCCAGTCCTGTGAACGTCCCCTCTTATTACATCCTAAACACACTCCAGGATGGTTATTTTTGCTCTTCTCTTTCTCAGCATACTCATCACAATCAGTAGCATTGTATTCTCTGTTCCTTTCATCCCCATTCAATCCAGGTCTCTCACTCTTCCCTTTGCCCTCCTCTCACAGGCTGCAAACTGATGTCATTAAGGAAGGGCTTGACATCAACTTGGCAAACAACGAAATATCCTTCTCGAACTTTAACAATCTCCGAAACAGGGAACCATATTACTGGTCGCTGCCTCAGGTAAGAATAGATATCCACTGTAAACTCTAACAAAATATGACTCAAATTATTGCTGTGAGCATGTGAGGAAACTTCCTTTGTTAAAGGCAAAAAGATGAACAAGTACTTTGATACATCATAATTTCCTGTTCAGTTTTTTTCCCATTTTTTATGAATTTGGCAAGTGAAGGATTTTTTATGAATTTGGCAAGTGAAGGAATATATACTAATAATCTGTAAGACTGATATTTCAATGTATTGCATAATAAATAAAAATTTATACTTGGACTCAATACCATCCACTTCACCATTGCTATTACCTTGATTGGAGCTCCTTTGCCCCTCTCATCACCACCATTACTACTACCACAGATGTTCACTGGAAACCGCCTTGAGTCTTACGGCGGCAGCCTGACAGTGACGCAGAAGTTCCAGATACAACCTGGTGCTGGCATCTACCTTGAGGCTGATGTTATCATTCGTAGCACCAGTGGCAGAGAATTTTTCTGGATGAGGCCACGGCACCTTCAGCAGAACATCCCGGACAGGGAGCAGACGTACACAGTATTGCTGACTGAAGACAGTTTCACCATGAACCAGCAGCCAGCCAGCAGGCAAGTACTTGCAGCAGTATCCTCAGCTGAATGAACTACTGAAACAGTCTAGCTTTTCATCCTCATACAGAAAAGAAGCAGAAAGGAAAATCATACAAGATAATATTATAACAAGAAATGTGTGAGATATAGGAAAGATAAAGTGTATGATTAATATTAGATAATGCACCTTTTGCTTTTTTTCTCTTATGGGATTATCTAAGTATGGGGAGGAAGAATTTTCATTCTTATGCCTTTGACCTTTAAGGCTTGCTTTGGAAAATTATGAAAGTATGGGCATAATGATAGACATCATTCTGTTAGGTCAGAGAACTTGAAACTTAAAAGCTACAGATGATTATTGGAATTTATTTTAAAAAAGCTTGTGCCAGATTTGAATGGCAGTATTGTAACCAGTGAGCTTAATCCAAGTTATAATTTTTTTTGTTGCTATGTAAGAATATTTGGAAAGAAAATTAAAAAAAACAATCACTTACCTATCTTTTTGAATTCCCTTTCAGGTCTGAATTCCTGAAGGCCCTGTCATCCATAGAGGCCATCCTCATTCGAGCCACTCTAAGTGAGCAGATGGTCGCCACCTTCCTCAGTGATGTCATCATGGACACTGCTGTTCCCACTCAGACTGGGCAGCCACGAGCCGTGGAGGTGGAGCAGTGCCAGTGTCCCATGGAATACTCTGGCCTGTCCTGTGAGGTAATTTTGACACACATACACACACATATACATACAGAGACTGGGCAGCCATAAGCCATGGAGGTGGAGCAGTGCCAGTGTCCTGTGGAATCCCCTGGCCTGTCCTGTGAGGTAATTTTGACACGCACGCATGCACACACACACACACACACACACACACACACACACACACACACACACACACACACACACACACACACTGCAAGGAGGTTAGGTGGGAAGAGTGGTCGGTAGACAGGAGTGATGAGTCTTGGGGAGGAGAGTTGTTAAGAATGACAATGGAGAATTCAGTGACATACTGGGTGGAAGAGAATACAATGTTCAGGGGAGAAGATGAACCCTCAAGGCTAGATTTTATTTTTATGAAAGAACCTGAAGTTGTCGAGGATATAGACTATGAGGATATAGACTATAAATGTCCAATAGGTAAAAGTGATCATGTGGTGGTGGAGTGTACATTGAGAGTAGGAGGAAAGATACAAAAGAATGAGTATCACAGAATAGGATAATTCAACTATGGAAGAACAGACTTTGGAAAATTGAGGAATTACTTTGAGCAAGTGGACTGGAATCAGTTTGACAAAGTAACTGGAATACAAGATAAATGGGGAGAGTTTATGAACATATACAATAAGGGTGTAAGGAGATTTGTCCCGAAGATAAGGAAACAAGAGGTTAAGAAGCAGGAGTGGTTTAATAAACGATGTGAGGAAGCAAGGAGGAAGAGTAATCTGGCCTGGATCAAATGTAAGAAAAGGAAAACAAGTGAGACATGGAAAAAAAATATAAAAGGGAGATAAATGAATACTCAAAGGTAAGGAGAGAAGAAATAAAGAATCATGAAAAGATATTGTGGACAGATGTAAGGATGAACCTGGGATGTTCTATAGATATGTGAATGATAAAGTGAAGAATAAGATGGGGTTAAACAAATTGAAGATAAATGGAATGCATGTTGAGGAAGAAGCAGGTATTGCAAAGGTTCTGAATGACTACTTCCAAAGTGGCAGATGTGAGAGTAGAAGGATTGAGTGAGATTAAGGTAAAAGTGGATGAGGTAAGAATAATGATGGAAAACTTGGATGTGAGGAAGGTGCAGGGACCTGATGAAGTATCTAATTGGGTACTGAAGGAATGCAGAGATGAACTTGCACACAAGGTTTACAAACTCATCATAACTTCATTAAGGGAAGGAGTGGTGCCCAAAGATTGGGAAAAAGCTGATATAGTTCCCATATATAAGAATGGAAGCAAAGAAGAACCATCTAATTATAAACCAGTGTCATTAACAAGTTTAGTGGCAAAAATGTGCAAAAGAATATTGAAGCAAAGATGAAGTGAATATCTGGAAAAGAGAGAGATATTAACTGACAGACAATTCAGATTTAGAAAAAGAAGGTCATGTATGATGAATTTAATGTGCTTCTACTCCAGAGTCATAGATATATTACAAGAAAGAGAGGGATGGGCAGAGTGTGTTTATTTGGACTTAAAGAAAGCCTTTGATAAAGTACTCCACAAGAGACTGCTGTGGAAATTAAAAATGTTTGGTGGGCTGAAAGGAGCGTTCCTACATTGGATCAGTGACTTTCTGAGAGGAAAGAAAATGAGAACAGTGGTCAAAGATAGGAAGTCATCATGGAGACAGGTAATTAATGGTGTCCTGCAGGGGTCGGTACTAGCACCAGTTATGTTTGCTATCTATGTGAACGATTTAATGGAAGGGGTGAATAGCTACATGAGTCTGCTTGCTGTTGATGCAAAATTGATTAGGAAAGTGGAGAGGATAGTAGATTGTGAAGCTCTACAGGAAGATCTGAATGTGATTTAGGACTGGAGTGGCACTTGGAAAATGGAGTTTAATGTAAAAAAAAAAAATGTGGTGTTGAGGTTTGCGCATAGTTTTGTGAGGCCAGTCTTTAGTTATAAATTGGGTAATAAGGAAATAAAAGTAAAGAGTGAAGAGAAAGACCTTGGAATCACTGTCACTGATAAACTGTCCCAGAGGTATATGTAAGAAGGAAGACAGGGGAAACATATAATCTGGTGAAAAACATAAGAACATTGTTTAACTATCTAGATGAAGAGATGATTAGGCATTTAATTGTGACAATGATAAGACCTTATTTGGAATATGCAGCAGTGATATGGTCTCCCACCACTAAAAGGGACATAAAGAAATTAGAGAGAATACAACGACCAGCAACAAGGTTGCCTCTGACCTTATCAGACTTATTGTATGAAGAGAGACTAAAGAAACTAAACCTGCCCACCTTGGAAGAGAGAAGAGAGAGAGGTGACCTGATTGCCTTGTATCAAATTTTGTCAGGTTATGAAAAATTGGACCAGAGTGATTTAGTGGTGAGAGACTTAAAAAGCACAAGAGGGCATGGGAAGGTGAAGAAGGGTTTGTGTAGAAGGGATATTAAGAAGAACGGTTTCTTGCAAAGGACTGCAGGAATGTGGAATGAGCTGCAAAAAGAAGTAGTCAATGCATTATACGTGATTTTAAGGAAAATCCGGGTAAGAGTAGATATTGAGACAGGACAGCATGAGCATAGACTCCTCCTCCCATAAACCACAACTAGGTAAATACACAGAGACTGGGCAGCCATGAGCCATGGAGATGGAACAGTGCCAGTGTCCTATGAAATACTCTGGCCTGTCCTGTGAGGTAGTTTTGACTTGTGCACACACACACACACACACACACACACACACACACACACACACACACACACACACACACACACACACACACACACACACACACACACACATACAGGCCATGGCCATGTAGTGTAGTGGTTAGCATGCTTGGCTCACAATTGAACAGGCCCATGTTTGAGTCCTGGAGGTGGCAAGGCAGATGGGTGAGGCTCTTAATTTGTAGCCCTGTTCACCAGCATCAAGTAGATGCAGGATGTAAGCCAAGTGGTTGTTACCTCACTGTCCTGGTGTGGAGTGTGCTGGTGTGGGGACACATTTTCAAGTAGACCTAGTAGATGTTCATGATGTTGGTGTCATGATTAGTGATGTGGAAGTCTCACAGCTTCTCACTTTTCCTTGTGTCCCTGAGCACAATTTTCAGCTGTTCCATAGGTCAGCTCTTTGTGTTCTGTGGCTGAACAGGCTGCCATCCAGTCTGAATTTTACATTAACACTTATTCTCATGCCCCCTTCACAACAGACGTGCAAGGCAGGTTATTACCGAAAGGAATCCACCAATCAGTGCCTCCAGTGTCCCTGCAATGGACATGAATCTTATTGTGCAGAGCGGCCAGATGGCAGCGTCCAGTGCGAGTGTCTGCCTGGCTATTATGGGCCCAGCTGTGCAGAATCAGGTAGAATTGACTCCTAGTTGTGCATGTTGGTGTGTTGCAGTGGCATCAAGTGACTGGATGGTGTGATAGAGGACAGAGGCCAGAGTGATAGCCAAAAATGTGGATGGATGGTGAGTGGGAAGGTGAAGTCATCACTTGGCTAATTTTACATTGAAGGAGCTGGAGGAGAAGAACCAGGAGTAGAAAAAGGCACTCACTCCCATTCAGTTATAGTTTTCCACTGATGATTGCAAATATGATTATTGTCATTGTTAAACATTTAGGTGTAAACATTAGTTGAAGTGATGACCATCTTTATGATGAAGTGAAAAAAATTCTGTGCCTTATCCTCTGCTTGGTGTGTCATATGTACAAGAATATGTATGACTCTTGCATGAACTCTAATTTAGTTGTATGTAGTGCATGTAATGCATGAATTGTAGTTAGAATATCTGTAAAGCATCTTAAGATACTGTTGTTGCACTGGAGTAGCTCTGTCTGTCATTAATGACTGATGTATTCTTTGTAGCATTCACAAAACTCATGCATCATCTCTGGCTTTTTATTTATTTATTATTTTTAAGCTCTGTTAAATTAGTGGCTTATCACAGAAGCAGAGGTTTTTTAATTTAAGTATGAAGAAATTATACTACAGGGATTGTGTGTCTTCACTTACTGTATACCCTTGTTTTCTTTGTTAAAATACCAGGATGATTGATTGATCAGTCTGTCTTTCACTTATCTTCACATGCTTCGCACTGCTGACTATATTCTAGCTGTCAGAAATCCTTTTAGAAACCAGGCTGGGTCTTTTATTTTGGGCTTTCTTTGATGCAGAGGAGTATCAAATGTTATTTCTTTCGCCACTGAGTTGTAGGTGGACCACTGAGTTTATAACAAGGTTTCTGACAGACTATAATATGTACATGACACTTTAGGGAAAGAGCAATACTGGTTTGGTTTACAGAATATACTACTTTTAAATAGCGATGAAATTATTTATATTGTTTTCAACATACCCTTGCCAGAGAAACATTTGTATATTTTAATGAGATGAAGTACTGGTAGACTCTTATTTTACAGTATATTTATACATACTCATGGGATATACTGTATTTTGCACTTTATAAGATACTGCATTGTAGAAAAGAACCAAAACTTAGAATAATATTTTTCTGAAAGGTTTAGGCTCAAGCAGCACTACATAAATTGTTTGTTATGGTAATAATTTTTACAAAAGTACAAACTTGATCTTAATTATCTCCATTCAATAATATTTACTAATGATTTTTATTTCTATAACTTTCTATAAAAAAGAAAAACTCAGAATCAGTACACTTGTACATGTTATCATTACACATAGGCTTTGCTCCCAACTGCTCTTGCACCTCAATTTGTTGCTTGGATTGCTGCATCCTTCACATACTGATCAAATGTTTATTTTTTATACAGTGTATCAACAACAATAATGAAGTAGATTATATTATAGAAAATTATTTTTAATGGCAATTGCATATGATACTATCTTGAGCCATAGCTGATCACTGCCTTAACTTAATCGTTCTGCCTAAGGACATACCTCTTGGGTTTTCATGGTATTTTTAAGAGGAAAAGTGTAACTTTATAAACTGTAAAATATAGTACTTACAATGTTGTTTTCATAAATTCATTTACAAAGTGATAAGAATGACATGTGTTTATTGTAGCTTCTGTCAAGATACTCACCATTCTTATCTTATATGAAGTTATGACCTTGAGGTCACCTGAAGCTGCACAGTTGTGTGATGATATGGATAGAAATTTGAAATCATCATGCCTGTATTTTTTTGGTCAGTGTATCTTTGGCTTGGTAATGCAGCTAAGAAAATAATTTCTTCTCTTCACTTTAATGCAGTACTGAAGTTGTGCTGCACAGAGCATGCTGGCTTATGTATTCTTTAATTATGCTTAACTGCCAGTGGGTAGGGATGCATAATATTCTCTAATAACACAGGTCAGAATTTCATCCCAGTTATGAGAAATATCCAGATTTCTTTACTTCTCTATCAAGATTTTGGGATTTCTTTATTGGCCAAATTGTCAGTTTACTCTAGTGATTAGATTTTTCATATGTGTGGTCAGAGCACAGACCAGTCCAGTACAAGCAGCAGCAGCAGTGACCCTCTGCAACCTGACCCTTGTCCCCCTTCATATGCCTGACTTCATCACAGATGTCCCATCTCGGTCTTATTTAAGCTGTTATGTACTTACCTTGATACTGAGTTTCCTTAATTAGGATATATATATATATATATATATATATATATATATATATATATATATATATATATATATATATATATATATATATATATATATATATATATATATATATATTATATATATATATATATATATATATATATATATATATATATATATATATATATATATATATATATGTATATGTATAGGGGAACCTCAGTTGATGCTGAGCTTCCTTAATTAGGATATATATATATATATATATATATATATATATATATATATATATATATATATATATATATATATATATATATATATATATATATATATATATATATATATATATATACATACATACATACACATGTGTGTATATATACGTATGTGTATAGGGGAACCTCAGTTTTCAGACTTAATTTATTCCTGAATTCTGTTCAAAATCCGAAATGTTAAAAAACTGAAACTGTTTCTCCCCATAGGAATCAATGTACAGTAGATTAATCTTTTCTCAGACACCAGTTCACCATGTCTTAGTGGATAATGGTCAACACTCACATTGCTAAGATGGCTACTTCACAACATCTCCAGCTTATAATTTTTGTTTTATCCAGAAAAGATGTATTGAATGAACTTAGTGACACAGAACCCATCAAAAGATATTGTTTAGACCATGCAGGTCTTTATCACCAGTCTAGCAGGGAAGCCCTACAGAGTGAAACAGAGAGGAGCAACCCACTTACCACCAAAATTGAGGTGATCATAACACTTAGACATCTTGCTGCTGGGAAAAACTATTGGGAAAATGCAGTTGTGGAGTACTTATGGCATTGTGGGTCAAAGAGAGCCACAGGTCAGGATAACTCCTGAGTGCCGAACCTTGTTTGTTTATATCAAGGTTCTTCAGTTTCTTCAATGGGATAACATTTAACTTATTTCAAAGATTGAATTACTGTCTTATCCTCTGTCTCTCCTCCAAATATACAAAAATGAAGGAAATTTTTATTGAAACTATAAATTAGTAATAAATGGCTGCTTTTGCTACGTCTTGTAGTATTTGAAATCAAGTAACTTTGTTCGAAAACTGAATTATGGTATGGCAACGGAAGCAATTATGATTTAGAATTTTTGTTCAAAAACTGAGTTGTTCGAAAAGGGAGACATTCAGTAACTGAGGTTCCAATATATATATATATATATATATATATATATATATATATATATATATATATATATATATATATATATATATATATATATATATATATAATAGCTAGTCACTCTTGATAAATATAAATTAAAATTTACAATAATTTTGTTATATTATGTACACAAATCAAAATCCTACCCAGATTTTTACAGGACACCAAGGAGATAAAGGCAGCACACTAGTGTGCCACAGCACAGATATATATATATATATATATATATATATATATATATATATATGTTTATATATATGTATGGGTGTTTTTGTGTTTTGGGAATTTAATACTCTTGCATTTCCAAATGATAATTGTTTTCATGTTCTTCTTTGAAGTAGTTTTAAGTTGTTGTGAATGCAGGATTGCGATAACTGTTAGAAAGTATTTAAAAAATAGCATCATTAGATGCAGAAGAAATATAGCTATAGTAGAAATTTAGCAACATATACATAGTACTTCTTGTATGATGAAGGAAACTGTACTTTTGGATTACTTAAATGACATTTTACATAGTCTGCACATGCTGGTTTGCTTCTCCAATTAATGAACTAACAAAGACTAACTTTTATTTCATCATGTGCCTCTACTTCTGCTTTGATATGTTTAATGGCTGGTCTTCTGGAGTTCCTCAAGGAGAGTAATTGCAAGAAAAGTTTCTATTTTCTTTTCTGTGCATATTAGTAGAAAGAAAAATTCAAAGTTCCCATTTTCTCATCCACCTCTCTGGACATTCTTTACATATGTTTTGTGTTTATTTGTTTTAAGGATAACACATAGAACACAATAATGTTGCAAAGATGTGGAAATAATTTTCTCTTTTTTTACATCCCTCGCCACCTTATTAAATCTTGAAGTTCTTTAATATAACATACAATGCAGGAAGACTGTCTTTCATTACTGAGATTATAAGGTTATCCTGTTTGTCTTGCACATACTTACATTAATGTAATGAAATTTTCAGTAAAGTTTTAAAGGGTGATGTTCAAATCCTTTAGTGCTTCCTCAGCAGAAATAGGCTTGTTCTATCTAATACCTCCAACACTACCTGGTTGATTTCATAACATCACCAGTAATTGGCACATCTAATGTAAAAGATAGATTACTGTGTGAAGTTCAGAATAAGATATCATTGTGCATACTGCCAGCTGATGTTAAGGTAGTGAGAGAAACTGACACTGGGAAAATGTTTCCTGTATGTGAATTTAATATTAGTCATCTGAGTGAAACAGTAATCTCAAAACATGAATAGCACAAAACTCAAAAAGTGTGTGTGTGTGTGTGTGTGTTTACCTAGTTGTATTGTACAAGGCATAAGCCAAAGCTTATTTTGTCCTATCTCCATAACCATATTTATCCAGTTTCTGTTTAAACAGGTGTACACTGTTTGCCACAACCTTCCTTCATATCATTCCAAATTTCAATGCTTCTATACGGGAAGCTGTATTTCGTGATTTTGCTTGAACGTCCACTCTTCTTTATTTTCTTCCCTTGCCTCCTCGTCCGTCTCTCTCCCTCCTCCATCTGTGGTACCAAATTATTTCTGTCTATTCTTTTTATATTGTTTACTAATTTGTACATTGTTATCAGGTCTCCTCTTTCTCTTCTCTCTTGTAGTATTGGTAATCCCAACTCATTAAGTCTTTCTTCATAGCTTAAGTCTTTCAGTTCTGGTACCATCATTGGTGCTATCCTCTGTATTCTTTCCAGTTTCTGTATATCTTTCTTTCCATGCATATTACATTTTAGATCGAATCATGCTTGTTATAATTTTCTTCATCATTTCTTTATCTAAATAGTTAAACGCCACCCTAATGTTTTTTTAACAAGCTGTATATAGAGCCGAATATCCCATTTCTGTGTCTTTCACATGATAAGGTGTCTTGAATCATTACTCCCAGATCTTTTTCTTCATTACTTTTCATTATTATTTCTCCTCCCATTCTTTACTTCCATGAAAGTCTCTTTTTAGTTTTTCCTGTTTCCAACACATGGGATTTTCTGGTGTTAAATTCTAGTTTCCATCTTTGGCTCCATGTATGTATCTTGTCAGTATCCTTTTGTAACTCCTTGCAGTTATTTTCATTATTTTTGCATCATCAGCAAAAAGGTTTATATAACTATTTAGATCCTCTGTCATATCATTTACATATATTTGAAACATAATAGGTGCCAACACAGGTCCTTGCAGTACTTGTCACTTTGCAGCAACTTGAATTAGTGTTTCTGATTATTGTTCTCATTTCCCTCCCTTGTAAATAATCCTCCGTCCATCTTATTAGTGTTTCTGATTACTGTTCTCATTTCCCTCCCTTGTAAATAATCCTCCGTCCATCTTAATGTTGCTTCCTTTAGTCCTCCATCATTCTTAACTTCCACATAAGACTTTTGTGGGGAACTTTATCAAATGCTTTTTTGAGATCCAGGTATACTGCATCAAACCATCCATCCCTCTCTTGCACTCCATTTATTACTCTCGTATAAAAGCTCAGTAGATTTTTGACACAGGATCTCCCTTTCCTGAATCCAATTGCTTTTCTGTAATTATCTTTCAATCTTCTAAATATTGCACCCATCTATTTTAAATTACTATTTTACAAAGCTTGCTTACAATATTTGTTAGTGACACTAGTCTGTAATTTAACAGTTCCATTTCATTTTCCCCTTTGTATATTGGGACTATGTTAGCTCTTTTCCGTTCCCTTCGTACTTTTCCTTCTTTGAACGAGCTGTTAATTATATCCCGTGTGGGTTCCTCCATTTGTTCTCTGCATTCTTTTAATATCCATCCATTTACTTGATCTAGTCCCTTAGCTTTCTAGCATCCAGCTCTTCCAGCAGTTTCTTGATTTCTTGTCTCTTTACTTGTATCTCCTATATTCCCTCATTCTGTGAAACCACATTCGGTGCCATAAAATCAATTTTCTTTGTAAATATGGACTGGAAACTCATTCATTAGTTCACTCATGTTTGTAGTTTCATAAATTCTTCCTTCTCTTTTTAACTTGTTTATGTCATCATCTGTTTCATTTTTCCATTTGCATATCTGTAGAAGAATTTGGGTCTTCCTTGAATTTTCTTACTATGTCACTTTCAAAATTTCTTTCTTCTCTTCTTATTATACCATATTCATTCCTTGATTTTCTGTATTCTTCCCTAGAATTTGTGTTCAGTTTTTCATTATTTTCCTCCATGCCCTGTCCTTTTTCTTTTTTGCTTCTACACATCCAGCATTATAACATTCATGGTTCCCAATTTTCACTTTATAATGTGGTACAAACTGTTGCACCCCTTCTCTATACCTGCTCAAAAATATCCCATATTTTTCTTACACAACTTTACTTTCAAATAGCTCTTTCCAGTTAATTTTTCCATAAAATTTATTAAGCTCTGCAAAGTTTCCCTTAGCATAGTTCTGTCTCCCATTTCTAAATTGTTCATACCTGTGCAACACTGTTTTTTTCCTGTAGTACTATTTCTATTATCACATGATCACTTCTTCCCATTGGACTCAGACAATGTATACTTGGTCTACTTTCTGAGGTTTTTGTAAATACTAAGTCCAACTGTGATGGTTCTTCTCCTCTGCATGTTGTCGGCTCGTTAACCCATTGTCTCATTGTATTCACCATCATGGTTTGCATAAGTTCTTCACTCCATGACCTGACATTTTCTTTCACTTCCATCTCTTCCCAGTTAATTCCCTTAATGTTGAAGTTGCCTACTAAGAGCACTTTGTTATTTTTCCTTATCATTTCTTCTATGCTATTTCTTGTTTCTGGTTACATAGTTTTATATCAACTGGTCTCCCATGTCTTAGTTTTTGGTGTATGTATGTCACAATAACTTTTCTTTATTCACTTCCTTTGATCTTAATCACAACACTCAAAGTTTCTGCCATTCCATCACCATGTTCTACTATCTCAACAACAATATTCTCTTTTACCAATATCATCACTCCTCCTCCCTTTTCCTTTTCTGTCTCTCCTCCATGTGCTATAATCTCCCTTTGCAAATCTCATCTTTATTTCCTCTTTTAGTTTGGTTTCCATTAAACATACCATGTCTGGTTTATTGTTCTTTAAGTAGTCTTTAAGTTCCAATAGGCTTGACACCAAACCATCTATATTTGCTAGGTTAGGTTAGTGTGTGTGTGTGTGTGTGTGTGTGTGTGTGTGCACGTGCACTCATGCACATACCCTTGAATATTGAGACTTTAAAGTAAATACACATTCTAGGCCATCCAAATGGCCAGTTATATTATAAACTTTGCTGTACCTCTTTTCTCATATGGAGAATTTAGGCATAAGGAAATTACTTGTATTAAATATCCTGTTTTCTGATCTGGAGTAGGCTGATGTATTCAGTCATTCCTGGTTATATTTCAAAGCAGTTATTTCTGTCCTCATGTTTATGTTCTTTTGAAATTGTTGTGTGTTATTGTTGTTGCTATTGTCCTCTGCTTCTGTGCATATATAGCATATGATATATTGGCTGTGTATGTCTGATTTTCACTCATCAATTTTTTAGTAACTGGAGTTGTTAGGTTGCTCAGCATGAAAGCAATAGATTTATTTGAATGCATGTGTTGTTTGATAAGATTTTGGTATTTTTACTGTGAGGATTGACTATTTTTTACTTTTTTTGCCTGAAGCTGGGAAACTTAAATACATAGATGCATGCTTTTCTTCAGGCATTTGAGCCATTAATGCCATTAATTTCTGTACTAATTCCAATATACCAGAAACAGACCACAAAGCACAGGTTTCTTGATGACTACCAGCTGGATGTGAATGGAAATGTTGTGGAATATTCACTTATAAGACAAAAATAGCTAACAATACAAAAACTTTTGAATAACATTTAAGTTATTTACTGCCTTAGAATGAACAAATACCTGAGATATTATCCTCCTTAATCTTCTGTTGTTGCATTTACTGTAAATTAAAGTCACTACATAAATACATAAACTAGTTCATGCCTCTGTACACATCCACCTTCAGAAAACTGTGGCTCGGTGGTGAGTGCTATTGCTCATTGAAACAAACCTAATCCATGTGGTGGTTGGCAGGTGCATCAATCATTTAACTCCCTTTTTTCCTTTAGCATTCTAATATGGTCTGCAGCTTTGTGATTGGCTTCAATGTTGCATGTCTGTAGGTCTGATGGTCGAACTTAGGCCTATCAAAGTGCTCTTCAGCCAGCAAGCTCGGGAAGTGTATGAGAACTTCACCTGCTCATACCACTCAACTGAGCCACTGAGCATGACAATCACACGGGAACCTACATGGGTAGAGGATGGTTCCCCAGCTGCTCTCATGGACTCGCAGGCTCCCCACCTCATCGAGCAGTATGCCCATGGAGCTAAATACTTTTCACTGCTCCGCCTTTTACGTGGCCACAGAACAGTCACTTGCAGGGTATTTGATGCCAGTAATAAAGAGGTGGCCCAGATGTCCTCCCAAATATTTTATACCTATAAAGACTGGACAGCACGTAAGTTGGCGCAACGTCATGTGGTTTGCTTATCTCATCTTATATGCCTTCTATAAGTACCTACAGTATGTATCTAGGTATGATGGCATTCAGACGGAGTACTGAAAAAGTAGTAAGGGATATAAAAAGTTATTGTACATAAAACTTGTATAGGTTGCACTTGTACAAGTTGTTATGTCACAAACTCCAGTAAATTTCATATCTATAAAACAAATGAATTGATATACTATAGACCAAGCAACTAGGGACAAAAATACCAATATAGGCATGAATATTGTTTATTCATGTGACCAGACATTCTATTGTCAAGTAGATGCCATCTTCAGTGGTCCAAGTAGAAACAAAACATATAGGACATATAGAACTAAATAACTATGTTAGATTTTGTTTAGATCAAACAATACCAAAATGTCACAAAATTTCAGCCTGCTTTATTGGCTGTGAAATTATGCATAAGTGTAACCATACAGATTTACAAACTTTAAAGTCAGTGTACATTTAGACTTAAAACCTACATTAAATAGTCAATTGTCATCTACCACCTTGTATATTGCTTGAGCTTAAGAAAAAAAATGTTACACCACTTTTTTGGTTATGTATGTTGTTGTTTTTTAGTTTTTTTCTACATACTGAAAATAATGCCAGTTTGACATGAATACATCTTGTCTGATGAGTAAATGATAATTCTGCCTGCTCTGGTATTTTTCTTTCTGATGAAGCTATAGTGTTCCCACAACCAGTCTTATCTCAGGTGAACCAGTAGACTGCTATATATTAAGAACTCTGCAAGATCCAGATATGATGGGTGATTTAGTTGCCAGGTGCTTTTTATCTGAAAAAAAATTTGTTGAATATTAGATCATTAGTACTCAGAGTGAAGAGATTAATGATGGGAGTAATTTTAGGTAACTTGTTAGAATAGCAGTGCAGTGTTACAACACAAAATTACCTACCATACCAGGTAAGTTTGCATGTCACATAAATGAATTAGTTATGCATGTAATCCAGTAGCTCAGCATGATAAATCTTGATTATTTATGAGGATCATAAAGGAATAGTATTGCAGAATTATTAAACTTTTTTTTTATGTAATTTTATTATTAGTTTTTATCATACTGACATTCTTATATATGTGGAAGGCCTCAAGATTACACTTAGATTTACATTCTCAGATTTTAGCTTCATAAATTAAAAGTCTCATGAATATGATTATTGGGCAACTCATTGCCATGAGAAAGTAATGTGAGTGTTGGATTGCTAGATGATTCCATGATGATTTGTATGTATATCACACAGGTCTTATTCTGTATTATTTTGAAAGGTTTCATTATATTGCCATGGGCAATTCACATTATCTCTACATGTAGTAATTACAAAACAAGCAAAAAAGCAAATAAAGGAACACTGACAAACAGTATAAAAGTCATGGAGTGAAATGATAGTCTACATAGATTGTACTAGGATGAATCAGGGCACCTCAGGTTACCATCCTTGAGAGAGAGAGAAATTGAAACAAATTGCATAAGCTGTCTTGTCCCACAGATCCACCCACCCCTGGAGAGGACGGCCCCACCATTGAGGTGATTGTTTCTGAGCCCAGCATCAAGGTTGTCACTGTCAACTCCACTGTCCAGTTGGCATGTTCTGCCCGTGCTGTGACTGGTGTTCAGGCAAGTTATTAGTTATGTTATATTGAATGTTTCACTGCATATTATTGGCATTACCTGAAATGAGAAGCTTTTCCACCATGTGGTAAGAGTCTTGTCATTGGAAAATGTGACAAGTCAGTCTGGAAAGACTAAATGTAGAAAATTGTATGATGTGCATTTTGCTTAATTGTAGTGTCTAGGACTTGAGGTAAACCTGTGTTGGCCTGCCTCCACATTTCCAGTTATCTCTCATACTATAAAGAAAAAAACTTGAATGTGTATTATCTATATTATTTCTGCATAGCAGGAGACTTGAAACCAGAATCTCACTTATGAAACAAATACATGAACCTCTACACCATCAGGCCACTAATGATGGTGGTAATAATTATGATGTCATTGGTAACCCTTTGTCATCAACAGACTCGCATTCCTGTTACCTGGAGCAAGGTTGGAGGGGAGCTGCCATATGGGAGAGCAAGGGACAACCGTCAAGGCCTGCTGGTGATCACTGAGGTGAGGATGCCTGCATCTTCTTCCCATATGTTGACAGGGTGAGAGACTTTGACACAAACAGATGGACAGACACAACAGTTAGCTGTATAAATATGGAGGAAGGAGAGAATCAAATAAAGAGGAAAGGACTGACAGTAAGATAGTACTTTAAATTCTTACCTTTCAGACATGTATATTGATTATTTAGCTGTTACATTCTTTATTAACCTTCTTTTCCTGCTCTTGTTATATATTAGCCTGGTGTGTAAGTAGATATTCCTCTTCATCCTCAGT
>NC_087168.1:13089649-13194649 GCF_035594125.1 Scylla paramamosain
TTTCATAAGAATCAGGCATCATCATTCTCGAAGGGCCAGTAGGGCACTTCTATATAAATTTATAGAATTTATTTTTATTCTAATTGTAATATTTTTCATTAATTTATGTATAGAATACTGTTGTTAATTTTCCCATATTTCACACAAAAGTTTTTTTTACATTATTTAACTATGACATGCTTTAAATGTCATATATGTTTTACTGTGCAGATTCCTTTGATTGAATTGAAAAAAAGAAGACATTTACCACATTTTATGAGAAAAAACAAAAATAATGTCATGGAATATCATTGCTTGTAATCAATCACCCATGAAACTGATAGGTTTTAATATTATTATTATTATTATTATTATTATTATTATTATTATTATTATTATTATTATTATTATTATTATCATACTGCAATCATCAGAATAATACATACCTGAGAAACAGGAATCTCATATTCCTTGAAATCTTGTCAAATTTATATTTTTTTGTAGCTAAATGCCACACAAATCACCATTATGAGAGCTATAATTGAGAGTCACTCAGTCTCTCTCTCAAAGGACAACACTATCATTGCTTCAGTCAGCTCTGTCTTAACTATGTGCATTCCTCATAATGGTGACTTGCATGGTGCTTGACTGCAAAAATAAGTTTGACAAGATTTCAGCCTGCAGGGAACTTTTGACTCTACTCATCATGCTATCCTGTCTTAACTTTCTAGTTACAGACTTCTCAGCACATTATTAGATTAGCACCATTAGGTAAATTTTACGCTCACAATGGTGGAAGTGTTACAGTCATGATGAGTCAGGTTACTGATATTTTAGGGTGATGCGATGCCAAACTTCCAACTCACAGATGGGTCACCACCCATTGTGATGGTGGTAGATTATGAGTGCAGTAATGGAAAAACAAAAAGAGAAAGAGAGGAAAGGAATGGAAGATGGAAAATTTTGAAGATTTGAATGGGAACACACTGGGCTCAGTTTAGGGAAGCCATTGTGAGAGAAAAATAGAAAGCATTTTGAGAGGGAGAGAGAGAGAGAGAGAGAGAGAGAGAGAGAGAGAGAGAGAGAGAGAGAGAGAGAGAGAGAGAGAGAGAATGTTAATATCATGAATGATAGATTAGTGAAGACAATTGTTAAAGTTCTAAAGCAATGAATGGGCATGGGAGGAGTACTAAAGAAAATTATGAGTAAAGTACCTGCTGAGAAAAGAAAGAGTTGAATAACCAGAGAGACAAAAAAATATGGAACTATGGAAAAAGACAAAAAGGGATGGGAGGAAAATAGTATAGATTCCTGAGAGAAATGTAAGAAATAAGATGCTCATCAGCACTGAATACAACATCCATATCTCAACCAGGCTGTTTCATATAGGATATCATCACCCCAGAAAAATTATTATTACCCTAATACAAATTTAATTAGCTTACGTTGAGTAGTACAAAAATCATTGTTACAAACATGAAAATGTAGGTTTGTGATCGCTCAGTAACACCCAAATATCTACCTATCTCTCGGTGACAGTAGCCCCTGACATTATTCTTGCATATCTTCCTGCCAGATCCATATGTAGATGGTGTCTTTCCACCAGGTTCAATGTTTGGATGTGACTCAATGATTTGTATGTTTCAAGGCCAGAGTATTTGTTATAATTTATTGGGATGTGGCAACATGCATTTAGTGAATTAGTGGGTGGGGCAGAGGAAGTGGCTGAAGCAAGAGGTTGGGGGCAGGGCTGGCCAGTAACTGAAAGTGGATTGGAACTGTGTGGGCGGGGCAGAGGAAGTGGCTGAAGTGCGAGGTGGGAGGGGCTGGCCGAACACTGAGAGTGGATCGGAAATGTGCCTCTGGGCTACAGTGGCTCACAGTGTGGCATTGGCGCTGCAATGTTCCTCCTGCTCTTCCTTGTCTCCCTTCTTGTGGGTCTGGTGGCAGTGCTTCTCCTACCAACCCTCACCTCGTCCGCCTCTGGTAACACTTTCACTCCCTGTCTGCCAGTCTTTTGCTTGCTATATGTGCCTTGCTCTTGGCCTGTCATAACCTGTTGTGGCTTGGTGCTTCAGTATTCTGTTTATGTGCATGTGTGTGTGTTTCCATTTGTGCGTGTTGCACCAGTTGCCAAAGTATGTATGTATAGTGTCCTATTTTGATTTTTTTTTTATTTTTTATACTATTTTATTTAGTTATTTATTTTTTCATATCTGCAGGATCCAAGATTTACCTTATATCTCTAGATACTTTTTTTTTTCAGTTCATTGCTCCATTTCTTTTCTCCCCTTTGTGTTCTCATGCTACATTGTATATTTTGTGTATTGCAAAAATAAGTTGTTCATTTCCTCAAAGTGCTGTGTCCAAAGTGTAGTTATGCTGCTCACGGTAAACTTTTTTTATTCCTCTATTTCTGAACCTCATTTGTCACTGTTATACTTTGTTTATTCTGATGCAGGTAAGAATTTAGTTGAGTAGAATTTTGCTGTAGAGATTGAATTTGCTAGACTTTATTGATTGATTCTGAATGGAGTTCATCAGATATTTATTTATTGTTATTATTACTTGTTTATTAATTTTATTCATTTATTTCTTATACTTATTTCTTTTATTTATTTATTTATTTTGTTGTTGTAGCATGCAAAATCCTTTGATCCAGTTTCACTGATATATACATTTTTTCTTTTATAATGAACTTCAACTCTCAGCATTTCCATTTCATTGCAATGTATTGCAATTATTATCTTATTATTATTATTATTATTATTATTACTATTATTATTATTATTATTATTATCATTATTACTAGAGCTATGGAAGGCAATATGTACAAATATTTTATTGTTCATCAGTGTAAACTGGCCTATTCATATTTGTATTACCTCTCACAGCTATAGGTAGATAATTATAGTCCCTTTTGTCCACTCCTCCATTATTCTGAAAGAATGAAAATACATCAGGAAAATGGTAACTAGAAGAATCGTAGAAATGAGGTAGCCCATATTAAATATTATGTAGTTTATTGTCTCAATTGCTGATACTTTAAACTAATGATGATTTTAGGAAGGAATTCACACTAGGAATCAATATAAAAGGTGGTAAACATAATAGCACACAGCAACAGGATTACTCAAACCAGCAGACAAGCTTGTGGTTTGGACAAGAGTACAGTTACAATCCATAGTCTATAAATGTGCTATAATCTTTTTCACTACCTCTAATGTTTCTCCCTCATCCTTGAGTCATCTTGTCTGCTGAAGGTCTTCTTACAAGATCTGACAGCTGATGGATCCTAAGGAGATTTGAGGACTTGTGACTGAAGGAAAACATTGCACACAGTAGAAGTGAAAGTAGCAGGTTACTCAACTTCTGATCATGACTGTACCACTAGGCATAAAACTTTGTCAGTGTGGGTATTCTAGCTTTATCAAGCATTAGAGAATGGTGGCAGCAAAAAATACATACCTGGCAACAAAAACTAAAGTTTAGTGTGCAGTTGTCCCAAGTAGTGGTGTTATAAATATTATATGTCTCAGAATCAAATAGAAACTTTAAAAACAACTGGGCTGATGAACTATTTTACATTAAGAACACCACAAAGGTCAAGAACATTGGATACCAGAATTTATTTTATTTGTATTTATTTAATTTTATTATTTTTTCTAAAATGCTGCTCATCAGTAAAAGCTGCATATATAATCAAGGAAATCTGTAGCCTGATTACATAGATAGCTAATAGTAGTAACAACAGCTTCATTCAAACTGAGTGTAGGTAGTTCAGACTGTACCAGTGCCAGGGTGTGGCACTAGGTCATGTGTAATTTGCAGAAGTGTACCATTCCATCCAGTGTGTTATGTGTGGTGAGTGATGTCACAAAAGAAACAGTAAATGTTAGCATCATGGTTTTGTTATTTGCTATATTGCATTAGAAACTGAATGATGAAGTCAGGAGCAGAAACTTTTTTGTATACATAGTAGGAATAGTTATACCAGCCTCATATTCCTTAGCCTATATGCTTATCACTAAATAATAGTTTTTTGTGGACTTGGAAATTCATAAGTTTTTGTATTTCAATATATTCAATAAATACATTAAGCTTGGTATTAATTTGGGACATATTTTAGGAGACCTCAGTTTTGTATTATTGCTGGAGAATAATGGAGAACCATTATCTATGACTAAAGTTGAGGAAATTGGACAAAGGTGATGTTTGATCATAATACAAATAGGTAAGCTTTGTAAAAGTTCTGTCATCATTTAATAATGATGACAGAACTTTTACAAAGCTTACCTATTTTTTTGCATATGCAAGATATTAAAGTATATTTAAGAAAACTGCATCTTTCTCATCAAGTTCAAAATTATATTCTGTAATTCCTTAATTTTGAGAACTTCATGAGCACTAGCCTCTTTATTTTTGAGTAATGTAAGTGTTTTGCCTCACAGGACCCTCTCTCCCTCCATCCCTCCCTTGCTTGCACCACTTTGTCCCTTTGCTCCCCTCCTACCACAAGGCAGTCGTATCCCCATTATTTGAGTGCTCACTCTCACCCAACATTTGTTTTGTTCAGCACCCCCTCCCAACCACACTGAATTTTTTTTTTCTATGTATTTAGTTTTATAAACCCACTAGATGAGTCCTTATTGAAGCTCACATAAAAAAAAAATCTAAATGAATATTTGGCCCATGACTGTGAGTGATTGTGAGAATGTTTTTTTTTTTTTTTCAGGAAAGATATAATTAGAACCCTTATCTACAGAAAAAAAAAAAAAAAAACATGTTAGTGTTGTGAATACTGCATTCTAAGTTTCCAGATGTTTCAACACCAAACATTTGTCATATATGTGTGTGTGTGTGTGTATGTATGTATGCATATATGTATGTATATTATCTGAAGATCATTTTATATACTTGTTTTCTGTTGTATTTCCCACAACTAGGTGGACGTCCCAATGTCATTGTGGAGCCAAAGCAAGGTCGCTTTGATATCAATTTAAGAGGCTCACTTGAGGTGAGGTGTTCTGTTGAAGGCAATCCAGAGGCACAAGTGACTTGGACCTTTGGACCCAACAGACCTCTTCCACCAAATGTAAGTAATGATATGATAGCATGCTTCTGCTGTAACTGCTGTGTGTGTTGGGGGATTTGTATTTACCTAGTCATATTTTAACATTCAGTGCTTCAGGAATCAAACAACCTACTCAGGGAAGCCACAGCATACCCAACTTCTGATCATCTTAAGATTTATGACTGGGACAGAGCAAACTCTCTGTTGTTCAATATCTCAAAATACAGTTCCTCCATGTATTGACTCGACACAGTTTTTCAGATAACTGTCCCCTCCTCTTTGATGACACTCACTTATTCCCTTATACATCAAACATCCTCGGTCTGCCCTTTACTAATAATATAAAATTGAAACCACATTTTTTCCTGCTTAAAGAAGCTTTTATGAAATTAGACATTCTGAGCTCTCTGCCAGTTTTCTCACCCCTTAGCTGCTAACTTTGTTCCTGAATCTTATTCACTCATGTATGGAGTACATTTCACATAATTGGAGAGATCTATTCATCTTGAATCAAAAGCATTTTGTCCTGTAACTGAACATCTTCACCCTCTCTCTCTTCCCTGTAAGTTTGCATCTCTTGCTATCTTCTATCGTTACTTATGCACTAACTGCTCTCATGATCTTCCTAACTCCTTGTCCCCCTCCTCTTCCAGTGGCCTTGCTGCATAAGACTTTCTACTTTTTCTAACTCCTATTCTGTTCACCTCTCTAATGCAAGAGTTAACCAGTCTTTCATCCTCTTTTATGGGTAAACTCTTGAACTCCCAACCTTTCTACTTGTAACTTAGGTAAACCCTTTCAAGGGGTAGGTTTCAAGACACTTTTACTCAGTACTTTGGATATTCCTTTTTAATTGTCCTCTTCAGGGACTGGTATGTTCTGTGTGTTTTTATGTAGTTGTGGTTTATGGGAGGGGAGCAATTTCATAGTATCCTGTATCTATATCTATCTAGTTTGGTCTTAAAAGCATGGATAGTTACAACATTGACAATGTCTTCACTGAGTTCATTCCATTTGTTCACACTTGTATGAGGAAAACTATGCTTCTTGATGTCTCTTCTACTGTTAACTTTCTTCATCTTCTCACTGTGTCCCCTTGTACTTTGTGTGTCTAAATTTATAAAACATTCTTTGTCCACATTTTCCATACCATTCACCATTCTTTAGGTGTTTATTAAATCTCTCTCTCTCTCTCTCTCTCTCTCTCTCTCTCTCTCTCTCTCTCTCTCTCTCTCTCTCTCTCTCTCTCTCTCTCTCTCTCTCTCTCTCTCTCTCTCTCTCTCTCTCCTTTTTCAATGGTAGGAATTTCTAACACTCTTAATCTTTCTTCATAGGTCGACTTACTCAACTCCAAAATAATCTCAGTGACTGTTCTTTGTACTCTTTCCAATTTTATAATATTCCTCCTTTTATGAGGAGACCACACCACTGTCACATATTCCAATCTTGGTCTTATCATGGAAAACAGCAACTTTTTTTATCATTCCTTCATCCAAATTTGAGAATCCCATTCTCACTCTTTTCAACAAATTCATCATCTCTCCAGTCCAGAGTCAAATTTTTAGTAACTATTACTCCCAGATCCACTTCTTTTGATTTCCTTAAGTTCACACCATCCATCTTTCTTTTCTTACTCTTACCAAACTCCATTACTTTACATTTACTTAAATTGAATTCATTTACTGAGATTTACTTCATTTATTTATCTTATTTAAATCATCTTGCAGTACCATATTTACATTTTCTACCCTTCTCATCAGGTTAGCATCACCTGCAAATAAGTTCATATAACTGTCTATTTCTTCATTTATGTCATTCACATATATTACAAACATTATCGGTCCCAACACTGACCCTTGTGGGACACCACTAGTTACTTTCAACCAAGAAGAATTTTGGCCTTGTATTACAGTTCTTATCTCTATCATCCAAATAATCCTCCATCCACTCCAGCAGTCTTCCTCCAATTTTTCCATAATTTTTTTATCTTCCATAGCAATCTTCAACGTGGTACTTTGTCAAATGCTTTCTTCAAGTCCATCCACCTATCCATCTCTCTCCTGCACAATATTGACTACCCTTGAATAAAAGGACAATAAGTTCATGGAGCATGATCTTCCCCTCCTAAATCTAAATTGACAATTTACCAAAACTTTATGTCTCTGAGTGTTCCATCCATCTTTCCTTTATTGTTCTTTCACATAGTTTTCCTACAACATTAGCCAAGGACACTGGTCTGTAATTTTATGGGTTTGCCTTATTTCCTCCTTTGAATATTGGTATGATATTTGCTCTTCCAATCTTTGGGTACTCTTCCCTGTGATAGTGATGTCACCACTAGACTGTGAATTTTATCAGCCAGTTGTTCTCTACATTTCTTCAATATCCAGTTCAATGCTCCATCTGGACCAGATGCTTTATTTACATGAAGTTCTTCCATCATCTTAAGTATTTCCTCATAACTGACTGGGACTGTACTTAGTTTATTCCTCACCAACTTATCCCTTCCAGCATCAAACTCCCCTTCCACAGTAAATATTGATCTGAAACTATTGTTCATAACTTCCACCACATCTTGTGCATCCTCATAGATTGTCCTTCAACTTTCAATCTTGATACACATTCCCTCTTCTTCATCTTCCCATTAATATGTTTAAAGAATTGTTTGGGTTCATTTATACACTTATCCATTATATCTCATGTTTCTTCTCTCCATTCTTATTATCTCAACATACTTGTTTCTAGCATCAATATATTCCTCCCATCTGCTCTCAGTTTTCCTCTTCTTCCATCTGTTCCAATCATTTAACTTACAATTTCTAGCCATTTTGCATTTTGTATTGAACCATTCCTTACCCTTTCTACATCTTGCTCCTCTTCTAGGTACAAATTTCTCCACAGCACAATTATATATCCTTATAAATTCATCCCATTTTTCCTAAACATCTTCTGCATCTTCAAAGTCTTTCTACTCCACAGCAGCAAAGTACTTTCTTAATTTTTCAAAGTCAGCTTTACTATATTTAAATCTTTTCATCTTATAATTTTCATCAATGAGTACCTTTTCACTTTTCAAATTGAATTCCATCAACACATGATCACTTTTACCTAGAAGGTAATGTGTGTGTGTGTGTGTGTGTGTGTGTTGGTCAGAGACCCTTTTACATAAAAAAAAAAAAAAAATGTACATAAACAAGTCAGAGCATGATGAGACATGCTACTCCTCCACAGGTATACCAGCAGAGTGGTGTGTTGACCTTCCGTGATGCCCAGCTGTCAGACAGAGGAGAATACTACTGCACCTCCACCAATGCTTACGGACAAGGCATTACTCGTGTCTACATCAATGTGGTGACCAGTCCTCCGGGTGAAATCATCATCATTGAGGTGAGGCACTGAATGTCAGTTTTGTTAGTATTATAATGTAAAAATGGTGTATCCAGTCAGCCACATTCAAAACAATCACAGAGAATGCTCTCTCTCTCTCTCTCTCTCTCTCTCTCTCTCTCTCTCTCTCTCTCTCTCTCTCTCTCTCTCTCTCTCTCTCTCTCTCTCTCTCTCTCTCTCTCTCTCTCTCTCTCTCTCTCTCTCTCTCTGATTAATAGAAGAAACTTAATAAGAATTTTTGGACAAGCAGAGTGCTTTATATAAAGGTAAAACCTTTCAGAATGTTAAACAAAATTATGATGATGATATTTTTAAAGGTGATAGTAAATCAAATGAAAAATGCATGTCATTTAATCCACATCTATATATGATACCTTTTTTCATGCTTCCATTTAAATGTATAGTGAGAAGCTTTGATATATAAGATGCTGCCACATGTATTTTGACTGCTTCTCATTCATTGGTTTAGAATAATATGGGCTGATACAAGAGCTGACTTTGCCTCACATTTGGTTTGGTACTTTCTCTGTTTATATCCATCTATTACAGCACTTTTACAAAAGTGCATTTACTTTTCTCCTCTTATCTTTCTCTTTATAAAGAGAGAGAATATTTGGCATTAAGTACAACTGTGTTCATCACATACAACCGAAGGAAATGTTTTGGAAATTTCTGTGAGGAATATTGTGCTCACATGTAGTATTGGGACAAGATGAGTCAATTTTGCCTTGAAAAGTTATTGAAAACTGGTCACCTTGGGCTGCATGGCACATATCATATGTTCTAACACAACAGTGGAACCTCTGTCACCAAATGCTTCCCTTTTTGAACAAATCAGTTTTCTAACAAAATTTAGAATTCATAATTGTTTTGGTTGCCATACCATAATTCAGTTCTTCAACAAAGTTACTTGATTTTAAATACTAAAAGACAAAGCAAAAGATGCCATTTATTACTAATGAATATTTCCTTTCCTTTTATGTATTTGAAGGAGATACACAGAGGGTAAGACAGTAATTCAATCTTTGAAATTAGGTTAAATGTTATCCTGTTGAAGAACCTCAATGTAAACAAACAGCTTTCTCCAAGATTACTCCTGAGCTGGCTCAGGAGTAATCTTGAGCCTCGGAGTCCCCATCTGGGGAGGGGACCACCAATGTCCCCAGGTCAGACATTTCCTTTGGTATCGACCCTAAGTGTCTTGATACCCCCCTTAACTTTTTTTTTCATTAACTTCTACAACATTCACAGTCTTAGATCTAATTTTTAATCTGTAGAACACCACCTCTTCTCTGCTAAACTTCATCTTATTTTTCTCACTGAAACACAGGTGTCTGAGGCAACTGACAATAATCCCTTTTCTGTTCTCTCCTGTTTTTTCTTATCTATCCACATTTATAATATAAAGCTGGATGTTGCATCTGTTTGCACAGTGACTTAACCTGCTTTTCTGCCCTCACTCTTGAATCTTCTGAGTTTTCCACCTTCTGGCTATGACAACAGAGTCACTCTCAAACTGGATTTATCTGTGTTGTATGCCTCTCATCTAACTCTTCTGACTATAAGAAATTCTTTGACTAATTAACTTCCAAAGTGGAGCATATTCTGTCTCTCTACTCTTTTGTGGAGATCTCTATTCTTGGAGACTTCAATGTTCATCACCTGCTTTGGCTTTCCTCTCCCTTCACTGACCATCCTAGTGAGCTGGCCTTTAACTTTACTATCCTCCACAACCTAGAGCAACTGGTGCAACACCCTACTCATATTCCTGACCATCTTGAGATACACCCAACATTCTTGACCTTTTCCTAACCCTAATCCTTCTGCTTATCCTGTTACCCTATCTTTTCTGTTGGGCTCCTCTGATCACAATCACATATCTGTAATTTACCTCTGGCATTTTGTCTCTGTTAGTTGGGGGAACCTGAGGAGGTATTTTGTTGATATCCATGGAATGACTACTGCTTCCATGTCAGAGACCAATCTCTGTTTGCCAAGCACATAACAGAAGTGATAGTGTCTGATATGGAGGCATACATTCCTCACTCATTTTCTTGATCTAAACCTTCCATGATAGAGATACATGATAGAGAGGTGACCCAGAAAAGGTTCTTGAACCTTCCACCACCAGAATCTCATGCACTTTATATTTCTGCCCAGAACCATGCCAAGTCTGTTCTCCAACTAGCCAAAAACTTCATTAATAGAAAGTGTCAAAATCTTTCAAGTTTTAACGCTTCCCCTCCCCCCCTCCGTGGCTGGTGTCTCACCTACATTAAAAAAGAAAAAAAAAATGTGGCTCTCTCAATGACCCACAATGCCATCACTACTACACAACTACATTTTCCCAGTAGCTTTTCCCAGCAGCAAGATGTCTAAGTGTTATGCTCACCTTCATTTTGGCAGTAAGTGGCTTGCTCCCCTGTGTCATTCTGTATGGCTTCCCTCCCTAGATTGATGACAAAGAGAATACCAGAGCAATCTAAACAATATCTTATGATGAGTTCCATGCCACTAAGTTCATTCAATATGTCCTTTCTGAGTAAATAATTTCTGAGCTGGAGATGTTGTGGAGTGGCCATCTTGGCAGTTGGAGTGTCTGTCATCAGTCACTAAGATAGGGTGGACAGGTGTCCAGGAACAGATTAATCCATTCAGTTGATTCCTATAGGGAAAATAGTTTCATTTTTTTAACATTTTGGATTTTGAATGGCATTCATAAACAAATTAAGTTCAAGAACTGAGGTTCCACTGTATATGGGTTAAGTCAGCAAAACCACATTTGCTTTTATGTTATATTCTTCAACTTGATGGAATGTAGAAAGGAAATAAAGTGGATTGTGCATTTAAATGCTTGCCTTGCCTGCCTGTCTCTATATATGTTTGACTGTTACATCACAGCATCACAGAATTCAACACATAGTCAAAACATGCAATTTAATCCTTGTAATTCCAACTTAACATTTTTCAGGTATCTGAGGAAAATGTGGTGGCCCAGGCAGGAGAAACTGTACGAGTGAGGTGTTCTGCTAGCAACATTCCCGGTGCCCTGAATATTGAATGGAGTCGCCTTGCTGGCTCTCTCCCACAGGTGAGGAACTATGATGGACAAGGTGGTACTGAAAAGTTCTGAAGCAAGGCTTATACACAAAAAAGTAGTTACTTGATCCTCTTCAAAATAGCCCCTTGATCAGCAGTGCAGCACTGCCAGCACCATTGCCACTGCTGCAGCACATTCTGCAAGTTTTGTTCTTGGAGCATTTCCAGCACTGCAGTTCATGCTGAATCTCCTCCATAGTGACAAAGTGGCATTCCTTCACCTGCAGCTTCATCTTCAGGGAGAGAAAGTCACAGTGGGCCCACATACCAAATCTTTTGTTTCCAGTGATGACCCTTGACTTGAAGATCAGGTCATCTAGGGCATGCTGACAAAACTTGGACACAAACTTTGCAACAATGTAGTGTTCGTTTAAGTCAGACATGATGGTTGTGTGTGCTGTTCTTAGTGGTAAATCAACACTAACAGTAATGTTTTTTATGGATCTTTAACAACCCTCATGCACAAATTATTGAATTACTGCAACATTTTTAAAGCATTGAGGGCTTGGAAAATCATCCTGACCTTTTGTCATCGTCCGGTGATATTCTGCTGCTCTTGAAGCATACATGCCACTTGAAATACTTCACCTGTCATGGTGCTTCATTGCCACACACATGCTGAGTATTGTCAGAGATTTCCATTGCAGATTTGCCAAGTGTGATGTGGAATTTCATATATGTTCTTTGCTGTAGTTTGCTATCCCTGATGAAATCACATATGATCATATGACCACAAAGATTCCCCTGGTGCAACTTAAGAAGCTTACAGAATGACACCAGTCACCAGACTGCTTGACATCTGCCAAGTGTTCATGCACATCCTCATGCTGCCAGTTGTTAGGGTGCAGTGAAGCTATTTTCAGAACTTTTTAGTACCATCACATAAATTGAAGAGAAGGGAGAAAGGTTTCCTATATTGATTTGCATCTGTTTGTTGGCTCATATGAAGCATCTCATTTCTTTATCTGTGTAAATATACTTTTATCCATACTGATAACTTCTGTTACACATAATCTTCCTCCACAATCTGCACCCAGCATGTACAATTGCTTGTTCATTACTTCCTGTGACCATTCTTTTACTACCTTGATTATTTGCAGCAATCTGTGGTTGAGCAAGGAGAACTACAAATCCCCAGTGCCCAGCCTGCAGACTCAGGGACTTACGTGTGTCGCATAACTGATTTGCGGACATCTGTGTACAATGAAGCCAGCACCAGGATCACCATCACTCAGTACACGTGAGTGGTTGATGTTGCTCTCAAAATTATTGTTTCTGTTTTATATGTCTGGCTGTGTACCTAGCTCCACTGTATATCTTCTCCTATCTGTCCATTCCTCTACCTTTCTATTAATCTGTATATATTTGTCTATTTATCTCTTTTTCTGTCTATTTATCTCTCCAAGTAATCATCTCTTTTTATCGATCTGTATGCTCATATATCTACTATCTACCTGTTTAGGCCTACATACCTACTACTCTCCATATTTACTGACTTATGTAAAACATCCATATTCCTTTGCCAACTAATCTCTCTCTTTTTATACTTAAGTCTTGATATAATAAGAACTTGTCAATAGTTCAGATTTACAATGCACTTGCAGAATTAAAAAACATTTTGCAACCTTTGTTTATGATGCATAGGTAGGGAAATGTAATCTATTAGTGTGAGAGTTGTCACCAGGAGACAGCCATGGTACAATGGTTAGCACATCTGTCCCACAAGTGGAAGGTTCCAGGTTCGATCCCTGGACAGTGCCTGCCTTATTCTGGTGAACTCCCTACACTAACAATTAGTTATAAGCACCATTTTCTTGTTCACCTTTATAGAAATTATATTACTCATAAAAGAGATTTCTGAGTCTTGATTTGAAGCACCTCTTCACTGATTCCTTTCATGAAAAAATATCATAGACAAACTAATTTGTGAAGCATAGATTTTTGTTAGTCCCTTCAACTCTTTCATCCATAGCAAATACTTTTCAAATTGAATTTCTTGCATCATATCCTCAGTCTCACAGTTACTCAGAATTTAGATATTAAGGAATAAAATAAAAAGTAAAAGACTGATATACTGTATATTTTAAATAAGCAAAGCAAAAAATCTACAGTACATTCACTCTTTTTTCTTTCTAACACTGTCCACATCAGGAACTACACCTATTCATTAGATATTTAAAGTAATTCATCAACAAAGCTTATTTGTTAGGTAAGAAAGCCAGTCTTTAAGCTACAACTATATCTGGACTCATTATATATTTAAATTAATTCCCCAAGAAAACTTATTTGTTTTGCAAAGAAGCTGATCCAGGAGTTACAACCACTACTCCTTTCCCTTCACACCAGGAGCCTGCCAACGGTGCAGATCCAACCTGACCGCCAAACCATCAACCAGGGCACCAATGCCGAGCTCTTGTGTCGTGTCTCAGGGGACCCGTCTCCTGTTGTCACCTGGAATAAGGTTTGTGTCTGTCCAGAGCTGGAGCAACATGAATATGAAGTTCCCCTTTTTCCTCACAGAATATTCATATATACATAAACACAAACCTCTCTTCCATTACTCATCTGCAGTTCCACCTTTAATCTCATACTATACTTGTACTTTTTATATATCTCCTATTATTCTCACAATCTACCACAATGATTTCCTCTTCCTCCATCAACAGGCATATGAGTCACAGAGCTCCAGGGTGAGTGTAGAAAACAATATACTGAGGATCACCAACGCACAAGTAAGTGACCGCGGGATGTACGTGTGCACTGCGAAGAACGAGGGTGGTACAGCACAGGCTGCAGCCATCATTGAAGTTGAACGTAAGTGTTGGATGTTCTTAACCTCCTCATGCACCAGATGTTTGATAAGATTATCCTTCCACTGCAACGTGCATGGGTCCCAAGGGAGCCCAGTTGGGGTCCTGGCAATGTGCATTCAACCATTGACTGCCACACAGGACCTTATCATTTCAGACCTGAAACAATTGACAACTAGTTCACTTAGGTGACCCAACTTGCACAGTAGGCACAGTTGATACATGCGCGATAAGGATTTTGCTCGCCTTGAACTAAACTGGGTACAATAGAAGGCTCAAGAAACTTTCTCTCTCTCTCTCTCTCTCTCTCTCTCTCTCTCTCTCTCTCTCTCTCTCTCTCTCTCTCTCTCTCTCTCTCTCTCTCTCTCTCTCTCTCTCTCTCTCTCTCCCTAGTACTTTATTGGATATTCTTTGGCTTTTCTAACAAGCTTCATTTGCTTTGGAAGAGAGTCTGCTACAGTCTGGAAGAACATTTGTGGCATGGAGTCCCACAGCTGCTGGATGGTGTCCTTGAGCCTCGGTACCAAGGAGACATTGTAGTTCTGCAACTCGGACTTGACCTTTCCCCAGAGGTTTTCCATTGGGTTGAGATGATGGGAGTTGCCAGGCCAGGGGATGAAGTAGCATCAGTCACTAGTTTGGCTTTATGACATGGTGCCCTGTCCTGCATAAAAAAATCTGCCTGGCTCATCTCCATTGATGGGTTAAGGTGGTCTATTGGCAGGTCCAGGTAGTTGTGCTGATTCATTCTGAGGTTCTTTAGGAGGAAGACTAAGTGCACCAGGGTGTGGACGGAGTGCTTAATGGTGTGGCGTGTGTACCATGAGCCTAGAGGCTCGCTGCTGTGTTTACAGTACACATAATTCCTGTCACCACTCACATTAAAAATACTCTTGTCACTTCAGAGTAGTTTCCTCCACTCCTCCAAAGTCCAATGTCGATATTGATGGGCGAAATTGACCCTCACTTGTCTGTGGCACTTTGTTACCCAGGGTTTGGGAACAGCGTAATATCTGTGGTACTTGAACTCTTTGTGCAAATAGTCTTGAGGTGTGCATATTGCCACACCACCAAGTATCTTGAGGTTTTTGTGCCTTAATTCTTTTGCAGTAGGGATTGGGTTGGACTCCACCTGCCTTTTGATGAAATGCAGGGTCCTGTTCGAAAGCAGCATTTTCTTCTCAGGCCTTTTCTTATGGGTCCAGCATCACATATTTTCTTCATCCATAACTGAGCTGTATGGACTGAAACTCCTATATTCTCGGCAAGGTCATACATGCCCTTGTAGAGGGCATGTATGACCTCTATCTGAGCCTTTGTGAGCTGCTTTTTCTTCAGCATGGTTAGCAGTAGAGGGATTGAAAGTAAGCGTGTCTCGCAAAGAATTGGCAAGAGTGGCAGATATTCTCTCCTTGTCAAGCACGAGGCACACTTGACTCATTCTGGGGAGTGGAGACTGGAGGCAAGATGTCAATGAATTGCCAAGTAAATGTGTTGCCAGATCTTTCAAGAAATAACATGATGGGGGGGATTATTTTATTAAGCTCGGTTTTTATATACGTTTTGCCTGCTAGGCATATAGCAACTGCGCCTGCTGTATATGTGGCCCACTAAATTTTGACACAATTTTTTTTTTTTTACATGAATCACATCCAATGTTAATAGTAGCAAAGTAGCTTTTAAGCAAATCTTGTTATGATGATGAGGGAATTAATGAAATCATGAACAAATGCAAAGGAAGAGTGTCAATGTGTTACACACTGTCAAACTGCAGTATTCTCAGAGTCTCATTTCTAGTGCTGAACTAATGTAACCTACATACCCATTAATGTTACCCCACTAACTACAGTTCCACTCTCTTGTAACTCTCCAACCACTCTCATAGCATCATTCCAGAACATAATCTTTTACTCTTGATCAAATTCTTTTTTCTGTGCTAGATGTACCAAATTTTCCACATATGCTTTCTTTATTTTCATCATCCATTCTGCTAACAAAATGCACATTTCTAAAATAAGCACTTGAATCTGTTGGATCCTTCATCTTTGACTATTGTTCATCATCAACAATTCTATTGTTTATGCTAGTGTCAAGAATATTATGCCATCCAAAATTTAATTTATATTAATTTCTTCATATTTTTTCTTCTTATCATAGCATGCCTTCTTGACTTTGCAACTTTCCATCCATGCAAAGTTCTGCCTCTTCTCCTTCCAGACAGAATGAAAGATATAAACCTGTAAGCAGAGAGGCAGCATTATCAATATACAGAATTTAGTATAAACACACATGAATAAATGGTCAGGTATATCCTTTAAATACTCTTTATCCTGTATTGTGCCTTAACATAAACATGCATGTTTTCCTTAGGCCGTGAGCCTCCACAGATTGAGATGCACCCTCAGATGAAGCAGACAGTTGTGGTGGGTGGCAGTGCTCTCTTCCAGTGTAACCTGATTGCCGGCATCCCTGCCCCAACTGTGAAATGGACCCGTACTGATGGACAGCCTTTCTCTTCCAACACTGAGGTCTTAATTGGCGGTGTGCTGAGGTAAATATTCTGTTAGTCAGTGTGTACAGGATTTCAACTGGGCCCAAATTTTTTATGTATTTCATTTTGCATTCCTTATGCCTTCAATTCATTTCATGCAGCAGTGCACCTATTAGGATAACTTACTTCTTTATATCACTTAAACTCATTGTCTTTTTATCTTGCATTCAGATGAGTGTGTGTGTATTTGTTTGTTTAGGTTGGTAGTGAGTGGATGTAAGTGTGGGGACCTTAACTTGGCTCTGTTCTTTGGTGAGGTTCCAGCCTTGTATAGAGATACAGATGGATAAACTAGCAGTAGTTATTGTATGAGAAAAAATTAAGATAAGTAGACATCAGAACGAAGGCAATATCTTGTTCATTAATGTGACTTACCATATTTTCTCAAGTATAGGTCAACCTCAAGCATAGGTCGGCCCCTAATTTCTAGCCCATATACATGGTATACCATGTATACCATGTATATGGGTTAACCACCTATATGTAAGACAGCAACCTCTAACATCTATGTAATGAAAAAAAAAATCTAACCTTGAAGTGCTGTGCTGGTATTAGAATGACAAGTTATAATATTAAATCACCATATTTTACGGGAATATGAGAGAGAGAGAGAGAGAGAGAGAGAGAGAGAGAGAGAGAGAGAGAGAGAGAGAGAGAGAGAGAGAGAGAGAGAGAAGGGGGGGGGGGAAGAAGTGTGTGTGTGTGTGTGTGTGTGTGTGTGTATAGACACCGTCACCACTGTAGAGGTTCAGGATGACAAACGATCCAGTCATTTACTTGCTTTAATGCAGTTAACCTGTAGTGATAATTAATATGACATCAGCAAGAAGAGTATGGAACTACAACATATCATGTACATGCAATCAATACAAAGAGGCATCATAAGAATACAATCTGATTCCATAATAATGAAAGGCAATACGATTGCCATAATACATAATAATATGCAATACACGTATAATAATTCTCGGTGTACCTTTAATATTCAGTGGTTACTTAGACAGTTATTTTACCACAACGTAACATGACTATGAAGGTCAGTGTAGCATGGTTTGAGTTGTAACACATCTCTAAGCCAGAAAACTACATGTTAATTGTAGCTAGTCATAAGACATGGAGTCGATTCTCTGGGAGGCACTGACATAGATGCTGACAAGAGGCTTCCTGAGGGTGGAGATAGCTGGGCACACAGCCTCAGTGCACTAGAGATACCTTGTTTCTGTTCTGATTTTGTCATAGGATGTCATGGCTCTCCGTTCCTGCACAAGAGGGTCTTTGTCCTAAGCACCAGACCCACCATGAGCCTCCTAAAAGGGTCATGCTGACAGGGCTGGGTCAGCAGTTTTCATGTAAACATATGCCTCCCGACAGCGTTAACTACCAGGCTGCAGCGCTGGCAACTACATTCTACAGCTTAGTCCTCCTCTCGCACAACTTCACTATCTTTTTTAACTACTCCATTTAACTCAGTTTCCTTATTGTTACACATCCTTCACATGAGTCTCTCACCACCAGCCTCACAAGACTTAGTGAGGTCATTACAGACCAGTATCACTTAACAGTGTAATAGTGAAATTGTGTGAAAGCTTGATAAAAATAGATGGATGGATTTCATAAAAATTTATGATATCATTATCTAACAACAAATATGGGTTCAGAAGAGGGAGATTGTGTGTAACCAAGTTGATGTGTTTCTACTCAAGAGTGATCGATATAGTACAGAAGAGAAGTGGCTGGGCAGATGATATTTACCTGAATTTGAAGAATGGCATTACCAGTGGAAGAAACATGGTTTGATAATGGAGAACTGATATGGAAGTTAAAAAACAGAGGAGGAATTTTAAATATTGGACTACTGAAGTTGCTTGACAACTTCCTGACAAATAGGGAAATGAGGACGAAACATCAAACTGGTGCCTTGTGATAAGTAGAGTCCCACAGGGGTTGGTTTTGTATCCAGTTATGTTTATTGTAAATGACATGATGGATGGAATAACAAGCTATGTGAGTCTTCTTGCAGGTGATCAAGGACGAAACATCAAACTGGTGCCTTGTAATAAGTAGAGTCCCACAGGGGTTGGTTTTGCATCCAGTTATGTTTATTGTAAATGACATGATGGATGGAATAACAAGCTATGTGAGTCTTCTTGCAAGTGATGCAAAACTTCTGAAAGTGGTGAGGAATGATAGTGATTGTGAAGTACTACAGAGAGATTTAGATAAAGTATGGGACTAGAGTAGAAGATGGCAAATAGAGTTTAACCTTGGTAAATGTATAAAAGTGGAATTTAGCAAGAGTGGCAGAAGATATATAGTACGTAGGACTATATGATGGGAAATGAAACTATAAAGAGAGTGGCTGAGGAAAAAGATCTGGGAGTGACTGTGGTGGAAAATATGTTGCTAGAGAAGCATATAAACTAAATAATGGGAGAAGTTCTTAACCAATAGAGAAACATACAGACAGCATTTGTATATTTGGATGAAGAAATGAGGAAGAAAATAATAGTCACAATGATACGACTGAGGCTGGAATATGCTGTAGTAGCCTGGTCGCCCCATGAGAAGAAACAAATAAAAAAGCTGGAAAATGTAGCAACAAAGATGGTACCAGCACTCAAGGCTCTGCCATATGAGGAAAGACTCAATAAAATGAAGCTTCCAGCATTGGAAGAAAGTTGTAACAAACACTATATATATATATATATATATATATATATATATATATATATATATATATATATATATATATATATATATATATATATATATATATATATATATATATATATATATATTGGAACCTTGGTTCTTAAACTTAGTTAATTCTTGAATGCTGTTCGAAATCCAAAATGTTCAGAAACCGAAACTGTTTTTCCCATAAGAATCAATGTTAAATGGATTTATATGATGGCTGCTCCACAGCATCTCCAGCTCAGAAATTTTTCTCAAGTCACCAGAGGTTTCTGGTTCACTGCCACTGATACTATCCAAGGCCAGTCACTTTGTTGTTAGGATTGAAGCTAATATTGCTCTGTTTTTGACTTACCAAATCACATGGGTTCAGTGTCTAGGATCCTCATGGGTTTATTCAGCTCTTACTCAATTACTGAGCAGGCAAAGGTGGGTTTCAAGTGGGAAAATCACAGTGGTTTATTCAGCACTTCTCGCCTGTCTTGAGGCTACAAGCAAAACTCCTTCTGATGTGGGGCCACAAAGCAGACTGCTCGCTTCCCATACATGCCTGCAGCTTCCTCCAATCACTTGTCTTATAAGATGCCAATGTGTAACTTAAACACACATGATAACTCACACACACACACACACACACACACACACACACACACACACACACACACACACACACACACACACACACACACACACATATGCTTCCCTAACTAATACAAGTAAAACTCTTTATTAACTCATACATTCATGCACACTCACAGTTACACTACCACGCCTCATCCACAAAATAAATATGACAATGTGCAAATGTCATTGGCATTCCCCTAGGTGCATCACTGCCGTTTCTTCAGATTATATGGGCCAAACATATAGGTTATACATACAGCAATATTGACCTTCCGGCCATCTATGCAGCATTATTTATCTAGAAAGGATGTATTGAATGTACTTTGTGACATGAAACTCAACAGATTTTGTTTAGACTGTGCAGGTATTCTCTTTGTCATTGACCTAGTAATGGAAGCCTTACAGAGTGACACAGAGAGGAGCAACCCACTTACTACCAAAATGAAGGTGATCATAACACTTAGACATCTTGCTGCTGGGGAAAGCTACTGGGAAAATGCAGTTGTGCAGTAGTGATGGCATTGTGAGTCATTGAGAGAGCCACAGGTGGCTCAGGATTACTCCAAAGCAAGCCAAAACATGTTTGTTTACTTTGAGACTCTTCAATGGGATCACATTTATTTTATTTCGAAGTTTGAATTAATGTCTTACCCATTGTGTCTCTTTTCCAAATACATAAAAATGATGGAAATATATGCAGAGAGACTATAGATTATTAATAAATAGCAGCTTTTGCTTTGTCTTTTTAGTATTTGAAATCAAGTAACTTTATTCAAGAACTGAACTATGGTATGGCAGCCAAAGCAATTATGAGTTCACAATTTTGTTCAAAAACTTATTTATTTGAAAAGGGAGTGTTTGGAAACCAAGGTTCCACTGTATGTATATATATATATATATATATATATATATATATATATATATATATATATATATATATATATATATATATATATATATATATATATATATATATATATATATATATATATATATTTGTGTATTTTAGTGGCCTGCTCAACCTTAGTGTGTTTGGCTGATGGCTGCAATAAACTTGGTAAGAGCAAGTAAAAGGCCACAGAGTATGCCACCTTCTCACATATTTTTGAAAGGTGGTAAGGTTTTTCTCCTGCGGAGGCTAACCTAACCCTCTGCAGTGACGTCACAAGCAGCTAACTCCTGATTGGCTGCTGATAGGTGTCCAACCACCCAGTTGAGTTTTCCCCCATTAATTACGTTGTCCACAGTGTGTATTTTCAATGTGTGTGATGTGTTGTACCACCCATATAGAGGTGCATTATGCAAGTGCAGTGCAACTGGTCAAGACTTGTCCTGTTTATTGGTCATAGTAAGTACTGTATTTGTCAGCATATTAGACAGACCTCTGCATAAGACACCCCTATTTTACAGGGATGTTTTGTGGAAAAAAATGTTATTATGTTTTATCATGAAGTTAAGGAAAAAAATTGTAGTTGTCTGTGTGTTTAGCTAGTTGTTTACCTAGTTGTGAAATACAGGACAAGAGCCACACTAGGCTCATGCTGTCCTGTCTCCATATCAACTTTTATCTAGATTTTCTTTAAATTTATGAATTGTTTTTGCACACACAGTCTCATCTCATCTTAAGTTCATTCCACACTGTTAAACTTCTGTGGGAGAAGCTATGTTTCTTGATGTCTCTTCTGCAAAACACTTCTTTTCAATTTCCTTCCATGTCCTCTTGTGTCTCTCATATCAGGTATCATGAGGTCTTCTCTGTCCAACTTTTCCATTCCTTCCAATATTCTATATATATTGCTATCAAATCACCTCATTCCCTCCTTTTTTATAGTGTAGTCAGGCCCAATCTCTTCAACCTTTCCTCATAACTATACTGTCTTAAGCTTGCAGGGATTTTAGTTGCAGCTCTCTGGATTCTTTCTAACTTTCTTTTATCCTTTTTCAAACTTGGTGATCACACTAATGCTGCGTACTCCAATCTCAGACATATCATCGTTGTTATCAGATTTTTTTTTTATCATATCTTCATCAATATAGGAGAATGCTATCTTGATGTTTCTCAGCAGATTATATGTTTCTCCTATAATTTTGTTTATGTGCTTCCCAAATGGCAAATTATCAGTAATGATTACTCCTAGGTCTTTTTCTTCTGATCTTATAAAGATTTTCTCATTCCCTAAGTAATAGTTGCCAACTGGTCTTCTCGCACTTTTTCCAAACCTCATCACACTACATTTTTTAGCATTAAACTCCATGTTCTACCTCACTGACCATTCATTAATCTTAATTAAGTCCTAATTTAAAGCATTGCAGTCCTCCTCATTTGTTACTTTCCTCATAATCTTAGCATCATCAATGAAAAGGTTCATGTAACTTTCTACACCTTCTGTCATATCATTTACATAAACATAATAGGTGCAAGTACCAAACCATGTGGGACTTCACTTATTATTGTTCTCCAATTCAACTTGCTGCCTTTAATTACTGTCCTCATTTCTGTGTTTGTCAAAAAGTCAGTCATCCACTTTAACAGTGATCCACTGAGTTCTCCAGTTTTTTCCAATTTCCACATTAGTCTTCTGTGCTGAACTTTATCAAATGCTTTTCTCAGATCTAAGTATATGCAGTCGGCCCATCCATCTCTTGCACTATATCTATTACTCTTGAGTAGAAACTTATCAAATTCATAACACAAGATCTTCCTTTCCTGAAACCAAACTGTTTCTCTGTTATCACCTTGTTGTCTTCTAGGTATTTCACCCATCTATTCTTGATGATCTTTTCACAAATCTTTGCCACCACACTTGTGAGCGATACAGGTCTGTAATTTAATGGATCTTCTTTACTTCTGGTCTTGTGAATGAGGGTAATATCTGCCCGTTTCCAATCTATGGGTACTCTACCTTTTACCAGGATGGTGCTTATTATATTGTGTAGCTGAGACTAATTGTGAGCTACACTCTTTTAAAATCCAACTCAATACACCATCAGGACCCATTGCTTTCCTTACATTCAGGTCTTCCAACATATTCTTTACTTCTTCTACTGATGTTTTAATTTCCTTTAGGTCGGTCCCTTTTTCTAATGCTGTCCTCTCGCCTCTGAAATCATTTTCCATAGTGAACACTGAGTGGAAGTATCTGTTAAACACTTCAGCCACCTCTTTTGGGCCTTCCACTGTCTCTTCTCCAGTTTTTACCATACTTATTACATCTTTACTCTTTAATTTTCCATTGATGAATTTATAAAATAATTTTGGTTGGTCTTTACATTTCTCCACAACATTCTTTTCAAAGATTTTCTGCTCATCTCTGCGAGTTTTGACATTTTATTCCTCTTCCTTATATAATTTTTCCACAGGTTCAATCTCTTGTTTTTCATCCACTTGTTCCATGCTTTTTCTCTATCCAATCTAGCTGTTGCACATCTGTTGTACAACAGATGCACACATCTGTTGTACCAATCCTTTTTGAAAAGATTCTCTGTTGATTTTTTGGGTACGCATTTCTCTACTCCATTATTATAAATCTCCAGGAAAGCTGTCCACTTTTCCTCTGTGAATAACTATGTTCCAGTTCACTTTGCTGAAATACTTCCTAAGTTGTCCAAAGTTAGTCTTGCTGTAGTTTAGCCATTCTCTTCTGTGGTTCTCTTTTCTTATACTGAGGTTATTATCCATAACTGTGAACTGAATCAGCACATGATCACTTTTTCCTATTGGGTTTATGTATTTAAGGTCTACTATTTCTTGTTCCTTGGTGAAAATTAGATCAAGCCTTGATGGTGCTTCATTTCCCCTAAATCTTGTCATCTGTAACCCATTGTGTCAGGAAATTTTCAATCGCCAGGTCTAGTAGCTTGTTCCCCCCATGATGACTCACTGCCTTCTGTGGTCCAATTCTCCCAAGATATCTCTTTATAGTTAAAGTCCCCCATCATGAGTATATTGTCATATTTCTCAAGCAGTTCTACCAAACATGTCCTTGTGTCCTCAAGCATTTTCTTATATTCATCCTCTCTCCAAGAGTTAGAATAGAGGGGGAACATAAGTCACTACAATGTTAAGGTATCTTCCCCATATTCTGTCTTAAGCTTATTTTCAATACTTCTGCCTCCTCCACCCCATTTGTGACAGATTCCACTAATAAATCCTTCCTAACTCTTGAAAGAGTTCAAGTCATAGGAAGGAGGAAATACAGAAGTAGGCGGGGAGTTCTAGACTTTACCAGAGAAAGGGATGAATGATTGAGAATGCTGGTTAACTCTTACATAAGAGAGGTGGACACAATATGGATGAGAGAAAGAAGAGTTGTGCAGCCTGGCCACAAGAAGAGGGGGAAGGTTTGCAGTTAACAAGATTAGAAGAGCAGTTATCATGAAAATAGCAGTAGAAGATAGCAAGAGCTGCAACATTGCTGTGATGAGAGAGAGAGGTTGAAGACAGTTAAAGAAGAGTTGATAAGATGAAAAGTTTTTTATTCTTCCCTCTCCAAAATAGTGGTGTGAGTGGAAGCCCCCATACACATGAGTTAAACTCCATACATGGACAAATAAAGCCCCTTTACAGAGTTAGTCCAGGGGGGGGACTAGCAGAGACAACACTGAATGTCTAACTTCATAGAAGCTGCTTTAGCTAGAGATGAAATGTGAAGTTTCCAGTTTAGATTTTAAGTAAAGGATAGACCGAGGATCTTCAGTGCAGAAGAGGAGGCAGTTGAGTGTCATTGAAGAAGAGGGGATAGATGTCTAGAAGCTTGTGTCAAGTTGATAAATGGAGGAATTGAGTTTTTGAGGCATTGAACAATACTAAGTTTGCTCTGCCCTAATCAGAAATTTTAGAGAGATCAGAAGTCAGGCATTCTGTGACTTCCCTGCATGAGCTGTTTACTTCCTGAAGGGTTGGACCTCTACAAAAAGATGTGAAAAGTGCATAAAGTGCATGAGAGTGGATAGGACTAGAAGTTTGGTTTTGATCACTGGTGAATAATAGGAAGAGAGTGAGTACCAAAACCTATAAAAGAGTATGTGTTTTGCTCTCACATCTAATGTGGTGCAGTGCTGTAGCTGTGCAGTACTACCATCACATCTAAAACTTTTTTTTTTTATGTAGGAGGGACACTGGCCAAGGGCAACAAAAATCCAACAAAAAAAAGACCAATAAGATGCCAGTCCCACACTGCATGTGTGTATGTGCTCTCCTCTCTCTCTCTCTCTCTCTCTCTCTCTCTCTCTCTCTCTCTCTCTCTCTCTCTCTCTCTCTCTCTCTCTCTCTCTCTCTCTCTCTCTCTCTCTCTCTCTCTCTCTCTCTCTCTCTCTCTCTCTCTCTCTCTTCCCAGCCCTCCTCTTCCTTCCATCCTTCCCTCCCCTCTCCCTTCCTCTCCCTTTCCTGACCTCCTCTCCCTTCCCCCTCTCCTTCCATCCATCTAAGAAATCTGATCCCAAATCTTTTGCCTGAGTACTTGGCACTTCACAATTCAACTTGTACACAAGGAAATACAGTTATAAAAGTTAGTTAACCAGAGATGTAGATTATTGAAACAGTATTATAAAAGAAGGTATCCAGAGGAGGCAAATATTAAAAGAGCAGTGCAGCGATTTGAAACAATATATAAAGCTGCTGATATAAGAAAAAATCAGGATCTGTTTTTATATCTTTCTGTTATTCTCTCCATGTTTGTTCATTGTTTGTTACTTCCTTCTTGTGTATCTATTAATCATCAGCTCACCCATCTGTATCCCTTATCCATCAACTTGTCCAGGTGCATTACTGTGTGAACACCTTAACACCCAAACCCCATTGTTCTCAGGTTCAATCAGGTGCGAGGAGATGAGGAAGGTTCATACATATGCACTGCTGAAAATGATGTTGGTTCCGTCACTTCCATGGCTCTGCTGGAGGTACAGTCCTTGCCCATCATTAACATTCGTCCTGGACCATCACCATACATTGTGCGCACTGGAGACACTGTCCGCCTTGAATGCTTTGCAGAGGGAGACCCACCACCTTCAGTTTCCTGGAAGAAGTTGCAGGTCAACTACCCAACACCAGGGTGAGTGTCTTGCTTTGTGATATTTTGTGTTGTTCTTGTTTTTGGTGTTTATGTAGGTGTTCATTTCTTGATATACAGATTCTCTTGAGTTTTTGCTTCACCTTTTCAGTGAAAATGGCAGCTGGTAGATAAGAACAGTGACCAATCTACAATGTTACTATTTACTGTGAAGTGTTTTTGTCTGCTTTATCCTTGCTTTGTCAGGGCCCGAATTCTGCTTGCCAATTTATCCATTTAGTGTCTCCTGTTGTATGGAAAAGTCACTGAAATGAGTTTCTTCCTTCTCTCTTTTCTGGCAGCCATAGCGTGTCTGGAAGATCTGGTGTGACTGAGTATACAATCACCAGTGTCTCAAAGGCCGATGAAGGTATTTACTTGTGCTCAGCTGAGAACAGTGCAGGTATGTGGAGACAAAGAATATTCCAAGACTTATTATGATGTAAGTTATCTGATTTTATTGTTTTTTTTTATTATCAAAGTAAAACAATTATTATTCAAATCCTGATTTTTACTGAGAATTTCATAAATTTTCTTCTAGATATAATGAATGTTATTCATAAAAATGTAGTACATCATGCATTTCCTATGAAACTGTTGCTCTTGTTTGGCTCTCCAGTGATTCAGCTGCCACGTGTTTACTGTTACAACCAGTTAGTACCTTCATAGTTACACGTTATGAAATTCCTCTTCAAATGGAGGTCATATTTACTTTTTTTTAAAGATAATATCATTCAAGTTGATTGAAGACTTGTAAAAAAAAATAGAAAAAAGTATCATTGTAGTTTTATGGATAAAGAAATTATACAATTCAGGCTTGACTGTGTTAGGAAATATTTCTTCTCAGGTAGAAAGATTAGCTGTATGGATATGAAGGTGGTGCATGTAAGCAACAACACTAACTTTAAGAACTAGGCAAGTTGTTTAAGAGGATCATTATGTAATTTCCTGATTATCAGTATATTGTCATGATTTTATTAATGTGAAATGTGTGCCAACCAAAACAATCTTCACTCTTTGTAAGGTTAATAGCCTGATGTTTGATTCTGAAGAAAGCTAAAATAAATTTTTCTACAGAAATATTTTATGATCTTTCTCTGCTGTTACTTCTTTGTCATTTGTGTGTTTGCATATACATTTTGTGATTGCCAACACCATAACCTTTCATGCAGGAACAACTGATGAGAGATTGCAGTTGCTGGTAGAAGATGTACTGCCTGGCACTCTTCGCCCTGCTGTGCCTCCTCCAGGCACCGGTGTTAGTACTGGGGGTGGTGGAGTTGTGTACATTCCAGCAGGAAGCCCCTATGAATTCATGTGCTCAGGAGAAGGTGAGTTTGATGTATTGTTTGTGCTAATGCATTAGTTCTGTATAGTTTATTTCTAATGCCACATGGAAAGAACGAGAAAAGTCTGCTATATCTTTCTCGTTCATGTTAGTCTACAGAAAGATGAGAAGTAAGGAAGGGCATTAGGTAAGGTGAGAACCTATATATACGTACATGTGAGAATTCACATGTATATATTTATATACAAACCTTCTTAGGCTAAAGAACAATAAATAGTGAGCATATGAGAATAGCTTTAGCATGATAAGCTACTGTATGCCTAAGATGAAGACATCCACTGTATTGCAGCATTAGATATTGTCTGAAATTTATCACTTAGGTTTTATCTCTTACTTCATATTTATCGAATCATTTGAATTTTTATTCTGTTTATTTTCCTAATTAACATTCTGTATTTCATTTGATATATGCCAATTCAGATTATGTAGTGCAATTTTTCGAATGTAATATAATGATGACTCTCACATATTGCTACCTACTACACACAGGGCCAGAGAGTGACCAGCTTGAGTTCTCCTTCCGTCGCAGTGACAACCGCCCACTGCCACAGGGATCTCGGACCCACCAGGGTACTCTTTACTTAACTGTTGTGGATGAGTCAGCCTCAGGGGAGTATGCTTGTGTGGGCCGTGACCGCGTCTCTGGAAGCATTCTCTTCACCATTTACACCACCATTGAAGTGCTTGGTAAGTGGTGATGTTTTGGAGGTACTGCCTGTTTACTTGATCAAAAGGGACAAGTTTCTCATCCATACTAATTAGTTACTTCTTAAACCGTATGTGATTTTACTTAATGGAAGTAGAATTACAGAAAGATTAAACTACTTGTTATTGGTATTATTCTTCAAAATTAAGTTCTAAACTTACACCAGACCATTTCATTAATCTTGAGGTGAAGCTGTAGCTGTCAAGACATTAAGTGTGGATTCATCTAATTAGTTGTCAAATACAGCTTTGGAATACATTCTTGACTTGCAGCATTTTTTACTGGTAATGAATTTATGTAAACATTAAACATCAGTATTTATTAATAATCATATGTAAGAGGGGGAGGGAGATCTGGAAACCTAACTCCTTTTCTTCTATTGAAACTTCTATTGAAAATTTGTCTTGCTTGAAACTTGTCACATTTATGAGTCTAACTATCATGTTAGAGTGAGGGTTAACTGTGTTACACACACACACACACACACACACACACACACACACACACACACACACACACACACACACACACACACACACACACACACACACACACACACACACACATACATTCCCCTACCTGTCTACTACAACTAGGTAAAACAACTAGGTAAATGCACACACACACACACACACACACACACACACAGATACACATACATTCCCCTACCTGTATACCACAACTATGTAAACAACTATGTAAATACACACACACATGCCAAGACAATCCATAAATTTAAAGAAAAGTTGGATAAAACTCAATATGGAGATGGGACAGCATGAGCTTAGTGTGGCTCTTGTCCTGTATTTCACAATTAGGTTAATACACACACACACACATACACACACACACACACACACACACACACACACACACACACACACACATCAAGCCTGTCTTTATGTCATTATGTAATGTTTGTTCTGGTGCTGCATCTCTTCAGGAGATTCATGTGCTTCCCGAGGTACTCCATTCGTATCTTGCTATCATTGTACTTGTTGTTTTGGGTGTAATGTAGCTGACCTTGTTTTCTTCCTATTTATTTTTCTTTGATTTGTTGCACTTTTTGTTACTCTTATGCAAAGCTCCCTTCCTCTCATCCCTTCCTTCCCCTCTCTTATTTATCTTCTTATTACCACCATAGTTATTGCTGTAATTGTTATGAAAATTCTCACTCACTTCTATTCTCACTCAGTTACTAATGACCGACTGAGGGTGAACAAAATATGTCACACCTTTACATATTCTTATCCATAAGATTCTCTCTCTCTCTCTCCCTCTCTCTCTCTCTCTCTCTCTCTCTCTCTCTCTCTCTCTCTCTCTCTCTCAAGCTGTTTCCATTTTTTTTTTTTAACTATTGCTTGTTTTACTAATTCACACACCTCAATTTTGGACAACTATGATATCTGGGAGTAAAACATTTTGTCAGTAGTCTGTTTTGTTCTTCCATCACTCTCTTGAAAATTTTCTTCAACTTGTAGACATATTTTCCTTCTTGAAGTTCTCTTAGCCATGTTTTAGCAGTAATGTCAATATTCCCTTGTTTGTCTGAACTACTTATTTGACCTTTGCCTGCCTGCTTGTTGAGTGGTCCTTGAATTAATAACTTTGAAAAGTTTTTTGCAATTTCTGATTCTGATTTTGAATGTGATTTTTTCTCCTGTTGATAGCATGGAAGAATGGTGTGAAGAGTTGTAATAGCATTCTTGAATTTAACCATTTGGGGACATTGTGTTGTTCATAGTTATGTCTCTTTCCTTTGTGAATTAAACATTTTGAAGAGCATCTTTGTTTAATAGTCTCAAATGAAAAGTATGTGATAAAAGTTCATTGTATTTTTGGGATTGAAAATGATGATTTGTGGTGTTCAAGTTTTAAGCTCATGGATGTTGTTGTTGTCTTTTCTTTTGACTGATCCCATCTCACAATGGATGCCAACCAAGCTCGAGGTTAGTGTTATACTCCTTCCTTGATAAGTGCATAACATTAGAGAAGAGACCAGTACACTGAGTAGGAGAAAGATTTTGGTTATGTGCTGTGTGTGTGTGTGTGTGTGTGTGTGTGTGTGTGTGTGTGTGTGTGCATTTAGTTGTATTTGTCTAATTGTATTGTACAGGGCACAAGCCAAACCTCATTTTGTCCTGTCTCCATAAACATATTTATCCAGTTTCTCTTTAAACATGTGTACACTGTTTGCCACAAACACCTCTTCCTTCAAATCATTCCAGATTTCAATAGCTTTATGCGGGGAGCTGTATTTCTTGACGTCACTCGAACATCCACTCTTTTTTATTTTCTACCCATGCCCCCCCTCGTCTGTCTCTCTCCCTCCTCCATCTGTGGTACCAAGTCATTTCTGTCTATTTTTTCTATATTGTTTACTAATTTGTGCATCGTTATCAGGTCTCCTCTTTCTCTTCTTTCTTGTAGAGTTGGTAATCCCATCTCTTCAAGTCTTTCTTCATAGCTTAAGTCTTTCAATTCTGGTACTATCTTTGTCGCTATCCTCTGTATTCTTTCCAGTTTCCATGTATACTTTTTCTGTGTGGAGCCCAACTACTGCTGCATATTCCAATTTAGGTAATATCATGCTTGTTAAAATTTTCTTTATCATTTCTTTATCTAAATAGTTAAACGTCAGCCTAATGTTTGTTAGCAAGCTGTATGTAGAGCTGAATATTCCATTCATGTGCCTATCAGGTGATAGTGTGTCCTGGATCATTACTCCTAAATCTTTTTCTTCATTACTTTTCTTTATTATTTCTCCTCCCTTTTTGTAATTCCATGAAGGTCTCTTTTTACTTTTTCCTGTTTCTAACACATGCCATTTTCTGGCATTAAATTCTAGTTTCCATCTTTGGCTCCATGCATGTATCATGTCAATATCCTTTTGTAACTCCTTTCAGTCATTTTCATCCTTTATTATTTTTATTATTTTTGCATTATCAGTGAAAAAGTTTATATAACTATTTAGATCCTCTGTCATATCATTTACATATATATGAAACATAACAGATGCCCACACAGATTCTTGTGGTACCCCACCTGTCACTTTGTGCCAACTTGAATTAGTGTCTCTGATTACTGTTCTCATTTCCCTTCCTTGTAAATAATCCTCCATCCATCTCAATATTGCTCCCTTTAGTCCTCCTTCATTCTCTTAACTTCCACAGAAGAGTTTTGTGGAGAACTTTATCAAATGCTTTTTCAGGATCCAGGCATATTGCATCAACCCATCCATCCCTTTCTTGCACTCCAGTTATTACTCTCATATTATAAAGCCCAGTAGATTTGTGACACAGGATCTCCCTTTCCTGATTCCAGATTGCTTTTCTGGAATTTACCTTTTCATCTCTTAAATATTGCACCCATCTATCTTAAATTACTATCTCACAAAGCTTGCTTTCAATACTTGTTAGTGACACTGGTCTGTAATTTAATGGTTCCATTTCATTCTCCCCTTTGTATATTGGGAATATGTTAGCTCTTTTCCATTCCATTGGTACTGTTCCTTCTTTCAACAAGCTGTTAAATATATCCCATATGGGTTCCTCCATTTGTTTTCTCCATTCTTTTAATATCCATCTAGTCTATAGGACTTGATCTAGTCCTATAGTTTTTCTAACATCCAGCTCTTCCAGCAGTTTCTTGATTTCTTGTCTCTTTACTTGTATCTTCTGTATTCCCTCATTATGTGATACTACTTTCGATGCCATAAAATTGGTTTCCTTTGTAAACATTTTTTAATTTGTTTATGTCATCCTTATGTTTCATTTTTCCATTTATGTATTTGTAGAAGAGTTTGGGTTCTTCCTTGCATTTTCTTACTATGTCACTTTTAAAATTTCTTTCTTCTTCTCTTCTTATTATACCATATTCATTCCTTGCCTTTCTGTATTCTTCCCTGGTATTTGTGTTAAATTTTCTCATTATTTTCTTCCATACCCTGTCTTTTTTCTTTTTTGCTTCTACACACCTGGCATTATGCCATTAATGTTTCTCAGTTTTCACTTTATAACTTTACACAAACTGTTGCACCCTCCTCTTTATACTTGGTCAAAAATATCTCATATTTTTCTTGCACTACTTTACTTTCAAACAGCTCTTTCCAATTCATTTTTCCATAAGATTTATTAAGCCCTGCAAAGTTTCCCTTAGAATAGTTCTGTCCCCTATTTCTAAATTGTTCGTTCCTGTGAAACACTGTTTCCTCCTGTAGTACTATTTCTATTGTTACTTGATCAATTCTTCCCATTGGACTCAGACAATGTATACTTAGTCTGCCTTCTGGAATTTTTGTAAACACTTATACTTAGTCTGCTTTCTGGAGTTTTTGTAAACACAAAGTCCAACCGTGATGGTTCTCCTCTGCATCTTGTCGGCTCGTTCACCCATTGTCTCATTGTATTCACCATCATGGTTTCTATAACTTATTCACTCCATGACCTGACATTTTCTTTCACTTCCATCTCCTCCTAGTTAATTCCTTTAGTGTTGAAGTCATCTACTAAGAGCACTTTGTTTCTTTTCCTTATCATTTTCTCTATCCTATTTCTTGTTTCTAGTTGCATAGTTTCATATCTATTGATGTCCCATACATTAGTTTTTGGTGGTATGTATGTCACAATAACTTTCTTTTTCACTTCCTTTGATCTTAATCACAACACAAAAGTTTCTAGCATTCCATCACCATATTCCACTTCCTCAACAACAATATCCTCTTTTACCAGTATCATCACTCCTCCTCCTCCCTTTCCTTTTCTGTCTTTCCTCCATGTACTATATCCTTCCTTTGCAAATCCCAACTTATTTCCTCTTTTAGTTTAGTTTCTGTTAAACATACCACATTTGGTTTATTGTTCTTTAGGTAGTCTTTAAGTTTGAGTAGGCTTGGCATCAAATCATCTATATTAGTATGCACAATCTTTAAACTTATGCTTAGTCATCTTGTGTGGCATCTTTGTGCCACCATTTCTTCACTTTCATGTCCACAGCTTTTTCAAATGAATCTCCTTGCTTGTTCCTGTGTTCTCTCCTCATTTTTTGACTGGGGGTCTTCTTTCAACTCTTTCAGTTTACTTCTCTCTTTGTTCATGTCTCTTTTTATCTATATTTCCTTCATTCCTTCTACTTTTGCCAATTTTCCTGTTCTTTGTAACACATGTTCTGCCACTGTTTTCGACATGAATCTTATTTTCATTGGTCTTCTTCCATTTTCGCTGTACTTACCAATCCTATAAATCTCTTCAATTTGTTCAACTGTCTCTTCTCCTTCCTTCACCACTTATGCTATAATTTCCTTAGGCCTTTTCACTTCTTCTTTCTCTCTATTTTCATGGGTAGGTTCTTTTTCTTGACCCCAAATACCACCACACACATCTTTCTCTGTACCATGTCTCTCACAAGATTACTTTTTTCCCTGTATTGTTTTAATCACTTTCTTTTCCATGACCTTATTGTGTTCCTGTTGCTGTTGCCTTATTATCTACTCCATATCCACCGTTGTTGTTTTCTCTCATCTTTCCAACTTTTGACTTCCTCTGTTACTAATTCTTTTACTTTTCCAACCTTGATCTCTCTTGTAAAGCTTTCTTTAACTTCTTGTTCTCTTCCTTGAGTTTCTTGATTTCTTCACAGTACTTCTTGTTTAAGCCCACTATATTTGTCACCTCTTCTCTCATTTCTTTGTTTTCTTTTTCTCTTTCCATTTCCCTCCTCTTCATCTTTATTATATCACTCAAAATCTTTTTTACATCTTCACCACCCATCTCTCTCTCTTCCTTCCACGTCTTTATTATCACTGCTAAGATATGTATTTCTTCTCTTATTTTCACATTTTCTATGAGTAACACTGAAGTCCTCATCCTTGAATCCTTCAAAAACATTTACTGTGCCAGCTGCCATCTTTCCTGTTGATATCACAGACAATGTTTGCCTTTCACTACTCTCTTATTTTACCCTTCCAGCCACTTCCCAATTTACACTTCACTTTCCCTGCCCTCACACATCACACAATTTCCTATTATGAAGACAGGACTCAAGCTTGGCCCTCCTGTACAATCAAAACCTGGGTAGATCCTTGGAACTGCTGTGAATGCGTCCAGTCAGCTAGGTGCTGTGTGTGTGTGTGTGATTCACCTACGGTCATCTGCTGGTCACCCAGCCAGCCATTACCCTATGGAAAGAGCCCAGAGCTCATAGTGACCAATTTTTGGGTAGGACTGAGACCACTGACACACCACACACCAGGACAGCAAGGTCACAATCCCTCAGGTTACATCCTGTACCTACTTGCTGCTAGGTGAACAGGGGTTACACATTAAGAGGCTCCCCCATTTGCCTTGCTGCACCTGGGATTCGAACCTGGACCTTCTCGGTTGTGAGCTGAGCGTGTTCCACTACACTACGCGCGCGTGTGTGTGTGTGTGTGTGTGTGTGTGTGTGTGTGTATAACATGAACATGAAAATCAATCACTATAGCCTTGTTCACTTTTGCTGTATGAGTACATTGATGTGAAGTACTTAATAGGTATTCCTTGTATCTTCCTCTCAGTGATTTTCTACACAGTCACTACTATACTACTTCTCCCTTGCCAGCCGTGCTTAGTGGTGAAAGGTGGACTAAGGCCTTGCCACACACCAAGATGCGTTGACATTTCTGCACTAATGAAATATGTACAAAAAACCTCAAGTGAATCGAGGTGGGATGACCTTGAGTTGACTGGAACCAGTGTGATGGGCATAACAAGGGAAGGTTAAGCATAAGCTTGCCAGGCCCATTACATTGGTTCTTGTGAGGGGAAGAGAAAGCACTCTTACTTAACTCTCACTTGCCGTATTGATTACACCAAAACCCATGCATTTGAACTTGAGGTTTAGGGAAGATCATTGGTTGACATCTCTGTTTTAGTTAAATGAATTCCATTTGCTATTTCTAGAAGAATGTATCCATCATTGGACTAAGTGAGACTTAATGTACACTTATTTTATAGTAATCCATTGTAATGCCTTCATCTCCTTCCTGCATATTTTTTTAGTTTTTTATTTATTTTCTTTAAGCTGCTGCCTTGTACAACCTTATTATGGCTACACTATTAGGGAGCATTCTGAACACAGTAGGGTACATGTCATTAAACATGATTTGTTCCAGTGTAGCATTTGTTATGGCAAATGTCCATTATGGTGACCGAAGAACCTATGAGAAAAAATAATTAGTTCGAGGGAACCAGAAATTAATGCAAAAAATTCTACAATAAAAAATAAAAACATCAAAATGAGCACGTTTCCACTAGTACATTTGAGGTAACACAATAGATATATACAGTACCCTCCCAAGTTTCACACCTAGTCCTAGATTCTTACCATCCCAAATTTCACGCATCATCACCCCAATGTATGCACTGCTTTGACAAGTATTGGCCACATTTTAGCTATTGTCAGCATCATGCGTATACATATAGTAAACCCCCCATAAGTTGGAGCGCTCTCTCTCTCTCTCTCTCTCTCTCTCTCTCTCTCTCTCTCTCTCTCTCTCTCTCTCTCTCTCTCTCTCTCTCTCTCTCTCTCTCTCTCTCTCTCTCTCTCTCTCTCTCTCTTCCTTTTCCTTTTGACGTTTTCTGGAGAACTATTTCACCCATCTCTCTCTCTCTCTCTCTCTCTCTCTCTCTCTCTCTCTCTCTCTCTCTCTCTCTCTCTCTCTCTCTCTCTCTCTCTCTCTCTCTCTCTCTCTCTCTCTCTCTCTCTCTCTCTTTCTGTTCCTTTTCCTTTTGACCTTTTCTGGAAAACTATTTCACCTGTCTCTCTCTCTCTCTCTCTCTCTCTCTCTCTCTCTCTCTCTCTCTCTCTCTCTCTCTCTCTCTCTCTCTCTCTCTCTCTCTCTCTCTCTCTCTCTCTCTCTCTCTCTCTCTCTCTCTCAAAGTAAGAACAGTTCTAGGGATTGCTAAATAGAATGAGACTGATTGAGAATGAAAATGGAATTACATATATGAGAGTGAGAAAGAATGAAGCAAAATTAACATAAAGTGAATGAGGAGAGAGAGAGAGAGAGAGAGAGAGAGAGAGAGAGAGAGAGAGAGAGAGAGAGAGCAAGGTATCACTCCCTAGTCCCTTATCTCTGACAGATAAGGGGGAAGGGAGGTGATGGGGAGGAAAGTTTGAGACAAGATAAAAGAAGGGAGAGGAAAGGAAAAAAAGAGAGGAAAGGACAGGTACTGGATAGGTGAACAGTGGTCAGCACAGCTGGTGAGTTAGTCTTGTGAGGTTTAGTTTGTTATTCTGATTTAATTTTTATTAAAATTTCAGTGTTTGCATGAATGGCAAGTTTGTCTTGCTAGTTTTGGTTCATTATCCCAATTAAATATTTATTAAAACTCCAGTGCTTGCACAAACGGTATGTTCGTTATGCCAGTTTTGGTTTGTTATACTGATCAAATATTTATTAGAATTTGAGTGTATTATTGCAGTTTTACATTATAACGACCATGCAATGACACATACCCTACTGCATAGTATTTGGTTATCAAGTGATCAGCCCTTTTTTCCCTCACTTATGCATTCTTCCTTTTCTCTTTTTATGCCATTTATCTACCTCTGATAAATCTTCCATCTTTTATTACAACTTGCTTTTCTTTTTCCTTCCACATCCACAATTTGTCTCTTGTTACAGGTATTCCATATCTCCTCACTTCATACCCTCTTTGTATCTCTCTTCTAGTTAAATACCTCTCATGCCCTCTGTATCTCTCTCATCCTCTTTTATTCTGTCACTCACTGTTTGTACACTTGTTCCCCCACAGTCCCTCCACGCGTCAGCCTTGAGCCAGCCCGCCAGGTGGTTCGCCCCGGTGAGGTGGTTCGTATTCGCTGCTCTGCCACTGGCCTACAGCCTATTACCATTGAGTGGAGCAAAGATCAGGGACGCATGCCAGCATCTGTCATCATCAATGGGGGAGAACTAACAGTACGTGAACTTTTACTGTCTTTCCTATTCTTGTTAAGCTAAAGATACATTCATACAGAAATTTTATCTGCCTACTATGGAAAATGAAGATTAGTTCTTTTTCCCTTAAATGTTAAGAGAGAATACTTTTGTTTACCTAGTTGCAGTAATTGTGCATGTACAGCTACTTCCTTTAACACTTTCCCTGCAATTCATTAAGGTCTTTCCTGATTACTGACCATCCTGAGATCTTTCTTCTTACTATAGCCATCTTTAAGCATTACACCAGCTAAAAACTGCTAAATCTATTCTTTTAATTTACTGTTTTCTTTCTTGTCAATTTTTATTAAGATTTCATTGCTTCTGGTGCTGTAAGTGTTGCATATCACTGTGAAAGGTTTAAAGGGTGATGTCAGCCTTGCATATTCAGAGATACTATTGATGGAAATCAGTACTTTAAGTATCACATAACACCAGTTTCTGAACAAATGAAATGTCACCCATGAAATTACAATCAGAAATCACTGGAAAATTGTAAAGTAAAAGGAAAAATTTTAAATTTCTGTAAGAAGTGTTTATAGTATTATGCCCTTGGACCCCATAGCTGCCTTTATGTAGGAATTAATACAGCATGATAGTGAAATATGACAATGCATAGCCAAATACACCAAAATACAGTGACATGATGAGGGGAAAAGAAAATGACATGGGAATTAAGGAAGAACATGATACAGTGCAGCCAGGTAGATGTGTAGAAGTTGTTTAGCAATACAGGCACTGTGTATAGAATAAAAAAAAATGATTGAAAAGTTTATCAGTGAAGAGTATGAAAGAGTAACTTTGTGAGAGAGAGAGAGAGAGAGAGAGAGAGAGAGAGAGAGAGAGAGAGAGAGAGAGAGAGAGAGAGAGGGAGAGAGAAGGAAATATTCTAGAGCATACTAGAAAAGTGATGAAGTAAAGATACTGATGAAGTCTTGAATAAGTAGAATGAATAAAATGAGTACAGTGGAGAATTTTAAATATGTTTGAATGATGTAGCTGTTCTTGACTTTAGCAGTAAAGAGGCTGAAAGACTGAGGATACCAGAAAAAACTTATGCATTGTTATAAAGGCATTAATTAGGCTCAAAATCTTTAACAATTCCCACAGTTCCGAGGCATTGCCACCACTGATGCTGGTCGCTACATCTGTGTTGCCCGGAACAGCGGCGGGATAACAAGGGCTGTAGCTGAAGTACTTGTAAATGGTAAGAGCTGGAGGTTTCATTTTGGATTAGCAAACCATTTGATCATAACATCTGCTATATCTAATAACAGACATAACTTAAAAACTCTAATGGGTAGATTAACATAATTTATCTTCAGATGCAAAGTATTAATTGGGAAAACTGGATCACACTAACAGACTTAAAGATAGTGGAATGCTTCCCTCCCCAAGTAGAGTAATCCTTTGTTACTGTAATCAATAGATGAATGACTTAAAAATGTATCTTCTGTGTCTTAGAATGCTGGTGACACATTACACTAACAAATATAAATCATAAAATCTGTGCAACTAAATTTAACATCTGCTTTAAGAACTAATACTTTTGGACTGGTAGATTAATTAGCCATAGCACTTACTCCTGGTTTTAGATACAAGCTAAGACCAACAAGTGCAAACTAGTAGGATGACCAACCTTAAAATCTTATCTGTCAGATGCACAAAGGCAACAACCATACATTTCATGCTTTCCTCTATGAAAGACAACTGTTCTGTGAAAATTCATAGAGAGCTTTTATAACAATTATTCCTTCATGGGATCTCAATTGTTTTTCAAAGTTCAAGAAGCAAAACTGTCTGTGAATCCATTATTTGCAGTTTAAAATGTTATTAATACTCTAATTTGTGTATAGAAGCTCAAAAGTTTTTAGTGGAACAGCTAAAGAAATATAGGTGTTGTCATTTGGTTTTATATATAAACAACAGCTTAACAGCTTTTGGTGACACAAATTAATGTGTGCATTAGAACATTAGAAACAATACAGTTTCTGTATGTTATCAGAAAAGTTTGCAGATTATGTCAAGAACCATCTTAGGACTATAAACTAACAATCCTTCACTCTATCTCAAGAAACTCTGCCGCTTGTTGGTGAAGAAGACCTTGAACGTCTCCTGTCTCTCAAAGGTTATATTAACATTCTGACTGCTGTCATGCATGCTCCTGTCTAGATGTTTACATAACACTGGTCTGCATGCTATTCTCCAGTATATGGAAGATGATCATGGTTATGTTATATGATTGTACTCTGCCTTTGGCTAATCTTTGGAGACATTTACTATACAATATCTCATGAATTAGTGCATGGTACTTTCCAATAAGCTGAGAGTTATGTGATTTACTTTCTCTTTATATTGGAGATATATTTCTCTTACAATTTATCCCATAATATATTGCATGTGTATGAGGAAAGGGGAGCACTTGCATGTTTTCTTACTGTGTTACACTAGCATCATTATGAAACATACTGTAACCAACCAGCATACAAGGGAAGCCAGAGCACCTTCTCCGGAATCACAGAAGGCCTCTATTTTGATGATCTTGAGGATGGTGACGTTGACGAAGATGATTCATCCTCCACTCCTGATGAGGGCTACTTCCTTCAAGTGGAAGAGATCATGTGTAAATTTATTTGTCATAATCGCTCCATCTGCATCTCACCTCTGGAAATGTGTGATGGAAAACCAGATTGTCCTGATGGCGAGGATGAGGAAGGCTGCTACTTTGACAGCCTCATTCCAAGTTAGTCACACTGCCATGTGCTCCTGCTGGTTACTGTGTGTGGGGCTTGTTGTGAAGCTATGACTGTGGCAGAGATACCAACATATTACCATTCACTTGCTCAGAGGCTGTCAGATATTTCTAAGGAAGTGCATACTATAAAGAATGAAAACCTAATTTTATAAAGCATATTATGGGTTGACCAGCAAATGAATGGCTATATGTATTTATTTTGTGTACTACTTTGGGAATTAATGGGGAAATTCACTGCTATCAACTGCACAGCAGTGTGCTAATTATACCACCTTCACCTCATGGCTGCATCACTCATCTTTGTGTTACTCCTTGGGTTCTTTGTATGCCTTTCTTCTATGCCACTTGATGTAATGATGATGAATATGTATTCATTCCATGTGAACTGACATATCAGATTCAAATGTATAAAATAAGCATACATAGAAATATATCACTCTTTTATCAGGGGCTTTTCAGTTTTGAAATCTGTCTCTCATTGTACTCAGAATTTAGAGAATCCACTGGCTCTTTTACCAGCTTCATGGTATTTAAATTTATTATAATCAGATATCCATGACAGTCATGACTATACTTGATTTAATGTTGACTGAAAGTCAACTGAAGTTACATTTCCACCATTGCCTACCTGATCAGCAAGAACTATCTTGTAGTCAGCACAATTCATGACAAGTCTTCTTTTATAATCTGCCACACCCCAAATTACAAGTGTCTGAAGTTTTTTTTATGTTGGAAGGTCCTTAGAGCAAAACTTTGATGCACACTGTTTGGTGTCTGGCATCATAACCTTTTTATCCCATCCCTGGACCAAGAGGCAAGCTGGTGCAGGTTCCAAGTGATCTGCTGGATAATCATTAAGGAATCATGGAAATTAAGAGGTGGTCACTGTGATGTAGATTAAGTTTTTCTTGTGTGACCAGCCCTTCTCTACCTGTGTAAGCATTGCTTACTTGTTGCTATCATGTAATGACATAATTTCTTGAAAGAATATCATCTTTGTCATTGTTTTATGCTGATGTGGTGTGGAGTGATTTGCTTCTTAATGTCAGATATACCTAGTGATTTATTGAGTTGATTATCATTCTACCTCATGATGATTGGATCATAAAATGCTATTTCTGTAAATCTTAGAGATTTTCAGTGGCAATTGTGCTTTTGTAGATTCACTTTTTCTTTCTCTAAACCCATACATGAATGTTAGATCAGTTAGTAATATTGTGCCACATCATTGCAGACTTTTTTGGGAAATGCAAGAAGTGATAATTGAACGTTTGCTGCTTCTGTGTCAAATATGATCAGATACTTAACAGGTGGAGTCATCCCTGATCTGAAATGTTAGGATTGGAACTATCCTAGATTACAGAATGTTTTGATTCCAAGTCACTGGTACATATTGTGTAATGAGGTGATTGGAGGACTGAACCCCAATTTAAGTACAAACTTTGTTTCATAAAAAGTTTATTTATATGACATAAGTTATTTTATGTAATGGTATTCATAACTTTGTACACAAAATTGTTTGTGTATATTTATACTAATGGGCAGTTGTTTTTATAGGTGGTCAGTGATTATCTCACACTGCCATCATTCCTAGCTCTTAATTTTTGTGCTACTGTACCATTCCCAGCCAGTACTATTCCACACTTACCTCACACACATCATATCAGATCCCTACACAGTGGAATACGTGACAGCGCACGGTCATTATAATGTACAATTGCAATAACGCACTGAAATTTTAATGTATATAATTGTAATAATGAACCAGAATTGGCATAATGAACTCGCCTCTTGTGTGAACACTGGAATTTTAGTAATAATTTAATTGGAATAATGAACCAAAATTGGCAAGATGAATTCACCATTTGTGCAAACATTGAAATTTTAATAAAACTTTATTCTGAATAACAAACTAAAAACTCGCAAGACTAATTCACCAGCTTTGTGAGCCTCTACCTGCCTATTTGGCGCCTGTCCCTTCTTCCCTTTTTTTCCTTTCCTCTCCCTTCTTTCGTCTTGTCTCAAACCTCCCTTCTTGTCACCTCCCTCCCCATTATCTGTCAGAGATAAGGGACTAGTGAGTGATACCTAGCTCTCTCTCGAGAGAGAGAGAGGGAAGGATGGATGGACAGAAAAGGGCAAGAGAGAGAGAGAGAGAGAGAGAGAGAGAGAGAGAGAGAGAGAGAGAGAGAGGGCTCCAACTTAGATGGGATTTATTATATGTATATGTGTGACGCTGACAATAGGTAAATGTAATTGATACTTGTCAAAGCAGCCTAAAACTGTGGGTGATAATGCATGAAACTCAGGATGGTAATCATTTAGGACTAGGCACAAAACTCAGGAGGGTACTGCATATATTTGTTGTGTTATCTCAAGTGTAGTGGTGCAAATGTACTCATTTTGATGTTTTTTTAATTATGGATTTTTTTTTTTAATTTTCATGTTTAGTTTTTTTCCATAGGTTCCTCAGTCGCCATAATGCACATTTGCCATAACAAACGCTACATTGGAATTAATCATGTTCATTGTCACATACCCTACTGTATGTGTTACAAACATCACACCATGAAAGATTTCATAACAGTGAAAACCTGCATGAAAAAAACATTGTTTCCAGCAATGTAATTCCCTATAATAAGAATTTGCCAGATAATTAAAATTTGTTCTGTTTGTGTCAATACAGCAGGAAGGTCATAAGGTGCAAGTTAGGATCATGAGAGAATCACTTATTTCATCAAGAAACTGCCATGAGCCTGGATCAAACTTGCAGCATTACAGCCCTCAGTCAAACACTGTATATGTCACAGAGCCAGTCAACATCTGATTCACAGAAGAAATCCCTACCTTTGAAAATCATCATTCTTTATGTTGAAATTTCAATTCTTAGACCCATTACAGCTGCTATTGCACAAGAAACATTTCCTCAAGGAAATCTGTGGAGTTTCTGGGTTCCAAACAAACAAAATAGTTAATTTGACACAAGGATGCATGTTTCATTTACTTGTTCAATTTTTGTGGAAAGAACTGATGAAAATTAAGTTTTAAAAGAAAATTACCTGCATAACAGTACCTGAAATGACAGGGTTGATAAGAAACATATTGTCATTTCTACAGGTCTGGTAGTGACACTTGATATCAGGAAAGTGTTAGGGGTTCATGTGGCTATGGGTAATGTAATTTTCCATTTGTGGCACCATGTCTGTGCTCAAAATCATTTAATGTCAGATATTTTAAATTCCACCTCATCAGATATGGGATGCTCAACCTGTATTTAATTTTCATTCTTAAAAGTAGAGAAAGTAATAAGAAATAATGCTGCTTGGTGTGTGTGTGTGTGTGTGTGTGTGTGTGTGTGTGTGTGTTATTTGGATCACAGTGGAATATGTGCAAGATCTAAGTCAATCACCTGTTAACTTTTGCAGTGGTGATGCAAATTTTTATTTAAGGAGACATAATCAATTCCTTTATATATATATATATATATATATATATATATATATATATATATATATATATATATATATATATATATATATATATATATATATATAATTTATTTATTCAAAGAAGCTTTTCAATACCACACTAACATGCTTGTCTTTTTCATTCAACTTTATCAGTTTCATAAAAGATGGTGCCATTCATTAGTTGTAAAGTCAGCAGTTGTATTTGTCATATCTAGTAGTCAGTGAAACTTGTTTTGTTGGGTATACATGTCAATATCATGTAGCACATACAGTAGACTCTTGACTTTCATGGTGGTAGTCAAGGAATCCCTCCTAATCTCCACCTTCAAGCAACACCTGAAGGTGTGAGCTGAGGTGATCCTCACCAAGGTGTTGTTAGTTGGTGGAATGACTAGTATTGTCTGTCGCATGATGTTGTCAGCCTGTGAAGACTCACCCTGTGGCAACAAGATGTGTTTACCCCATTACAAAGTGTGTGACGGCATACCTGACTGTAATGATGCAGCTGATGAGACTAAATGCCATGGTGAGTTGTAGTACTCAGCAGTTATGCCAGTCTTACTTTGCAAGTTGACACATAGTGAGTAAAGTTAAGTCATGTGTTTGACCCCTTCGTTACTGATGAGTTACCATAATGTAGAAAATTTCCATTGAAGTACTGATAAATTACCTCCATAAATCATGGCTTAACTGATAATATAAAGAGCTTCATTTTTCTTTTTCTATGGTTTTTATGACTTGTAATGATAAATTGCCAAATAAGCACATTTTCACAAGTTTTCAAGGACAGTGGGGTGGTGTGGGATGTGGTGGTGATTGGCACGTGTTGTAGCATGTTATCCTTATGTATGTCCGACTGAGTCCAAATGTGAAGAGATTCTTGAAATCGATTTACAAGGGTCAGATGACATTGACACCCAAACACCACAGTCACTACTTCATGCATCCCACTCCTTTATACTCATGGCTCTGTTTCATGTAATATGCATCTTGTAACTAAATAAATTTGAACATGTGAATAAAATATATAAGTGACTAAATGAGGGTGTAAGGATATAAACTACACCCTTGAAATTGAGAGAAGTGAGCAAAAACTTTGATGTGGGAGATGTGGGGTTGGGAATGTCCAATCAGTAACAAAGCTAAGAAGCTGACATGTGACTTTGTGTAATACATTTGTGTTGTGTATTGCTGTAATGCCTCATTTCATATATATATATATATATATATATATATATATATATATATATATATATATATATATATATATATATATATATATATATATATATATATATATATATATATATATATATATAGTGTGTGTGTGTGTGTGTGTGTGTGTGTGTGTGTGTGTGTGTGTGTGTGTGTTTGTTTGTTTGTTTGTTTGTTTGTTTGTGTGAATATCAATGAAATGGTAATTAGATGTTGTCCCCAAATGTGAAATTAGATATAATTTTAATGTAAGTATTGTAATCATCATATCTTTAAAAAAGCAATGATTATCTTGAGAAAGGCATTATGATCTGCTCTGCTTCATTGCCATAATGAACTGTAACCAGCTCAGGTGTGAAGGTTTGAACAATACTGCGTCATGAGAAGAGAAGTGTCATGAGGGGGGAAGAAAATGAGCTGGTAGCAATTCATTATGGTGATAAAACAGGACACAACTTATGACTGCAACTGTACATGTAGTCATTTAGCTATTACATTTCAGGTGGCCTGGTGTATAGAAAGATACGTAGACATGCAAATTATATGTATCTTTGTTAATTTACTTAATGTGTGTGTGTGTGTGTGTGTGTGTGTGTGTGTGTGTGTGTGTGTGTGTATATATATATATATATATATATATATATATATATATATATATATATATATATATATATATATATATATATATATATATATATATATATATATATATATATATATATATGCAGTGGAACCTCAGTTTTCGAACTTAATTCATTCCAGGATGCCGCTCAAAATCCAAAGTATTCAAAAACCCCATAGGAATCAATGTAAAATAGATTAATCCATTCTCAGACACCTGCCCACCACATCAGCGGGTAATGACCGATGCTCCCTCTGGTAAGATGGCCACACCATGACATCTCCAGCTTAGAAATTTTTAGTTTAGAAAAGATGTATTGAATGAACTTAGTGACACAGAACTCATCAATAGATATTGTTTCAACCATATATATATATATATATATATATATATATATATATATATATATATATATATATATATATATATATATATATATATATATATGAAGTGCCAAGAGCCAGAGTGATGTAAGCAACCTTGTGGCCAAAATTATTATTTTATTGCTTTGTCTTCCCCAACTTTCATACCATGATAGAGAGAGCACAGACTTATAGGGTTAAAAATCCATCCTAGTGAAATTATCCTCAGAATCTTCGTGTCTTGCTTGAGTGATAGCTATCAGTTGTTGGTGCTAGAGAGAAGTAACTTCCTTACCACAGCAATGCAAGAAGAGCCAGGCAACAACGTCTTGTGCTGCAAGTCTTATGTCACGTCAGTGTAGGCTGACCCCAAGTTCTGGATAGATTTCAAGTGAATCTACACCTACACCGGGATACTTCCCCACCACCACATCCACACACTTCACACCCTCCCTCCCTCCAGCTTGCTTGCTACCTTTAAATGACAAGCTGCTGTCTTAATTTTGCTTTTACATAATATGTAAGACTTTCATTATTATAGGGGACAACAGCATACCCCATGAGGAGCAAGAATCCTCCAGAGGAAGAAAATGGAAGAAAAATATTGCTAAAAGACAAAGAAACACAAGGGAAGCCTATGTGAGCTTTAGAAGCATCAGATGATTTTATTATTTCTTTATATTTTATTATCCTTTATACCAGTATATTTTTATAATGTTTATTAGTTCTTTTGTTTTAGTTTCTTCCAGTTTATTTTTTTAAGCTTGTATCATTTGCTTCATTTGTGTTCATCTTTGAATTACTTGTATGTCATTTATGCTTTTGCTTCATAAAATTGATGAAGTTCACTAAAAAGAAGATTTTAATGGTTGTGATTCCCATGTTAGTATATAGAAAATATAACAACTTGATAGAATAAAGGAAATAAACAATGTATGGCTGCTAGATACAATTTTAATGTAGCTGTGTGATATCCTAAACAAAATCATATTAAGAAAAAAAGTAGTCACCTATTTATTTTTAATGTCATTTAATTGTAACTTCATAATGTAATTCAACTAAATAGTTGTAATGGGCATAAATTACTGAATATTTAGATACCAGTCATTACTTTCTTTCTCAATCCATTGAAGAGATATTGCATTTTGAAACTTGCAAAACTTTGAGTGTTTTCTTCATTTTTAATTTTTAGCACCTACATCACCCTGGGTCTAAGCAGCTCATTCCCTATAGGAAACAATGTAAAATGGATTAATCCATTCCCAGACACAATTCTACCCTGTCTTAGTGGCTTATGACAGACTCTCACAGCCAAGTTGGCTGCTTCACAACATCTCCAGCTCACATGTTATTTATCCAGAAAAGATGTATTGAATGAATTTAGTGACACAGAACTCATCAGAAGATACTGTTTAGACCATGCAGGTATTCTCTTTCTCACCGATCTAGTGAGGGAAGCCTTACAGGACAGGGAGAAGAACAACCCACTTACCACCAAAATGAAGGTGATCATAACACTTAGACATCTTGCTTGTGGGAAAAGTTACAGGAAAAATGCAGTTGTGGAGTAGTGATGGTGTTGGGGGTCATCGAAAGAACCACAGTTGGCTCAGGATAACCAAGATATAAACAACCAAGAACTGATTGTTTACATCAAGGCTTTTCAACAGGATTACATTTCCTTTATTTCAAAGATTGAATTACTGTCTTATGCTCTGTGTCTCTCCTCCAAATATATAAGAACTTAGTGAATATTTATAGAAATTATAAATTAGTAATAAACGGCAGCTTTTGCTACGTCTTAATATTTGGAATCAAGTAACTTTATTCTAGAACCGAATTATGGTACCACAACCAAAGCAATAATGAGTTCAAAATTTTGTTTGAAAACTGATTTGTTTGAAAAGGGAGGCATTTGGTAACTGAGGTTCCAGCATGTGTGTGTGTGTGTGTGTGTGTGTGTGTGTGTGTGTGTATATATATATATATATATATATATATATATATATATATATATATATATATATATATATATATATATATATATATATATATATATATATATATATATATATATATATATATATATATATATATATACACACACATATCATTCATTTATGTATTTGCCCATCTATATATCAGTTGGTGTATTTTTCTGTCTGTCTTTCATACACTTATAAATGGTGTTGCAAAGAAGGTAAATATAGGAATGTTAGGTAGAAATTAGAGTAAGAGGCATACTGATGGTAGTTGAAATTTGAATCAACTGCTATTTGCAGGTGATATTTGATTGATTAGTTGGTGATTGAGAGGATATTTTTAGGGGCTGGTAGAGGACCAGGAGGGGATGTGAAAGGAGCAAATGGAGGATAAATGATGGTGAGAATAATGTAATAAAGTGTGCAGGGATGATTGATGGTGACTGACAAAGATAACTGTATCAGATGTGAGAGTTTTAATGGGATGGTTGAACAGTGAAGAGCATGATGCAAGAGGGATGTGTGTGGAGCAAGGAAGAGGTGTACATGTGATTGGGATGAATAGAGATCAGTTGGGAATGCATAAATGGTTGCACAGTCCATAAAGCCTTAATGGAAGATTTTCCTGTAGTTGGATTAGTAGGTCAGGTTAGATGTGGAAATGGGGATGAATCTGTTGTGGTGCAACATAGGACAAACCAGTTCTGCTGTTATGTCAATGCTTTTTATTCTGTTACCACAAGCATTCATTTATATGCTAGTTAAGTACATTAATGTTGTCATATTTTCTCTTAAGTTTTTATATTTTCTGTTTGTTTTTAAGTGTGCACGTGGTGACCTTGAAACCTTTTTTTTACATTCCCTAAATACAGTTGATATATTCGACAATAGCAAGTGCTCAGATTTCTTCAAATGTGGTGATGGTTCCTGCTATTACTTCTACCTCAACTGTAATGGCGAGTGTGATTGTAATGACTGCAAAGATGAGAAGATATGTTTGCGTCGGAGGAGAGAAATGTCGCATGGTAATATTTTTTGTCCTTTTCAAATGGTAACGGTAGAAGGGTGTCCTTATTGTGGGGCCTGCCATCTGTCAGATCGCAGTGTGATGCTGCCACTGTCTTTGTGAGTTGATTTGCATCAAGGCTTAAGTGAATGTCATTTTTTTTTTTACTTTCTCTCTCTCTCTCTCTCTCTCTCTCTCTCTCTCTCTCTCTCTCTCTCTCTCTCTCTCTCTCTCTCTCTCTCTCTCTCTCTCTCTCTCTCTCATATGTTACTGTGTCTCAGAACTCATTAAGCTGTGCTTACTCAAATAAGAATTTTTTGTTGTTTGTTTTCATTTGGTTCTGGACTTTTCTTTATCATCTTCAGTTCTGTTATTTTTTTTTTTTTACCATTTTCTTCATCTTTTGTCTCTCCCTTATTCTCCCTCTTTAATTTTTCACTAATTTTCTCCCATCTTTTGTATCTGTTTTTGTCTCCTTGTCTATCTTCTTTTGATAACTTAGACCCTAAATTCTGTAAGTTACACCAATTTCAGCCACACATCTGAACTTGCATAAGAATCATTGAAAATATACCAGTTGGTTGAACATATCAATTTTTTGCATAGTAGTGGTGGTTTTGCATATCAGAATCTTGAGATATCTTTAGAAGGGCAGAGACAACTGCATACCTCCAAAAATAGAAGCATTACTGAGAATTAAGTAAGGAACAAAGATCATGCTTTTGTTGCCACTAATTAATGTTATTGTTATGTAATAAAAATGTTCATCACTATTCTTTGTAAATTCTCTCATTTGAACTAATTATGGTAAAATCCTCAGTCAAATTAGTTGAAAAATCTGAATTATCCTATGGTCATATCTAACCCCTTGCTTCTTGACACTACTGGATGTCCATTTTTCATGGTTTGTATGGAGTTTGTGTGTGTGTGTGTGTGGGTGTTGTTAAAAGTAAGGGTAGCATTTTATTTATGCTTTATGTGTGTATTTGTACTTTTATCAGAAAATATTGTTCACAATAAATGTTCCCATATCTGTCTCTTATGTATAAAAAGAATATTTTAGCTTAAGAGATTTATCAGCCAAATGTAACACCTGTAGGCATATATGGAAAAAGTCTAAAATAATACAGTTCTCTCCATTGTTATTGCTGCATAATTTTTTTATATTATTATCAACATTTGTAGCCTTTAGTTATGTAGCATTCAATATCCCACTATTATACCATCAGCAGAATCATTTTAACAAGTTTTGTATTAGTTTATTTTCATGTGTGTTTATATGTAAATAAAAAATGCAGGTTTGTATTCATCATTCTTGATCTTATTTATTTTCATGCTTTATACAATATCATTAGAGATTGATGCCTGTATTTATTTAGCAACAAATGTAACATTCAGTGCCATAAACATCAATGTGATGCAAAAGTTCAGGATTAGCCTTGTAGCAAGTATCATTGCATATATGCATTCAAGCTTTTATTTTAACATCTTCTCTGGGGATATTTGTCTTTCTAGTTTATCCTCACATGGCACAAGTGTCTAGTTTTCAGAGTGGAATTTTGTCTCAGTGGAACACAAGCAATAAAAGTGCCTGATTTCTGAAACCCATTTTTTTTCTTTGTCTTTCAGAGGAGCCACTGCTCACTGCCACAGATCCTCAGGTGACTTTGTATGTGGGCCAGACAGGTGAGCTGCGCTGCGAGACATCTGGAATCAATCCCAATGATGTGAGATGGAGCCGTGTAAATGGCCGACTGCCTCCAAGTGCTGTGACTCGAGGAAACATACTCAGGTAACTGCTCTGTAAAATATTCTCGTGTGTTTGTAAAGTGGAGAAAATCTGGAAATGGTATTTTGTGTCAACTTTGTCTCTTGAAGACACTTTCACATCATATAAAGTTTTAGGCAAACTTTGGTAGTGTATCTGGATAGAGTTCATGTTTTTTTTTTTTTTTTTTTTTTTTTTTTTTTTTTTTTTTTTTTTTTTTAATCATGGTGATTACTTGCTTGCATTATTTCCATTCCTAACTCTGTGTGTATTTAGCTAGTTGTATTTACCTGGTTGTGGTTTATGGGAGGGGAGTAATCTCATAGTATCCCGTCTCAATATTTATCCAGTTTGATCTTAAAAAGCATGGATAGTTACGGCATTGACAACGTCTTCACTGAGTTCATTCCATTTGTTCACACTTCTGTGAGGAAAACTATGCTTTTTTATGTCTCTTCTACAGTTAACTTTCTTCAACTTCTTACTGTGCTCCCTTGTACTCTGTGTGTCTAAATTTATAAAACATTGTTTGTTCACATTTTCCATACCATTTATCATTCTATAGATGTTTATTAAATCCCCTCTCTCTCTCTCTCCTATTTTCAAGGGTAGAAATTCCCAACATTCTTAATCTCTATTCATAGGTTGACTTACTCAACTCCGGAACTATCTTAGTGACTGCTCTTTGTCCTCTTTCTGATTTTATAATATTCCTCTTTATATGAGGAGACCACACCATTGCCACATTTTCCAATCTTGGTCTTATCATAGAAATCAACAACATTTTATCATTCCTTCAACTGATTACGCAAATCCCATTCTTATTCTTTTAAAAAATTCATCGTCTCTCCAGTAATTTTATCGGTGTCTGTCCGGAATTAAATTTTCAGTAACTGTTACTCCCAAGTCCACTTCCTCTTTTGATTTCTGTAACTTCACACCATCCATCTCATAATGATATTGCATTCTTTTCTTACTTTTACCAAACTCCATTACTTTACATTTACTTAAATTGAAATCCATTTGTCAAGATTTACTCTATCTATTTATCTTATTTAAATCATCTTACAGTACCATACAGCCATATACATTTTCTACCCTTCTCATCAGCTTAGTATCACCTATAAATAAGTTCATATAACTATTTCTTCATTTATGTCATTCACATATATTACAAACATTATCGGTCCCAACAATAACCCCTGTGGGACACCACTAGTTACTTTCAGCCAAGAAGAATTCTGGTCTTGTATTACAGTTCTCATCTCTCTATCATCCAGGTAATCCTCCATCCACTCCAGCAGTCTTCCTCCAATTTTTCCATAATTTATTATCTTCCATAGTAATCTTCAGTGTGGTACTTTGTCAAATTCTTTCTTCAAGTCTAAATAGACACCATCCAACATCCATCTCTATCCTGCACAATATTAAATAAAAGGACAATAAATTCATGGGGCATGATCTTCCCCTCCTAAATCCAAATTGACAATTTACCAAAACTTTATATCTTTCCAAGTGTTCCATCCATCTTTACTTTATTATTCTTTCACATATTTTTCCTACAACACTAGTCAAGGACACTGGTATATAATTTAGTGGGTTTTCCTTATTTCCTCCTTTGAATACTGGTGTAATATTTGCTCTCTTCCAATCTTTTGGTTCTCTTCCCTGTGGTAGTGATATCACCACTAGACTGGGAATTTTATCAGCCAGTTGTTCTCTACATTTCTTCAATATCCAGTTTGATACTCCATCTGGACCAGTTTCTTTATTTACATGAAGTTCTTCCATCATCTTAAGTATTTCCTCATAACTGACTGGAACTGTACTTAGTTTATTCCTCACCAAATTATCCCTTCCAGCATCAAACTTCCTTTCCACAGTAAATACTGATCTGAAACTATTGTTCATAGCCTCCACCATATCCTGTACATCCTTGTAGATTTTTCCTTCAACTTTCAATCTTGATACACATTCCTTCTTCTTCATCTTCCCATTAATATGCCTAAAGAACAGTTTGGGTTCATCTATACACTTATCTATTATATCTCATTCATAGTTTCATCTCTCCATTCTTATTATCACAACGTACTAATTGCTAGCATTAGTATATTCCTCCCATCTGCTCTCAGTTTTCCTCTTCTTCCATTTATTCCAAGCATATAGGTTACAATTTCTAGCCTCTTTACATTTTGTATTGAACCATTCTTTACCCTTTCTACATCTTGCTCCTCCTATAGCTACAAATTTCTCCACAGCAGAATTATATATCCTTATAAATTCATCCCATTTTTTCCAAACATCTTCTGTGTCTTCAAAGTCTTTCCAATCCATGGCAACAAAGTATTTTCTTAGTTTTTCAAACTCAGCTTTACTATATTTAAATCTTTTCACCTTATAATTTCCATTAATAATTACATTATCATTTTTCAGTTTAAATTTTCTTTCAGAGATTTTGGTGAAGCTTTTGCTGTTACCTTGGACATATCAAAAGCTTTTCATGGAGTCTGGCACAAAGCTTTGATTTCCAAACTACCCTCCTACAGCTTCTATCCTCTGTAACTTCATCTCAAGTTTCCTTTCTGAAAGGAAAGGTCACTGTTCTTCTCCTAAATCTTTTAACAGTGGTGTTCCTCAGGGTTTTGTCCTGTCAACCACTCTCTTCTTATTATTCATTAATGATCTTCTAAACCAAACTTCTTGTCCTCTCCACTCCTATGCTGATGATACCACCCTGCACTTTTTCACATCTTTTCATAGACGTCCAACCCTTTAGGAAGTAAACATTTCACGCAGGGAAGCCACAGAATGCCTGACTTCTGATCTTCCTAAAATTTTTGATTGGGGTAGAGCAAACTTGGTATTGTTCAGTGCCTCAAAAACTCAATTCCTCCATCTGTCAACTCGACACAACCTTCCAGACAACTATCCCCTCTTCTTCAGTGGCACTCAACTGTCCCCCTCTTCAACACTGAACATCCTCGGTCTGTCCTTTACTTATAATCTGAACTGGAAAACTCCACATCTCATCTCTAGCTAAAACAGCTTCTATGAAGTTAGGCATTCTGAGACGTCTCTGCTAGTTTTTCTCACCACCCCGGCTGCTAACTCTGTCAAGGGCCTTATCCATCCACATATGGAGTATGTTTCACATGTCTGGTGGGTTCCACTCATACTGCTCTTCTAGATAGGGTGGAATAAAAAGCTTTTTGTCTCATCAACTCCTCTCCTCTAACTGACTGTCTTCAGCCTTTCTCTCATCACCGCAATGTTGCATCTCTTGCTGTCTTCTACCATTGTTTTCATGCTAACTGCTCTTCTGATCTTGCTAACTGCATGACTCCCCTCCTCCTGCAACCTTGCTGCACAAGACTTTCTTCTTTCTCTCATCCCTGTTCTGTCCACCTCTCTAATGCAAGAGTTAAACAGTATTCTCAGTCATTCATCCCTTTCTCTGGTAAACTCTGGAACTCCATGCCTGCTTCTGTTTTTCCACTTTCCTATGAATTGAATTCCTTCAAAAGGGAGGTTTCAAGACACTTATGCTTCAATTTTTGACTACCGCTTTGGACCCTTTTATGGGACTGACATCTTCTTTTTGCCAAGCATTGGTCATAGATGGCACATATACTCCTACATAATTCATTATCCTTCCATGCCCACTTCTAATCATCACTTGTAGAATTTCAGGCTTGTCTTCACTTTTTATTACCCTCTCCACTTTAACACACTTTTTAGTCTGAATGATCACTCCTCCTCCTCCCTTGCCACTTATATTTTTCATCCATAAATCATATTTTATCATCACCAGTGTCAGGAGTTCCCCATTCATTTTTCCATTTTGTCTCACATAATACAGCAACATCCAGTGTGGTTCTGTTTAATAGCTCATTTAATTCCATCTTTGTTGACATTAATCCATTTACATTAGTATAACATACTTTACTTACTGTTTGAGGTACCATTTCTTTATTCTCATATCTCTTACTCTCCAGAAAACTTCTTCTCCTCCTTTGTTCATTGTTTGTTTTTTTTGTTTAGCCTCATTTACCAGCTCCTTTTGCTTCAACCTTTCAATCTTATCCATATCTCCGTTTATCTATATATTCTTATATTCTTCATCTCCAACCTCCAAGACCCATTAATTACCTATTCTGCTTGTACTTGTGCTGCAAACCTTATTCTTATGGGTCTCATTGTTTCTTCTTCATATTTCTCAATTCTGTGGAACTCTTCCACTTGCTTTACTACCTGATTGTCTTCATCTGTCACTTTCTTCAGTAACTTATTCAACAGTTTCTTTTCCTTTTCCTCTCTTTGAATTCTGCTTATTATTTTCTCTTCCTTTAAACCAAATACAATTACTTGTTTATATTTTTCTACAGTGTCTTTCACAAACTTTTTCTCTTCTTTAATAACATTTACCACTTTCTGTCTCAGGTTTTGTTTCTCATTTTCTTGTTGCTCTGTTATTTTCTTTAGCGATTCTTCTTCGAATTTACATTCATTTAAACCACTTATTTTGCCTCATTTTCAAATCCTTTACACTTGCATTCATTTCTGTATTTCTTTTCTGAACAGTTTCTACTTTTTCTTTTATTTGTTTCTTTAAACAGTCATTTTCCACCTTTAACTTTTCATTTTTATCTTTCATCTCAATCAACTTTTCTGTAATAGTCACCAACTCCTTCTGTCTCCTTCTGGTTGTGGCTTCAGTGTCTTTATTCTTTTGAATAACTTGTCCATAATTTCTGTGTGTGTTTATATATGTGTGTCAGAGTACAGTATACATATACCCCATACTTGATACTCTCTTCCCTCACAGGCTGCCTCTGATTGAGATCCAAGACAGTGGTAACTATCAGTGTGAGGTGGTGACACCATCAGGGATGCGCCTCTACGATATCGTCACCCTTATTGTCAGGCGTGAGTCCTGGCCATTCAAGCCAAGAACCTTCACATCTCCCACTAACAACTAACAAGCATGATGCCTTCACTTGAGTGTGCAATCCCCTTCCCAACTGCAGGGTTATCAATCACAAAACTTCTGTAACCATACTTGCATAAATGTACTCTAATTCACCAAATGTGGGGTTATTCAAAGGCCTCAGGAAGTTATTGATGAAGAAATTAGTCTGATTTTGGTCTGAAAAGATTTACACAATCATGGCAAAAGTTAAAGTAGGTCCAAACAGTAATAACAACCATATTTAATATAATCTCTCTCTCTCTCTCTCTCTCTCTCTCTCTCTCTCTCTCTCTCTCTCTCTCTCTCTCTCTCTCTCTCTCTCTCTCTCTCTCTCTCTCTCTCTCTCTCTCTCTCTCTTTCTGTTTCTTGTATATACATCCTGCTGTTTTTCCATATAGTTTTAACTTCACCAGCTATCAATTCACCAACCCTGCTAATCTTGAAGAACCCAACACCAGTGGTTGGGGAGGGAATAGTATGCCACACATGCAGTGGTGGCAAACTGCTGCCACCAGTTCCAACAATTAACACATCTTGTGTCATGCATGCAATCAGGCACTATCACCACTGTCATTTTACTCACAGATCCATGTATGATACCTCAAGTGCCATGCATGTAATGAGGCACCACCACAAACACTATCAATTGATCCTTGGATCTGTGCATGGTTTGTCTTGTACCATGCAAGAAATGGATCACCACCACCACTACCATTAGGTCTCAGATGCATGTATGATGACATTGTAGTATGATGCATGCAAACTGGTGTTCTTTTAGTGCCCTTGGTGTGGGTTATCGTCAACCTCTCAGGATAGAAGCTGAATCACTATTGTTGTGAAATATACTTTGTACTTTTATTTCTTTGTGTGTGCATCATATGCATGTACATGTGTGTGTGTGTGTGTGTGTGTGTGTGTGTGTGTGTGTGTTTAATGGAACATTTTTTTTCCTTCTTTTAACTATGTTAAGATTTTGATTAGATGCTTAATTCTGATTAAGGATTAATATCCATTTAGATTAGACATTATTTTTTGTATCAATAGAAAATTTAAGCATGTTAAAAGTACTTCATATGCTTGTTTCATATGCTTTCATGAAATACTGACACATCTTGAACCTTTGCTACAAAATAAAGTATGAAATTAACTGATGAATAAAATTAATGAAATTCAATTATCTTTAAGGTTGTATAAGATCAGGAAGAATTTAACTTCAGTCTCTTCTTCAAGTTATTCTAGTGCTCCATTGTTTTGATCACTCAGCATGATTTATATGGCCTCAATCAGAGATTCTAATTTACAGTGCAGTGAATCTGTGATATTTTGAAACATTTTAGAAATTCTCAGCAATTTTACTTTGATTTTAAAGTTATATGAGAAGGATCAGCCATACATGAATTTGAGAAAAAGAAAAATGATGTAATCCATCATTAGTGGATGAAAACATTCACTCTTGCATTAATTCAAAATGTCCACACAAAATTTTTCTGCCATTGTCAGTAAAATGCTTAGAAAAATAAGGTATGCTGTTTAGCTCTTGGATTATGCCATCAGTACATAAAAAGGCCAAACTATTAATTACATATCAGTAGTATTCTTCCCAGCAATATAAGAAATCTACCATATTTTCCCAAGTATAGGTCAAGTTCTGAGGGCCAAATATTAGGCAAAAGATTGGGGATCAACCTAAACACAGGGATCAGATTTCTTAGGTTGAAAATTCAGAAATCCAAACATGATAGGAAGGGCCACTAGCATCTCCTGACCTCAGAAATTAAGTATTTATTTTCAAAACACCCATAGATTGAAATGTACAATAAAAACTCATTAGAGATTTTCATTGAGCATATACAACACCACATCATGAGTCTTTTGTTTACATCTGCAGTGTTATGATAAAGGGAGGGGAGTGATGGGAGAGAGAGAGAGAGAGAGAGAGAGAGAGAGAGAGAGAGAGAGAGAGAGAGAGAGAGAGAGAGAGAGAGACCTGTTCCTTCTGCATTGTTCAGTTATATATATATATATATATATATATATATATATATATATATATATATATATATATATATATATATATACATACATATATATATATACAATGGAACCTCAGTTTTTTAACTTAATTTGTTCCTGAATGCCGTTCAAAATCCTAAATGTTAGAAAACCAAAACTATTTTCCCCATAGGAATTAATGTAAAATAGATTAACCTGCCCTTAGACACCTGTCCACCATGTCTTTGCAAGTAATGACTGACACTTCCGCTGCTAAGATGGTTGCTCCACAACATCTCCAGCTTGGAAATCTTTTATCCAGAAAGGATGTATTGAATGAACTTAGTAACACAAAACTCATCAAAAGATATTGTTTAGACCATGCAGACATTCTCTTTGTCACTTGTCACTGATCAAGTGAGAGAAGCCTTATAGAGTGACACAGAGAGCAGCAACCCATTCACCACCAAAATGAAGGTGATCATAACACTTAGACATCTTACTACTGGGTAAAGCTACAGGAAAAATGCAGCTGTGCATTAGTGATGACATTGTGGGTCATAGAGAGAGACAGAGGAGCCTCAGGATGACTCCTGAGTGCCAAACCTTATTTGTTTATGTCTGGGTTCTTCACAGGGTTACCGTATTTCTACATAACACTGTGTGGAATACTGAGTGTTGCCAGTTCAGTGATGTCTGGTTTTTTACTCCTACATGGAATCTGCTTCTAAATATGAAAGGAGAAATGTATGCTAATTTCAGGAAGTTGACATTACTTTGACAATTTTATGTATATATATATATATATATATATATATATATATATATATATATATATATATATATATATATATATATATATATATATATATATATATATATTAACATATGTTAACATGGATTTTGCATCATTTTAACACATATTTCTTTTTGTATTCACACAGTTTCTTGGAAGATGTGGGTGTGGAGATTTATTCCACTCTAAGCTGCCAAATGTCACAATATTTCCACACTAGCAGATGAAAATCCATGACACAGTAACCCTAGTTATTCAACGGGATCACATTTAACATATTTCAAAGATTGAATTACTGTCTTACCCTCTGTTTCTCTCCTAAATATATAAAAACGAAGAAAAATATTTATAGACACTATAAATTAGTAATAATTGGCAGCTTTTGCTATGTCTTGTATTATTTGAGGTCAAGTAACTTTGTTTGAAAACTTAATTATTGTACAGCAACCACAGTAATTATGAGTTAAATTTTTTTGTTAGAAAACCAAGTTGTTTGGAAAGGGAGACATTCGGTAGCCAAGGCTCCACTATATATATATATATATATATATATATATATATATATATATATATATATATATATATATATATATATATATATATATATATATATATATATATATATATATATATATACAGTCAGCAACATATGTGATTAGGACTCCCAATGACATGAGTGTCACATTGCATAAGCTGGCAACTTACTCCTCAGTCTGAAAAAAAATCTGCTGGCAGAAAATAACTACCTACATTGTAACTTGTGTTAGCCTTCTCATATGTTTTTGAAAGCAGAGAATAACGGATTCAGTGTCTGACATATTGACATAAGGGAAAGTTATCATTTGTGATCACTTCTTGCTTCGGGTAACAAAACAGCCATGTTTGTTTTAAACAAAGTGTTCTACTGAGGTGATGTGCACTGCCTGGAAAATATACAGGCCACAATAACATAGTGCAAGTGTTAGTTTCACTAGAATGATGAAACAAATAGAAAAAAATAAGCTGTATAACTATTGCAGTGAAAAAGACTGAGGGCATTGGTGAAGAAATGGAGTGATGAGAGACGCAAGGGTGTGTGTCTGTGTGTGTGTGCGTGCATGTGGTGCCCATGTGTAAGGACATATTTTCACCTTAATCATCTGACTGAACAAGGAAGGAGGTCGAGGTCTCTCTCTCTCTCTCTCTCTCTCTCTCTCTCTCTCTCTCTCTCTCTCTCTCTCTCTCTCTCTCTCTCTCTCTCTCTCTCTCTCTCTCTCTCTTTCTCACACACACACACACACACACACACACACACACACACACACACACACACACACACACACACACACACACACACACACACACACACACACAGAGCTGCAACTGAAATCCCTGCAAGCTTAAGAGAGTGTAGTTATGAGGAAAGGTTGAAGAGATTGGGCCCGACTACACTAGAAGAAAGGAGGGAAAGAGGTGATTTGATAGCAATATATAGAATATTGGAAGGAATGGAAAAGCTGGACAGAGAAGACCTCATGATAACAGATATGAAAGACATAAGAGGACATGGAAGGAAATTGAAAAGGAGTGTTTGCAGAAGAGACATCAAGAAACATAGCTTCCCACACAGAAGTATAACAGTGTGGAATGAACTTAAGGATGAGACTATGTGTGCAAAGATAATCATAAATTTAAAGAAAATCTAGATAAAAGTCAATATGGAGACGGGATAGCATGAGCCTAGTGTAGCTTTTGTCATGTATTTCACAACTAGGAAAATACAACAACTAGGTAAATACACACACTCAGCTCTACATACAGCTTGTTAACAAACATTAGGGTGATATTTAACTATTTAGATAAAGAAATTATGAAAATTATAACAAACATGACATGTCCTAAATTGGAATATGCAGCAGTAGTTTGGGTTTCACATAGCAAAAAAATATATACAGAAACTGGAAAGAATGCAGAGGATAGCAACAAAGATGGTACCAGAATTGAAAGACTTAATCTATGAAGAAAGACTTGAAGAGATGAGATTACCAACACTACAAGTGAGAAGAGAAAGAGAAGACCTGATGATAACAATGTACAAATTAGTAAACAATATAGAAATAATTGACAGAAATGACTTGGTACCACAGATGGAGGAGAAAGAGAGATGGACAAAGGGGCATGGGAAGAAAATAAAGAAGAGTGGATGTTCAAGCGACATCAAGAAATGCAGCTTCCCATTTAGAACTATTGAAATCTGGAATGATTTGAAGGGAGAGGTGGTTGTGGCAAACAGTGTACACATGTTTAAAGAGAAACTGGATAAATATGGTTATGGAGACAGGACAAAATGAGCTTTGGCTTGTGCCCTGTACAATAGAACTAGGTAAATACACACACACACACACACACACACACACACACACACACACACACACACACACACACACACACACACACACACACACACACACACACCTTTCCACTCTCTCTCTCTCTCTCTCTCTCTCTCTCTCTCTCTCTCTCTCTCTCTCTCTCTCTCTCTCTCTCTCTCTCTCTCTCTCTCTCTCTCTCTCTCTCTCTCTCATTGCTATAACATATGGTGATTTAATACTATAGCTTGTCATTCCATTACCAGCACAGTATTCCAAGGTTAACTGATTTTTTTGTTTGGTAGATGTTAGAGATCTGTGCCCTTCATATACATAGGTGATTGACCTATGTACAAGGTATAACATAAAATATTAATTTTCTGGCCAGAAATCAGGGATCAACCTATACCTGAGATTGACCTATACTTGAGGAAATATGATACTCACAAGAGAAAATATCTTCTCACAATTTTTAAAAGTTATGTTATGACTGCATAACTTCCATTCATGTCAGTTTGTGGTCAAACAGTTGTGAAGGACTAAAGTGAGCTGTTTCGTTGTATTTGCATGTTACTGCTTTACTGATCAACTGTATGTGGTCGTCTATTTTCCAATGTCCAGTTATTGCAGTGACTGAAAAAAAATGTTATTTTTTAGATAAAAATGTAAGAACAAAAGATAGAGTAAGAACAAAGAATAAAAGCTGATCAATAAAGTGGTTCTGATTCAGTTGAATACAAACAAAACTGACTGTGGTACATTCTAATATTACTTACTGCATGAAAATACTTTAGAAACTGCTTTAAACATTTTTACTTAGCATGACATATGCTGCTGAGTGGTTGCAGTGTATGGTGGCAAGGAGGTAAGAAGCTTCAAGCTCTGATATTGCTTAAGTAATCCCACTTTGTGTTATAATTTCTGGTGACATATCTAAAGATATCAGCTATTTAGTATTAGCTGTTATCTCTTAACATGAAAACTGAGATAATTTAGGAAAAGATTATTCTAATAATAACTTGCCTGTCAATATAACAGGCTGAGATTCCCAGTTAAGGTTTAATGTAATAAGAATTATAACTTACTCGATCTGTTTGATCACATCCCTTCTACTCAGATGTCATTCTTTAGCACCGCTCTGAATTCCATCTCTACAGGACCACAGACATCCAACATCCAGATCCGCTCCATTCCATCTGTTGTACACCGTGGAGAGAATGTCGAGTTGATCTGCGAGGTGGAAAATGAACCAGCTGCTGCCATATCCTGGCGGAGAGTGGATGGGGATCTACCATATGGAGCAGAATCCTATGGCAACATTTTGAGAATACCCAGTGTACAGGGCGGTGGAATTTACATGTGCAGCGCCACAACTCGTCAGGGCATTTTTGATGAGAGATTTGGCCTTGTTATCCGAGGTTAGATTCCACAAAAGTTGTTCTCATAATAGCTACTGCACTGAAGACAGACTGAATTCTCATTTCACTCCTTATTTGTTATATTCCTGACAGAAGAGCCCAAGAGAATAATAAAACTGTCTTTATTATGTATACATAACATTTCTTGTAATACATCTGAAGTTGGGAAATCAAAATTACCTCTAAGATTTAAATATCCACAAACAGATAGCCATATTTCAAACACCTCGGTGTCATGGTCAAGTTACTACCAACTATAAATCATCATACTTTTACTTCCCAAAAGGGTTGTAATTTTCTCATAATGCTATGTCTCTCCCAACAAATGTAATCTCACTATGTCTCTCTCTCAGAAGATCATGTGGAGGGCATGACTCACCGTTTGCGGTCTGGGAACACAGAGTCACAATCGGTGGCCCTTGGTCTTAGTGTCACCATGGAGTGCCACTTGTCCCTGCCTGGCCCTGTCTCCTACACATGGGCCAAGAGGGATGGAAAATTGCCTGCTAATGCTCGCACTGATAATGTAAGTTTTGGGCGGTCATCTTCCTTCTCTTCAGTACAGTGGATCCTTGAGTTGCAGTGGAATTCCATTCCTGTGCTATGTCATGCACCAATTTTCAGTGTAGGTCAGAAACAGCCTAAATAAGCACCTTTGTTATGTCATTCACTTAAACTAATGCTATAGTATGGTAAAGTCATAATCTAGGATATAAAAAAAACATAACTATTGTACTAGTAAAAAAAAGACACATGGAGGACATAAAGTATATAAAAAATAATTCAATGAATCAGTAACAAAGAAAGATCAGCAAAAGGGAATGTACAGGGACAAGCACTGCCAGCATCGTAACCATAAAACAGAAGTTGAGACTGTCATAAACCATGGACTCCCAGTACTCATTCCAGTTGTTCTCATGACAAAAAAAGAATTAAAATTACCATGACTTATTTGTATGCTACATCTATATTTATCAATCCTTCTATCTGCTCTCTCTCTCTCTCTCTCTCTCTCTCTCTCTCTCTCTCTCTCTCTCTCTCTCTCTCTCTCTCTCTCTCTCTCTCTCTCTCTCTCTCTCTCTATACAGTGACTAATTTGCTGCTTTTTTTTTTTTTTTTTGTGGGGATGGGGGATGGATTGAAACCATATAAAAATCTTATATGCCTAGTTTCAATGTTTGTACTATGTCTCACCACCACACTATTAATAGTTTTCTGCTTTTTTTTGTCTGCTTCAAATCAGCAGCATAGAAACAAAATAAAGTAGAATTTCTGTAAAAGTTTATTTGGTGTTCGAATCAATATGCAAATGATATGACTAAGTAATGTAAGATTCTGCAGGTCTTTTTCACACAGTCCCCATCTCCTTTTCTTCTCCACACAGGCCATCCTTGACATCTCCAAGGTGCAGGCTGAGGATGCTGGATATTATGTTTGTACGAGCTGGAACTTGGAAAAGAGTGCTGACCTCTCCATCCTGCTCATTGTGACAGATGTTGTGCCAAGGTGAGCAAACTGTACGTCATTGTGAGTGTCGTATTTCAGTTATTTGTTACAAGTCAGTGAAGAAGTTTTATCCAACTGCATTGTGATGGAGAGGGTTTTGTTGGTTTAGCAGATTTCTTTGTGGTCTTAAATTCACTGTTACCATATTATTGTCTTCACTAAGATGCTGTATTCATTGTTAGGACTGCATGTTGCTATATAAGTATTACAGATCTTTGTGCATGTATCATTTAGCTGCATTCCTGTAACATTCTCTCTCTCTCTCTCTCTCTCTCTCTCTCTCTCTCTCTCTCTCTCTCTCTCTCTCTCTCTCTCTCTCTCTCTCTCTCTCTCTCTCATTGTTTCTCCTGTCTTGATCTTTAACAGTAATGATAAAAAGCAAGATTCTCAAAGATTTCTTGCATAGTATTGTTAATGATTGTTGTTTTCTCCTTCCTCTTTCAACCCAGGTTCAACAAGAGCTCCTACCTAGCCCTGCCTACACTCTCAAGAGCATACACCATGTTTGACATTGAGATCACCTTCAAGCCTGAGTCCCCTGATGGTATGTTGCTGCTGCTGTTGCTGTACATGAAGTAAAAGGACAGTCAAGGACAACCACAATCCATTTTGGTGTTGTTGATCACTTACTAATTAGTAATAGGTCAGACTTATGGTATCTTCAGTGTTCAACCAGAGTCCAATCCTGTGTGACAATCTCTCCTGGCCAATGTAGCATGCCTTCATTTCAGTTTCTTTCTGTTTACTTGATGACTCTGCCATCATGAGCAATAGAGAGTCGGTATTAATAGCTAAAGCAGAAAGAATAATGCTAGTTGTAATAGCAGCAGCAGTAACAATAACAGTAGCTTCAGCTCATCACATGCACCATTTGCAGGCCTCATCCTTTACAACAGCCAGCGAGCAGGACCTGATGAAGGAGATTTTGTTGCCTTTGGTCTAACTGGTGGCTACCCAGAGTTCAGATTCAATATTGGTGCTGGGCCAGCCATCATCAGAGGCACACAACCTTTGGAGATGAATCAGTGGCATACTGTCAAGCTTTCCCGCAACAGAAAGGAGGGTGAGGATGGCTAGAAGTGTCTAAAATTATCATAGCTAATATTTTAATGACTTATCAAGAAGTTTCTTCATTGGAGTGGCTGAAGCAAAAGTTTGTATTGCTCTTGTCCATACATTTCATCCTTGTATGTTCAATTTCTCTTGCTCTCTCTCTCTCTCTCTCTCTCTCTCTCTCTCTCTCTCTCTCTCTCTCTCTCTCTCTCTCTCTCTCTCTCTCTCTCTCTCTCTCTCTCTCTCTCTCTCTCTCTCTCTCTCATAGTCATGGTATTTCTCACATACAGGGAGAATGATGGTGAATGGTGGGGATCCTGTGGTTGGAGTGAGTGAAGGCCGCTTCCGTGGCCTGGACCTGGTGGAGCCTCTGTTCTTGGGTGGTGTTCCAGACTTCCAGAATGTCCATCGACAAACTGGCATGACTTCAGGCTTCAAGGGTTGTATCAGTCGCCTTGTCACTGGCAACACTCTCAACACTGGCTTTGTGATGAATGCAGTGAAGCTCGTAAGTAAACTTTGTGCACTACAGTTAATGATAGTTATGATTGCTCCATGTCAAATGCTTTGAAAGATACAGTAAAATCCCTCTTATCCGGCATCGACGGGACCGCCGACATGCCAGATACTTGAATATTGCTGGATACTTGAATAGAAGTGAAATTATGTCCACAATCACCACCCTAAACTCACGCATCTTACCATAACAAAGATCAGCTGATCTTAATCAGCAGTTGATCTGATCAGCTGCTTAAGTGTAAGCACAACACGCTTCCTCTTTTCTACAACTTTAGGCATGATGAAGGCATCAGGCGATAAACAGTGCACACGTGGTACTGAGTCACTGAGTAAACACAGTGCAGTGGGCCGCGGGTGGCGCGAAGCAGTGTGCTCTGGTGGCGAGGGGACAAATTATGCCTTGCGCGGGAATTTTAATCGATTTTATGAGTACACATTGATTTTTTATTGATTTTAAGGCTCAGGGAAAAATGTGCCGGATACTTGAAGCTGCCAGATACTCAAATGCCGGATGAGAGGGATTTTACTGTATTATTGAATTAAAAGTAGTGTGAATGTGAAAGTTGTGTGCCTTGTCTTGGCTATTCCCCTTTCTTGGGGAGACAGCCTTGGTATATGTATGTGTGCTAAAATAACTGTACTAGGATAACTGATCTTATGCTGATGGTAGTGAAGCATTGTAATTAGGTGAAGAATATATCTTACCTTTATTTTTCTTGTTTATGTAGTTCTGCAGTCATTCAGTTAATTTACTTTCTTGTTTGGTGTTTACAGGTGGGAATTACATCATGTGAGACCTGTGCTACCGATCCTTGCCATAACAGTGGAGTCTGTCAGGAAGCTTACAATGAGAGAGGACATAAGTGCTTCTGTCCAGCTGGCTACCTTGGGGAACTATGTGAGAATGCTGGAGAGTCCTGCTATGAAGGTAACGAGTAGTAGGGGAACATATTCTTTAACCCTTTCCTTCCGGCAATCGTATATATACGATTGCAAAAATGCGTCCATAGCGACAGCGATCATACCGGTAATCAAGAATTTTCACGCCTCAATTTTGAGGTCCAAGCACAGTTTCTCGAGTCAGATGGTGTGAGTGGAAGTGTCTTGCATGTTTCCACATGTAGTGTTGTCACTAGCTCTGGAAATTTAGCGGTAATTAAGCTATTTTCCCTTTCTCCGGGCGACACTTGGCAACCCCAGCGACCCGCCGGGTGGAAAGCACTCGCCGGGTGGAAAGCACCATGATAAGTGTGAAGAGACATCCTGATAAGAGCCAAGGATCTCAGATCATAACTCACCATGGAGCAGGACACAACATATGTATTTAGCAGTGCTTCTGAGTTTGAAGACAGTGACAGTGAATATTTAGAAGAAGAAGCTGAAGAAAGCGAAGACATTAGTGAGGACTCGGAAAATGATTTACAGGATCCACCTGTTTTATCAGAACAGAAGGATGATACCTAACATCCTTTCATGTTAATTTTTTCATTATCTTCGATTTTATAATAAAATGGTAGAAGGTAACTTGTCAGAGAGAGAGAGAGAAAGAGAGAGAATGTTATTTGCCTGAAACTTGATGTGAAAAGGGTTGAAATCTCTCTCTCTCTCTCTCTCTCTCTCTCTCTCTCTCTCTCTCTCTCTCTCTCTCTCTCTCTCTCTCTCTCTCTCTCTCTCTCTCTCATTGGAAGTGTACAATTTCCCCTCCAAGATGAGAGAGAGAGAGAGAGAGAGAGAGTGTGTGCGCGCGGCGTCATCGCTCTCCGGGCTCTTTCTGGATGACGGATCACACAGCGGGAGGAGGAGGAATCCTTTATAAGGCATAAACTCAACTTTCAGAGGTCACATTGAGCTACAAAGTATATCATTGTATTCAGAATAACAAAGAGAAAATAATTATTAGTATTCAAACAATTTTCTGACAATTTCTAGGTTTACCATTTTTAGCCGTCATACAAAACGGGAAAATAATTTAAGCGCCGGAAGGAAAGGGTTAATACCATACTTACACAATTCATAAAAAAAATCATAGACAAGAAGTATCAGAGCAAAACAAGACCTACAAACTACACAGACTATGTAGTCTGTTATTGGGAATGATTTTAAATATGAGACTTGGATTTTTTTTTTTTTTTTTTTTTTTTTTTTTTTTTTTTTTTTTTTTTTAGGACACCGGCCAAGGGCAACAAAAATACAATAGGCCCACTGAGATGCCAGTCCCTGAACAGGGTTCAAAGCGGTAGTCAAAAATTGAAGGATAAGTGTCTTGAAACCTCCCTTTTGAAGGAATTCAAGTCATAGGAAGGTGGAAAAACAGAAGCAGGCAGGGAGTTCCAGAGTTTACCAGAGAAAGGGATGAATGATTGAGAATACTGGTTTACTCTTTCATTAGAGAGGTAGAAAGAATAGGGATGAGAGAAAGAAGAAAGTCTTGTGCAGCAATGCCACAGGAGGAGGGGAGGCATGCAGTTAGCAAGATCAGAAGAGCAGTTAGCATGAAAATAGCAGTAGAAGATTGCTAGAGATGCGACATTGCAGTGATGAGAAAGAGGCTGAAAACAGTCAGTTAGAGGAGAGGAGTTGATGAGACAAAAAGCTTTTGATTCCACCCTGTCTAGAAGAGCGGTGCGATATACATCATAGACTCTTCAGATTTCAGAAAGACTTCAAATACAGATAATTTATATTGTCAGGTAAGAAACTCTAAGGCAGTGGTTCTCAAACTTGTTTGTCCCATGCACCCCCTCCTTTTCAAGATTGTCTGCCTCAAAAAGTGTATTCCAAATAATATGCATATAATACTGAACTGCAAGCATTGAAGTATGAATCACACGTCATATGCGAGAGTGGGGGCCCAGCAGGGGTGCAGCGGCATTGCTTTACCAAGGGGTAAGGGGATGTAGAGGGTGAGGGTACTCATGACAGGAGGCTAGGTCTAGGACTCTAAGCAATGTGTAAGCCTTCATAAGGGTACTTGCAGACAGACCACTTGGTGGCGCCTATGTTTTTCCTTTGTGGCAGCCCTGTCGCTGGGTAATCTATTTTGATCCTTACAATTCAGGAGCTTGTGGTGAATGGTTTGATAGGCTGCTTGCAGCAGGTAAATGATGCATACTGAATTTTATGTTGCCCTGGGGAGCTCAAAGGCAATAAAAAGACCAACATTAACAGTTTGAGTTTGCCAATCTGTGATCTCCATTCCCCCCTGAAAACATGAAAATCCCCCCCGGGGGGGAATTCTCTCTAGGTTGAGAACCCCTGTTTTACAGGATCATACCAACTATAGAGATGAAAAAATATAAGCAAAAGTATGAAGCTCACCATTTTCAGAATTTAAGCACTTAAATTGCTCCCCTCCATAGGTGCCTGTGGGACTGGCCGCTGCATCAACAAACCTGGCGGCTTCGAGTGCTACTGTCCCTTTGGCAAGATTGGTGAACGCTGCAGCCAAGATATTTCCATCTATGAACCAGCCTTTGGAGACGAGTCTTACATTGCCTTTCCAACACCCTTGGCCAGGCAAACCTTTGCAGTTGATATGAATGTCAAACCTGAGGTACTCTCTCTCTCTCTCTCTCTCTCTCTCTCTCTCTCTCTCTCTCTCTCTCTCTCTCTCTCTCTCTCTCTCTCTCTCTCTCTCTGCTTTCTTTACTTAACAGATCAAAATGTGTATATAATAAGTATTATGTGTTGTTTTCAATGTATCTTTGCTTTCTCTAGCAAGTTTTAATATATATAATTATTTTACTTTCTCTTCCAATGCACTGTTTTCTACACTCATGCAGTCATGTAGTATTATCTAAAAATAAACCAGAGAAAATCTTTTCATAAAATAAGAGGGAAAGAGAATAATATGATAAATAACTCATCAGATAAGCACAAATCACATCCAGAACATTAATATGCATATTATGTATTTTCTGAAACAAATTATGTGCCACATATGATGTAAGAAAACAATTGTGAGATGCTTGTGTTGTTGTGACTAGCTTAGTTTAGGTGACAAAGTCAACCATAAGATATATATGATAAACAAAAATAAATGACACTCAATCTTATAAATAAAATACACATACACACACACACATGGGTCTACACCAGTGTTTCTCAACCTGTGCGCCGCGGCGCACTTGTGTGCCGCGGGGATCACATAGGTGCGCCGCGAGTACTCGGACACGTCCTGTACCCGTCCATCAGAGCTGCAGTCAGCTGGCATTCCTGAGTTGCCATATCACTTGTCTTATTTTACTTATTTACACGTTCATGTGAAAAATTTTAGATGTGTGTACAAACTGAGCATATGCATACCAGTTGGTTGTATACAAGATGGAATATATGATGTGATTTGCGTGAACCTTTAGTAACAATTAATATGGCAACATATAACGAGAACATTGGGTAGGCAGCTCCAGGGCCAGGACCAAGGGGTCTCAGTGCTACAGTTGACTCCCCGTAATGCGTAGTGCCGTACTGCATTCGTTGCTCAACGAGGCTTAAAAATGGAGAAATACCTCATAAAAAAGCGTAAATGTGCTGAAGAAAAAGAAGAAGAAGTTGCAGAGGACATTATTAAGTCAAAGCGTACATGTGTCGAAGGCACTGATGGTGACATAACAGTAAAACCTGGTGAAAGTGAGACATCTCGTCCAGGCCATATCGTGGAAAGTGAAGAAAATGAAGTGAGAGTTGAAAGTGAGTACAGCTGTGCGGATCCGAGCAGAAAAAGTGATATGACGGGCTTGAGATCAGTTAAAACAATGACAGGTACCAGCAAAAGTAGCCGCAGCAAGTCATTTCGCATGTATAACGACAGTTACCTTGGACTTGGATTCACTTGCTGTGATAGCGAAAATGGCCCTAAACCAAAATGTGTTGTTTGTGGCTTGGAGTTATCAAATGAATCTATGACTCCACAGAAAATGAAGATACATTTATCAACTAAGCATCGTCACCTGACACAGAAACCTATAGATTACTTTAAGAGACTCTTGAAAGAAAACAAACAACAAAGTCTTGGGTTTGAGAAAAAAGTGAAGGTAGCAGAAAAGGCACAGAAAGCAAGCTATTTAGTAGCAGAACAAACATTAAAACAAATGAAACCCCATTCAATTGCAGAATCCTATTTTCTTCCAGCTTGCTGTTCTGTAGTGAAAACTTTGTTTGGGGATGAGGCTGAAAAAGAAGTGAAAAAAATTCCTCTCTCAAACAATACGATTGGCAGACGAATCAAGGATATGTCATCTGACATTGAGAAAAGTGTGTGTGAACTGGTGAAAGATAAAATGTTTGCCTTACAAGCGGACGAATCAACAGATATTGGAGGGAAACCTCAGTTACTTGTGTTCATCCGTTTCATTGATGATAAGAAAATAACCGAGCAATTCTTGTGCTGCAAAGAACTAAGTCAAACAACAGGACAGGAAATATTTTCTACAGTGACAGAATATTTGGTAGAAATGGACTTAACATGGAAATTATGTGTAGGAATTTGCACAGATGGTTGTCCATCAATGGTGGGGTCAGTAAAGGGTTTTGTGTCTTTAGTGAAGAAGGAAAATCCATTTCTGATTACCACACATTGTTTCTTGCACCGTGAAGCTCTTGTTGCTAAAACACTTGGACAAGATTTAAAATTTGTTCTTGATAATGTCGTGAAAATGGTGAACTTTATTAAAAGTAGACCAAAGCAGTCAAGATTATTTTCCAGTCTTTGTGAAGAAATGGGATCTGCCCACGAAGGTCTTCTCCTCCACACGGAAGTTCGGTGGTTGTCAAGAGGCAGAGTGTTATCCCGTGTGCATGAACTAAGAGAGGAAATTCTTCTTTTCTTTGCTCTTGAAGAGAAAACAGAATTCTGCGAATTACTGGCTGACGAAATTTGGAATGCAAAATTATGTTATTTGGCAGATATATTTGAGCATTTGAACAAGGTGAATGTAAGTATGCAAGGGAGAAATGAAAATATGTTAACATGCACTGATAAAATGCAGTCAATGAAAGAAAAAATCAAGGTTTGGAAAGACAGGTCAAGTGAAGGTAATATTGACATGTTTCAAAAGACTGCTGCAGCAAACAACACAGACATTGTTCCACTCATTACAGACCACCTTACAAGCCTAGAAAGGAGCATTGAAAAATACTTCCCAAATATATCTACTGAAAGTTATGATTGGCTGAGAAATCCATTCGTGCTCGATCCCTTACACAAGCCTCAACTTAGCACTCATGAAGAAGAGGAACTAATTGATATCCGAAATGACCGCACATTAAGACTGCAATATATGGAAATGTCATTAGAAAGCTTTTGGATTGAAATGGAAAAACAATACCCACATATTTCAAAAAAGGCCCAGAAAATACTCTTGCAGTTTTCGACCTCATATTTGTGTGAACTGGGATTTTCAGCACTAACAAATATAAAAACTAAGAAAAGATGTAACTTGCTCTCTGTTGAAGAGGAAATGAGAGTGTGTCTGTCAGCTGTCCCTCCCAACATAGAGAGGATATGTAAATCCAGGCAGGCACAGGTGTCTCATTGATAAGGTATGATTTTTTTTAGTAATAGTTTATTTACAGTACACACTGTTTCCTGCTGTTTATTTGCACCTATTATTTCATCAATAATATTGTGTAACTGAGATATTATGGTTAACACACCGTCCGTGAAAGAGTAAAAGGTTAATTAATTATGAAATTAAAGAGATGGTGCGTCGCCAAATTAAAAACATGTCTTTAGTGCGCCGCCAACCAACAAAGGTTGAGAAACACTGGTCTACACATACACATATACATAGACAGATGGAACAATAGCTGAGATCAAAAGTAAGACCACAGACTTAAATTCTCTCTCTGAAATATATGTAGGTGTGTGTATTACTATTAGTTAGGATGTATTAGTTATTTTCATCTGCATGGGAAAGAGCAACCCGTATCAACAATTAACACACATTCCTTCACCCACAGTCCCTGGATGACGGTCTGCTGATGTACTGTGCCCAGACAGAGAGTGGATCAGGGGACTTCACCTCTCTTGCCATTCGCAACAAGCGACTTGAGTTCCGCTTCAACTCTGGCAGCGGCACGGCCAACATACAGAGTGAACCCATCACTGAGGGCGAATGGATTAAGGTGAATGAGCAGAAGAGGGAGTTGAATTATAGTGTGATTGTCTGTGGATAGTATGATATGTTTATTACATTCATTGAGGTGAGCTAGTCATCAGGTTATGATGATAATGAATTGAAATTGTTTGATGAGCAAGAAACTGAGGTGAGGCAGAATTAAACTTGGTGGAAAATTGAAATATGTTAATTGACTATGTGCAATTGATATTGTGCAATAATAATTTCTCAGCAGAAGAAACAAATTCCATTCAACTAAGATTACCTGATATATTATCAAAATAAATTAAGAACACCATAATACATTTTCCACTTCACTTTTTTTACTCATTTCTTTTAATCTTACACAGGCTCCATTCATGTAGAAATGTATAGTTGGAAAGATCAACAAATGCAGATAAATAAGCAAGTTAATGACTTCTACCTGTCATCTTACCCAGGTTCGGGTGAACAGGACAGATAAACTGGGTTCCCTAAAGTTGAATGATGGACCAATGGTGAATGGCGAATCTCCAGGCAGCAACTTAGGCCTCAACCTCCTGACGCCTCTCTTCATTGGCGGCGTTGACAACTCACGCATCCACGTGTCTTCAGATGTTGGCGTCAAGACAGGCTTCAGGGGATGTGTTTCAGAGGTAGGAAATTAACAGGATGGAGAGAGAGTAGCGAACTATGCTTAGCCTGAGAATGTCACAAGCAGAGACAGAGTGGGAGAAGAACATAAATGCTTTTCTCACAGAAACTTTACATTTAAGCTAAAATATGTAAGAGAAAATTACATGAGCATTCACTATAATATAAATGTTCATTATTATTTCAGAAGGCATATTCCATGCTGGACTTCAGACTATCATATTGCATGATTATATGAAGCTTTCTTGTCAAAATGATTACAAGTACAACATCCATATTCCACACTGCCTCTCCAGATCAGAGTGATGGACCAGGAGGCACCACTGAATGAGGCAGTAGTGGACTCTGCTAATGTGGACCAGTGTGGTGGAGGAGTTTCACCCTGCAGCCGGTCACCCTGCCAGAACAATGGAGCTTGTGTGGAGGACCCAAGCTCCATTCACGGCTATACCTGCCACTGCATTAATGAATACAGGTATGTGTTGACCTCAGTATATTTGTCCTGCCGTAGTGTGGTAATCTTCCAGCAGCCAGAGATTCTTGCAGATAAAGAGATAAAAGCTCAGTACATTCATTCTCTAATCAAATGTTAAAGAGAGAAAACCCAGTCCTACAAAGGTAATGGAGCTCTAGTCAAATGATAAAAAGAGAAAACACCTGCCCTACAAAGATAATGAGGTATGTAAAAATGTTTCCTTCAACTGAAACTCAGTTAAGCTTAAAATGCTCCAAACATTGGTCCCTCTGTTCACATTTTTCTAGTGGGGACAACTGCGAGCATGAGCCAGGTGTATGCAGCATGGTCCAGCCGTGCAGGAATGGAGGAGCCTGTATTCATCAGGGACACAGATACACCTGCCTTTGTCCCCTTGGTTTTACCGGCGGTCACTGTGAACGTGGTATGTAAAACTAAATCTTTCTTGCTTGTAAGGCTTTTGTTTCAGAAATAACACTACTACTACTACTACTGCTACTGCTACTGCTACTGCTACTACTACTACTACTACTACTACTACTACTACTACTACTATTACCACTACTTCTATCACCACTACTACTACTACTATTTCTGCTACTACTACTACTACTACTACTACTACTACTACAGCAGCAACAACAGCTGCTGCTGTTGTTGCTGCTGCTGTTGTTGTTGTTGTTGTTGTTGTTGTTGCTGCTGCTGCTGCTGCTGCTGCTGCTGCTGCTGCTGCTGCTGCTGCTGCTACTATCACCACTACTACTATTGCTGTTACTACTACTACCACTACTATCACCACTACTACTATTGCTGCTACTACTACTACTACTACTACTACTGCTACTACTTTTACTACTACTACTGATACTACTACCATAGCTGGGCACAATAAAAAAATGATCAGTATAACTGATAAATCAATAACGATAAATGATAATTGATCACTGGTGATAAATTTATCGTCCGATAACTGACAACCGACAAATCAATAAATCCAAAATTCAAATACTAGCAATAATAAAATTGATGTTTTAAATAAAAACATTGATAAACCCAAATCTTTATATTTATCTTTATCTTAGAAAACCTAGAAAAATCTTGGAAAAAAATTTAAATTCAATGTGTATCCTGTCTCTTCACTAATGAAAAGTACTGTTTCAAGTAAAATAACTACATTTGGTTTTGAAAGTTAAAAACTTCAACATGCTCATGTTCCAAAAAATAAATGATCAATTATCACTAATTTGAAACCAAAAGTATCAGCGATGGTGATTAATCGATAACACAGGAAAATAATTATCAGATAACCAATAACCCGATATTGTAACACCCACCTATGGCTACTACTACTACCACCATCACTAATACTGCTGCTGCTACTACTGCTACTATTATTACTGCTATTACTACTACTGCTGCTTCTACTATCACTACCACCACTACTACTACTACTATGCTGCTCTTACATATATTGCTGGTAATTATATTATTACTTTACCACAACCACCACCATTAATAATACTGAACTATTATTACTATTCTTACACCATTACCTCTATTACTGCTGTAGCTACAAATTTTGCTACTGCTATTGTTGTTGCAACTGTAATAGAAATTTGTACAAAAGCTGTGATGATTACAGCAGCCTTTTATCTTTTGCATTGTCATAATAACAGCAGCATTATTTATCATCCCTTTTGAATTCTTTGTAATTTCTATGTACTGTCATACATTTGCAAACTCTTGATATCTTTCATATACAGTAAACCCTTGTTATAGCAGACTAATTGGGGCGAAGCCAGTGACGTTAAAGGTGAAAATCCGATAAAAGCAGTGGTGAGTGCGTCAGGAGTGCCACAATCTCTAATAACATCTACCGGTGGGAGACTGAGGCAGAAACAGTGTGTGGGTGCCAGGGTTGTACTGCAGGGCCAGGGTTCCTAGTGAACGGACGTGTTTAGTGAGCAGTGACCTGACGCTAATATAGCTGGCTAGTGTAGACATGGCACCTTGTGTTGCTGAGTCGTCTGGTTGTGCTAGTTCTCCTGTTCTCGAGGCCTTCATTGCGAAGGTCTCAGAGATGGAGGCTGAGTTCCATCGAAGGATCTCGGAGGTGCAGGCTGAGTTTTGTGAGAGGATTTCAGACCTGCAGGCTGAGTACTGTGAGAGGATCTCAGCACCTGTGGGAGGGTCGTGCCCCACCGTCACCTTACCTAGTAAGGTGACAGAGGAGCAGTGGTTGCTGGTGTGTAGGGGAGCCAAGAGGGTGTAGGTCCACACACCTTCACAGGTGTGGAGACGAAGAATCCCTTCAATGTGCTGAAGGAAGCAAAGGAGAAGGAGGTGGACATGGTGAGAGGAGGCAAGAAGGAGGGGGCAGATGCAGTTACCCTGCCCCAAGGTAGAGTGCTTGTGTTTGGAGATAGTCAGGTTAGGCACTTAGATAGTGCATTCTGTGCTAGGAATAGGAAACGTAGGTCGAGGGTGTGTTTGCTGGGGGGCCGGGATAGGGAAGGTAGCTGATAGGCTAGACATGTGCTTGGAAAAAGATGGGACCAAGCCCATTGTTTTTCTCAGTGTGGGAGGGAATGACCTTGGTAAGGTCAGGAGTGAGGAGCTTATCGGGAGGTTTCGACAGGCTTTGGACAGGATTAGGGACAAGGGAGGGATCCCCGTGGTATGTGGTGTCGTGCCGAGGAGGGGAGTTGGTGCTGAGTGGCTGTCCAGGGCTATTACAGTGAATCGCAGGCTAGCGAATCATTGTAAGAGTAATGGATGGACGTTCATTAACAACTGGGACCTTTTCTATGGTAGGGACACCTTGTACGCCAGGGATGGAGTGCATTTGTCACGCCAGGGTGTTCGTGTTTTGGCCAAAACACTCGAGCGGGAGGTAACTGCACTCTAGCACTTTTTTCGCTAGTCGGGAGGGAAGAAGGGGTAGTGAGGAGAAGGCGAGGGGCAAATTAGTTAAATCTAGAAAGGTAGCTAGCTCAGGGAAGGTGAGAAATAGCTTAAGTGTTTACTACACAAACTGTAGAAGTATTCTGAATAAAATAGACTTGCTTAGAGGAATAGTGAGTGTAGAGAAATTTGATATCATTGCTTTAACTGAAACTTGGTTAGATATGTCAGGAAAAGTATTTAATCCAGAGGTTAAGATAGATGGTTATACAGTGTTCTATAAAGATAGGGAAAACAGGAGAGGAGGAGGCATTGTGTTATATGTTAGGGACACATTACAGTGTTGTATGAACAATAGAATTAAAACAGATAACAAAGCAGAGTCAATATGGGTAGATATTAAGGAAGGATCGCAGTCAGTAGTACTAGGGGTAGTTTACAGAGCACCGACCAGTACAGAGGAAATTAACACCTCACTGTGGCAGGAATTAAATAGAGCAGGCAGGTGCAGTCAGGCATGTGTGATAGGAGATTTTAATTTTAGGAGTATCAACTGGAGTCTGATTGTGGGTAACAAGGAAGCAGAGGAATTTCTTAAGGTAATTCAGGATAATTTTTTAAAACAGGTAGTCGTAGAACCCACAAGGGGGAATAATATTCTAGATTTAATTCTTACTAACAGGGAGGAAGCAGTCATGCAGGTAGGGGTTGGAGGACAGCTAGGTAACAGTGACCATAGGGAAATTAGGTACAATTTAGAATTGGAAGAAATTGTTAGAAATAAAAACACTAGTAAAATACCTGACTTTAGGAGAGCAGATTTTGAAGAATTAAAAAGGTACCTCCAAGGAGTGGACTGGCAAAGGATGCAGGGTGAGGTCAGGTCAGGGATGGAGTTCAGAGAGGTAAGGCAGGATGAGAGAGGTGAGGTGAGGCATGAGTGTGTAGGACAAGAGGAGGGAAGATGTGTCCGGAAGGGGAGGAGGAAAGAGGAAGGGGAAGATAGGTGTGAGTATGTTGGAATGTCAGGTCATGCTGAAATGAGAGAGGTGAGGTTGAGGTGAATAGCTGAGGGAGTGGAGAGGATGGTAGGGGCCGCAATGAGGGGATTAGGTGAGGTAAATGTAGATGAAATGTATAAATATTTCGTAGATAAAGTCCATACAGGTCAGTTAGCAAACATCCCATATAGGACAATAAGATCACAAAAAAATGACCCTAAATGGATGACTGCTAGGTTAAAGCATTATATAGGGCATAAGAGAAGTATATATAAGAGATTAAGGGCAGGTGAAGAAGTTTTAAGGACACAATGAATTAGTTAGAACAGTCAGGAAGTTAATGAGGAAAGCTAAGAACAATTATGAATTAAAGGTAGCCAGCCAGGCAAAGACGGACCCCAAGGGATTTTATCAGGTATACAGGATGAAGAATAAGGATACTATAGGTCCTTTAAAGGCAGCAGATGGGGAGCTGGTTAGTTCTAGGGAGGAGATTAGTAAACTTCTGAATGAGTATTTTTTAACTGTCTTCACCCAGGAAAACATGGAGGATATGCCAGGTAGTGAACAGGTGTTTAGAGCAGATGAGAATGAGAAGCTGACAGATATTTCCATAACTAGGGAGATAGTGGAACAGGAGATAGATAGGCTAAAAAAGTTCAAGACACCGGGACCAGATGAAATATATCCCAGAGTACTTAAGGAATGCAAAGAGTTTATTAGTGAGCCGTTAGTTTCTGTCTTTAGGAAATCACTGGAGTCAGGTGAGGTACCAGTAATGTGGAGGCAGGCTAATGTAGTACCCATCTTTAAGAAAGGAGATAAAACTTTAGCGTCTAATTATAGACCTGTCAGCTTAACTTCAGTTGTAGGTAAAATATTAGAGTCAATAATAGCGAGGAACATTAGGGAACATTTAGACAAACATAACTTGATAAATCAGTCACAGCATGGCTTCACGAAGGGGAAGTCTTGCCTGACAAATTTGTTAAGTTTTTACAGTAAGGTGTACAAGGCAGTAGATAATGGTGATAGTTATGATATCTTATATCTGGACTTTAGTAAAGCATTTGACAAGGTACCCCATCAAAGGCTCCTGAGAAAGGTTAGGGCACACAGGATAGATGGGAAGGTGTTAGGCTGGATAGGGTCATGGCTTAGTGACAGGCGACAGAGAGTGGTAATAAACGGCTCGAAATCCGAGTGGGGTCATGTAATTAGTGGGGTGCCACAGGGATCAGTATTAGGGCCATTGTTATTTCTAATATATATCAATGACTTGGATAGTGGAATTAGTAGTGATGTTAGTAAATGTGCGGATGACACAAAGATAGGTAGATTAATTAGGTCAGAATCGGATGCCATCGCCTTGCAGGCAGATTTAGATAGAATGAATGAATGGATGGATAGATGGCAAATGCAATTTAATATCAATAAATGCAAAGTGCTTAGCGTAGGTAGAGGAAACCCACACAATAGGTACACATTAAACAACCAAACTCTGGTAGGTACAGGGTACGAGAAAGATTTAGGAGTCATAGTTAACTCTGAACTCCGTCTAGGGAAACAATGCATAGAAGCCAGAAACAGGGCAAATAGGGTACTAGGATTCATTTTTAGGAGTGTTAAAAGTAGAAGGCCGGAAGTAGTATTAAAGTTATACTTGACACTGGTTAGACCTCATCTAGACTACGCTGTGCAGTTCTGTGCAGTTACAGGAAAGATATAAGTCTATTAGAATCAGTACAGAGGAGAATGACTAAAAGGATACAGGGGATGAGGAGTATTCCTTACGAGGCAAGGTTGAAGCTGTTAAATTTACATTCTTTAGAGAGACGTAGGTTAAGAGGGAACCTGATAGAGGTCTTTAAGTGGTATAAGGGTTATAACAAGGAGGATGTAGGCAAAATTCTTAGGATCAGCAACCAGGGTAGAACAAGAAATAATGGGTACAAGCTTGAAAAATTTAGGTTTAGGAAGGAGATAGGAAAAAATTGGTTCTCAAATAGAGTGGTAGATTAGTGGAACAGACTCAGTAATCATGTTGTTAGTTCTAGGACACTAGAGAGCTTTAAGAGAAGATTAGACAAGTTTATGGATGGGGATAATAGATGGAAATAGGTAGGTATATTTCATACAGGGACTGCCACGTGTAAGCCTGGTCGCTTCTTGCAGCTTCCCTTATTTCTCATGTTCTTATATAGCAATGTGAAAATTATGAAATTTTTCTTCTATATATTATGGTATAGTGTATGGTAGACAATGTATGGCAAATAGCAGACAGCACAACCCTGGTTGGTGCAGTGTTTGTTCACCACAACCACCACCACCTACACCCTCCCTCCCTCCCACCCTCACTCACCCCCTCGCTGCCACTGCCACTTACCAGGATTTCTTATCAGGATGAGGTCCACTAGAAAGGAGCTCCAAACATACCAGCATGCCACAGGGCAATAAAATATTTGTGATGATGACAAACATGTACCTAATATAAAATAGTGTGGAATGTGTGTCTTAAGCATTTAGTGAATTATCAGTAATAATACACAGTTAATATTCTGGCTGCTGGCAAGGCATTCTGCTGCCTCATTTACTGACATTTATCCAGTAAATCTGATGGATGGTTCTTAGGCCACATATGTCCATTAAATGCAGAAATCCGCTATAATGGGGTCCATTATAACGGGGGTTTACTGTATTTATATTTTCCAAAGCATTATTTTATTAATAAATTTTCTTGTCTAATTTTTTCAATGAAATTGACTTTTTAAGAACTCACATTTTTTCACTTTTTTTCATTATTGTTATTTTTATTTATTTATTATTATCAATTATTTTTATTTATTTTATTTATTTATTTATTTAATTAATAATTATTTATTTTATTTATTTTATTTTTTATTTTTTACTTAGTAGTAGATGTACTGCCATTTTCAAATACATTTATACAGAACAGAACTTCAACAAGTCTATTTTATAAATAAGAATAGAACTTATCACATAATTATCCCTCAAAAAAAAGCCTTTGACTCTACTAAGTGACTTTCTTCCACTTAGTTGTGCAAAATATTGGAGGCTCAGCAGCCTTCTCTGGAAGTTCCTGGGTGGAGCTGAACCGCACCCTGCTCCCCCAAGAGTCTGACATCCCACAGGTCATCTCCTTTGAATTCAGAGCACGTCGTCCTAATGGCCTCTTGTTCTGGTATGGACAAGACTCGACTGTCAGGGGCAAAGGACAAGATTATATCAGCATTGCCAGTGAGTATGGTGGTCTTTCATCTTTCCTTCTTCTTCTTCAGTATTGTTTATATTGTTATTCTTCCTGTACTTGATGAAAGATGATGAAGTAAATATTTTAATATGATAGCATTTCTAATACATTTAGGGAAAAGACTTGTTTGGTTCTTCTCAAATATTTATTCCTTGTTACATTTTGACCACAGTAACCTCAGGCTTCCTGTCCTCTTCTGCATTCAGCAACCTCTCAAAATACTCAGTCCATTTCATTTCTATAATATCCTCAATCAATATCCTGCAATCTCAACTCATTGATCTTTTGGGACTGGCAAGATGAGTGCTTTCTCTCTCTCTCTCTCTCTCTCTCTCTCTCTCTCTCTCTCTCTCTCTCTCTCTCTCTCTCTCTCTCTCTCTCTCTCTCTCTCTCTCTCTCCCTAGCCATTCTTCTTCACATGTAAAAAAAGGAAAACACTTCCTTCACCCACATCCAAAACAATCTCCTGTTCTTCTCCAATTCTCCATCAGTCTCATTCTCACCTCTTACTTACATTCACTTTTGTACCATGCAGTCTTGCAACCCATTCTCCATATATCTATTCTCTGCTATGATAATGAAATGCATCCTGTTTTCTCCTTAATCAGTCAAAGATGGATATGTGGAGTTCAGCTATGAGCTTGGGGGAGGTCCAGCCATCATTCGCTCCCAGTCTAGAGTTGACGACAGTCAGTTCCACAGTCTGGAGGTGGAGCGGACAGGGCAGCAAGGTGTCTTTACCCTAGACCGTGAGACTCCTCAAGTAACACACAGTCCTGGAGACCTGCACATGCTCAATGCTAATGGGAATATCTACATTGGTCAGTGGTGCATCAGCATTCTGTTCACAGATACTTAATTCAAGCCATGATCTTGTTTTGTGTTTTAAAGTTTAGCTGTATAGGTGTATGTATGGTAGGCAACTGAATAGTATTAAGTTAATAGCAAGTACTGGTTGTCACAGGCTTACAGCCTTGGCTGAATTCTTTTGTGAGGTTTTGCATAGAGAAGATAATCATACTTGAAACAATATTACATTTTGTGCTAGGCAGATGCTCAGCTGATGCTGTATTTTTAGTTGGGTAACTTTAAGAGATGTTCCTTGAAAAGAGAAAGTAATCATTTTTTTTTTCTTGAGATGGAAATTTTTGACAGTGTACTAAAAAGAGATTGCCTGATGGGTATTACAAATATTAATAGTGATTGAGTGGCAGTACTGGTGGTAATGAAGTTGTACATTGGTCCCCATCAAGGAAGAGTAAATGGCTTTAAAGATAATTAGTTTGCTATAATTATAAATGAATATCAAGCACTGATCTGAACACATTTTCTTTTCATGATGTACTTGAAACTTTGCCTAGAGACTAGGATTGTTTGTCACAGGAACTGCTCTGTATACACAGGTGACTGGGTCATGATAGCAAATAGCTGCAAAAATACACAGACGTTCAGGTGATGGTTTGAGGTTATAGAATACAGAGGCTTCAGAGTGAAAGTAGACAAAACAAAGATGATGAACAGATGATTAGTGTGTCAATGTCAAGGAGTGTTCAGGATTGTGCAATGTGCAAGAGCATCATTCTAACTTATGTAATGTGTATGGTAACTAGATCTATAAGAGATGCAATAATATAATGAGTATTATGTGTAATGTAGGTAATATTTTTTTGTCAGTCATCTATCTATTACCAGTGATGGGTTGTGAAATTAATTTGTGGCATTTTTCTCTAAACCACATCTCTTTTCTTTTAGGTGGGGCACCAGACATCCCTTACATGACTGGAGGCATACACACCAGTGGCTTTATTGGCTGCATCCAGAAGCTGTCCATTGGAGGCCATACCATTGACAACTTCCTCACCCTTCCCCTCTCAGGAGTCAATGTCATCCCATGCCCTCGGTAAGTCAGCTTGTGAACTGGATACAGAACTTTTTCAGAGGCTACTTTTCTACCATCAAGACTGACCACAATTTGTTTGGGTTTTGGTGATCATTTATGGCCCAGTTGGCAATGTATAGGATTTGCATTTACTTGGTGTCCTGGGAGTTGTTTAGAATCCTGGAACAACCCCTCCTGGCCAAGTTATCAGACTTTCAGGTAAATTTTCTAGTGTTTCCATGATGCTCCATGATGCTCCAGCTGTTTACAACTCTATCCATTCATCTGTCTGTTTATTTGTCCATCTCATTAGTTCAAATCCTCATCAAGCATTCAGATTTTATCACTTCATGATAATTTGTAATGAGATTAATCCCCTTTTTATCATTAGTATCAGAATTACAAGTATCATGTGAGTTAGTGTTTGGGTAATCAACTCATTGAATATTTGTGTTGAATATCTGTAAGTTCCTTTTCTTCTTTTACAACTTGACTTTTTTCACTGTATGTGAGGCAGCATTTATGGAAAAAAATAGAAATGAAAACATAAATATAATAAAAAAAAATAAACAAAGTGAATCAGCAAGTTAAAACTTATGCAGTTTACAGCAATGATGAAAAATCACCAGTGGGCATCATGGAGAGGAAAAAAAAAAAAAAAAAGCAATGTAATACTGGAAGTAGATTTTGTGGGGCTGAAGTCTGAAGTACACCACCTCTCTTGTTGGGAGATGTTGCACAGTTTAGTAATGCTAACCACTATTTAATGACCTCAGTGTTGCAGCCCAATAAATCACTCAATTTCAAATCAATGTGAATATCATGAGAGCATATCAATGTTAAATAATGTACAAATAAATGCTGTTACCACCACCACCACCACACAGAGGCAAATAATATGAATGATTCTAACACTTCATACAGAAATCAGTCTGCAACATTATTTTCTCCTCTGGTTCTGAATTAGCTAATGGTATTTTGTATTTTACATTTAACTTTTGAACTGCATTTTCTAAGACTGATTACTTCTGTCTTAAGATGAACACTGGTTTGAAAGGAATGATGTTGAAACTGCATTCTTCATCAACATCAGTTTGGAATCACTAGAGTATACCTCAAACTTTTCAGTCTCCTCAGAATATCAGCATTGTGGCACTGTTGTCTTTGTGTGGTGCTGGAATGTCATGTCCAAACTAGAAAGTAGAGTGGACATTGGATAGTTGATATTACCACTACCAAACATGAAACATCTGAATAACAAAAAAAAAAAGTAGGGACCAGACTGTACAGTAGGGTACATGACAATGCACAGTCGTTATAATGTACAGCTGCAATAACGCACTGAAATTGTAATAAATATTTAATCAGAATATAAAACCAAAACTGGTATAACAGAACTCGCCATTCATGTGAGCACCAGAATTTTAATAAATATTCAATCAGAATAACAAACCAAAACTGGCAAGATGAACTTGCCATTCATGCGAGCACTGGTATTTTAATGAAAATTTAATTGGAATAACAATCTAAAACTTGCAAGACTAACTCACCAGCTGTGGAAGGTGCTGCTCACCTATCCGCCACCTCTCTCTTCCTCCTTATTTTCCTTTCCTCTCCATTCTTTTTCGTTCTGTCTCAAACCTCCCTCCCTGTCACCTCCCTTCCCCCTTACCTGTAGAGATAAGGGCCAAGGGAGTGATACCTCATGCTCTCTCTCTCTCTCTTCCCCTCATTCATTTTATGTAATTTTTGCTTCATCCTTTCTCAATCTTTCTCATTTGTATCCGTAATTCCATTTTCATTCTCAATCAGTCTCATTCTATTTAGCAATCCTTAGGATTGTTCTTACTTTCACAGAGAGAGAGAGAGAGAGAGAGAGAGAGAGAGAGAGAGAGAGAGAGAGCTCTGACTTAGGCAGGATTTACATATGTATACGTGTGATGCCAACAATAGAGGTGTTTTCAGTAGTGTCACCGACAAGTCAAATGCTGTGGTCACAATGCATAGGGAACCATATGAACCCAAGTAAATGTGACCGATACTTATCAAAGAAGCACGAGACTCAGGGTGATAATGTGCAAAACTCAGGAGAGTGCTGTATATTTTGTTGTGTCACCTCAGATATAGTAGTGCAAATGTGCTCATTTTTTATGTATTTTTTTGAAGTTTGCGAAATTTTTTATACTATTTTTTGGTTCTCTGAAACCAGTTAATTTTTTCCCATAGGTTCTTCAGTTGCCATAATGCACATTTGCAATAACGAACACTACATGTTTGTTCCCGTGTACCGTACTGTATTTTTAAACGAGTATTTCTGCTGTATATTGAGCGTTTGTAGTAAAGCATAAAGATAACAATTGAGAATTTTCATAAATGTATTTCAGATTTTCCATGTTCAGATGTTCAAATGTTCAGATGTGCATATATATATATATATATATATATATATATATATATATATATATATATATATATATATATATATATATATATATATATATATATGTTTTTAACTTTAATGGCCATTTTTCAAACCTTAAAAATCCTATTTCCCAACAAGAAAAGCTATAGACAAAAGCTAAATCTTTAAATTTTTCCATTAAAAATGTATTACTATTGTTTTTCATATACTGCTAATTGTTATAAATAAGCATGCTAAATTAAACACAATTCCTCATCATAACCAGCAGCAGTAATTCATACAGAAACATGATCTTTTAATTTAATTAATTTCTCTTTAAACATATACATATCTTTTTTTTTTTTTTTTATATATACTGAAAATAAAATTAACTTTCCCCTGCTTGTCAATTGTTAAATTTTTTACTGTTTTGCTCACCAGTCTCAACTGCTTTCCATTAGTTCTCATTAATTTGGTCATCAGCCCTGGTTCCATCCACTTTTGAGTTTGTCCTTTAATCCCCCACCCTGTCCATCCCTGCCTCCTCTCCACGCAGAGGAAAAAACCCACATAACCAACACCGAAGAGGCTCCCGAAGCTCCTACAGCATCTCCAAAAGAAGGAAGACATTCACTAACAGATTCATATGGGAAAACTGATTGCAACTCCCATGTTGGTAAGAGGCCCTGGAGCATGGGTGGAGGTGTTGAAGCTGCTGTCAATTTAACATTCTTCCACACTTCCACAGAATGCAACATTCTTTTTAGGAGACAGATCAAGTACGTTCTGATTTTCTTGGTAGATAATGTCACTGAGATTATCCAGGACGTGAGGACATAACAGGGACATATACATGGGCAGAAAACTCTATTTTTCCTTCTACAACAGCATAATGCTGATGTTATTCAAGAGGCAGGCAACATTTTCATTTTTATCATGTAGGATAATAGTTTTTTTTATTTCTACTATTCCCAATATGTATCATGGTGTCATTTAAGGATAATAAGACTATCATTTCACCATTCTGGCTGCCATTACTCATGTTTGTAGTTTGTACTATGTTATTATTATTTTAGGAACAGATATATATATTCTTATTCTAACATACTTGAAATGATACCTAAACATATAGGTGGTCCTTGGAAAGCTAAACTGCTTCTTATTTTGCATCCTTTACTTATTCAGCTGTAATTTATTTATCCTGCTTTCATTTGATTTCTAGCCCTGTTGTTGTTAATGGCTTAACACATGTAAGCTCCTGCATGTTACTAGCACTCCTTTTTTTATGCCTTTAAAACTCTAAACCACTTTTTTACCTCTTAATATCCCTAACATTTTTTTTTTTTTTTTTTCATATTTATATACTTATAACAGATTTTTATACACTTTCATGAACAGTCACAAGAGTTTTTCCTCACCTGTAACATAGCTACTTAAATTAACAGAATCCACTTCACATAAATGACTCACAGTTAATAATGTAATTTGATTGTCCTCACAGGTACAATAAGGGGAGACGTCGAGAGGCTCAGGGCTTAACCCACATTGTCCCTATTTCCTCCCATTCCCCATTCTCCTACTTCCCTTCTTCCTTGTCACCATTCCACTTATCCTCATCAAAATCACCATACATCATCTTGAAACCCTCAGGTTTCCACAGCCACTTTCCCCTGTCCTCTCTAACTTCACTTCCACCACCACTGCCAGTATCAGAGAATGTTTACCACTCCACTGCTCAGCTCTCCTCTTCATCCTCACTAACAAAGAAGAGTGAGATGGTGCTCGTTGCCTTGGTCATGCTGCACCATCTGTGCCACTAACATTCTTCTCCAGGTAAACACTAACCCAGACCAAACTAACCCTGACCTGCTACTTTTAATACTCGTATCCACTCTTATGAGTATTTGAAAATCCAAAACAGACTAAGAAGAAAGGAAGAAAAAATGAGTCTCTCTCTCTCTCTCTCTCTCTCTCTCTCTCTCTCTCTCTCTCTCTCTCTCTCTCTCTCTCTCTCTCTCTCTCTCTCTCTCTCTCTCTCTCTCTCTCTCATTAAGTCATATTTTTTTCTACAACTTATTTTTCCTCTTATGAAAGTCTAGAAACTACTGATTCACAAATCATGCAGTAATTAGAAAATATAGGGCAAGAGAATTTCAGTGGGTTAGTGTCTACAGTTGAAAACACAAACCACTGACTGAAGTACAAAATATATGGAATTAGAACCATACCTTCAGGCTCCATGGTGCTTCATTTCATCTATTTTTAAAAGGCTGAAGTAAAAGTTACTGGATTTTTTGAGTGTTTAATGAATTTACTTAAAGGTTAATAAGGATTCTACAAAATTAAAAAAAGGAAAAACCACAAGAACCTAACTAATCTCTATGGCCCTTGAAATAGCCCTAGTGAAAGTCAAAAGTGTTTGAGGATATGGAACATGGAAAACTGGCAAAACTAGCATCTGCTTTGACATATGAAGTGGGTTAGATGATGCATGTGTACAGTTGCCCTAAGTAATGATCATATTGTGCAAAGGGTTTTAAACAAAAAAAGCAAGCTTCCTCCACTTAACCTGAGTTCCTTTTGACCTTTATGGAGCTCTTAATATAAAGTAACTCACTAGTCCATATATATGTTTAAATTTTATTTATAGACATGAAGTATACGGGACCAGTGACGGCATCACTTGGGGGTTTTGTACAGATGCAAGTGTCTGAATTAGTTTGGGTCCATAGCTTACTTAGGCTGGTGGGAGAAGATGAAAAAAAAAAAAAAAAAATAGAGCAAGATGTTTCACTTACAGTAAACTTGTATCTGTGGTCTGTAATTATTTTTGTATACATCTGCTCACATTTAGTCTTCTTTGTTTAGTGGCAGATCAAAATGGGCCAGAAATTTTTTAAATCAGAGTAGATTAAAAGCCATGAATAGGTAAGAGAAATAAAGCCAACAAATATGGAGTTATATGTACAACCAGTGTTGATTTCTCTTTTTTCTTTTCTGTCTGAGTGTCATCTGCGAATGTGTGTTGTTTTGAACAAAACTGGTTTATGATTGTCATCTGACATGTAAGATTCATATAAGACCATTTACTCTTAAGGATTTCCAGATATGACTGTTCATCATGTTTATTTTTGACCAAATCTTCAGTGAGTCAGTTGGATATTTTGAAATATTACTTTAGGTTTCATTGATTTTTTTTTTTTTTCCACCTTGTTTTGTAACAGTGTGCCTTCATTCATTCAAGTTCACATAAGCACACACATACACATACACACACATACATATCCACTTACACCATGAATTGCAGCAGAAGACAAACAGATAAACAAACATGGTGAGAATATCACAAATAATATTACTTTAGGCAAGAGAGAAACATTAATAGATTACATCAATACAGAACTTATCAATGAAAGGGATGGATTAGAGAACCTGATTAGGATAAAGGTGGGAACTGAAAAATAACAGAAGCATACTATTATTTAGCTAATCAGTGAAGAGGATAGGATGTGAAAATACTGGTTAACCCTTGCTCTAAGATAGGAGCAGAAAGAAAAAAAAAAGCACAGAGGCATAATGTTCCCAAACTGACTGAATGAAGATATAGAAATAAAGATACTGGTTAGCTCTTGCATCAGGAAGGTGGGTAACTTAAAGAAGGAAGGAGGAAGAGAAAAAACAGATGTAGGTTCTCACTTTGAAAGCTGTGTATGTATTATTATGTTACTTGTTCCAAGCTTTATTCACATGATCCAAAAAAGCCACAAGGTCAAGCAATTCTCTTTTTCCCACCAGCCAACGTGGAGGGCGTAGAAAGGGGCCACAGAGGGGCTAACAAGAGCAGCATTTGGACCACTCACTCATCCACCGTGAGCACTAGTCTTCCAACTCGCCTCAAGAATGGATCCACAGTACTCTGCAAGCCCTTGCCACTGCCACTCACACCACCTCCATCACCCAGCACCACTCCCCTCCACTCCCATCCAGCACTGCCTGTCTTTGCTGAGGGATAAAAATGTGCCTTGATGCAGAGGGCATAACATCCACATGCACACACACACACACTCCTTTCTGAAAGGGCTTCCCCACCTCCTCCTACTCTTCCTTCTCCTCTTCCAGTGCTTCTGTTGCCTTCTTACAGTGTTTTGTCTCACATTTATAGAAAAACAAAAACAGCAGCAGCCATCTTTATTTTATTTTATTTTATTTTATATTTTTTATTTATCTTATTTATTTATTTTATTTTTTATTTATTTATTCATTTTATTTTATTCTATTTTATTTATTTATTTGTTTATTTATTTAATTTTTTTTTTTTTTTATGTGTGTGTATGTCTGTATGTGAGGTGCAGTGGTATCTAGGCTGGTTGAGAGGAAGAGACTGTTGCTGATCAGAGGAGTGACTTTGGTACTATTTAGTTAAGGCAAGGTATAGTGAGGCAGCTGTAACTAATAAATCTGCTCTCTCTCCTCCTTTGATGCCCAACTCCACAATATTCTCTCTCTCTCTCTCTCTCTCTCTCTCTCTCTCTCTCTCTCTCTCTCTCTCTCTCTCTCTCTCTCTCTCTCTCTCTCTCTCTCTCTCTCTCTCTCTCTCTCTCTCTGTCTCTCTCTCTCTATTGTTCAGGGTACAAAGAGGACACAAGAAAATGTTGAAGAGTAGATGTTTGTATGACAGAAAAAAGTACACCTTCTCTCATAGAAATATGGATGGCAGGAATAGACTCTTAAGAAGAGGTGACAGAGATGAGAAATGTAAATCAACCAAGGGAAAAACTAGGTAAATATAGATATGGAGACAGGATCACACAAGTATAACTAAGGTCCTGTACATTGAAGTTAGGTAGAATTACACATGAAAGGGTCTTTTTCCTTCAGGTTTTAGCAAATAAGTGAAATGTAGAGAATCACTAACTTAGAGCTTATATGTGCTATCATAGTGCTGGTGTAGGCAGACTCTCTCTCTCTCTCTCTCTCTCTCTCTCTCTCTCTCTCTCTCTCTCTCTCTCTCTCTCTCTCTCTCTCTCTCTCTCTCTCTCTCTCTCTCTCTCTCTTCTCCTCTCCTCTCAGTGGAGCAACTTGTGTGTGTTGTGTTTTTGCCGTTGTTGTCTTTGTGCTAAGAAATAAAGTGGTGCTGAATCTGTGTGTGTGTGATATATAGTGTTGCTGCTGCCTCAGCTGAGTTTTCATTATCATTATTATTATTATTATTTTTATTATTATTATTATTATTATTATTATTATTATTATTATTATTATTATTATTATTATTATTGCTGTTATTTCATTATTAGTTTTGTCATTTGTTATTATTTTTATTTTTATTTCTGCTGACACTGTTTAGTTTTATTGGAAGTGTTCTCTTATTTGTTTCTACATGCTCGCTGCTGCCCATCACCCATTTTGGTTTATTTTATTTAATGGGCTTCATTGGCTTATTCTTGCTTATTATTATTATTACCATTAGTATTTAATCTCTCTCTCTCTCTCTCTCTCTCTCTCTCTCTCTCTCTCTCTTTCTCTCTCTCTCTCTCTCTCTCTCATATTTAGCTGACAATGGTGCTACAGGATGAAATACATTACTTGCAACTCACTGATGATGTATCATAGTTTTGTAACATAAGTTTTCTAATATTTTGATTAACTTGCTCTCACCACTGCCATTAATTAATTAGTTCTCCATTTTAATAACTTTATGGGGGAGGTTATTGTGTGTGTTCTGTTCTGAACTGTGGAAATTGCTTAATTGTTACTATTTATGCTTTTTAAGGCATCAAACAGCTTTATATATATTTTTTTTTTCTGCTGCACAGTGGCGTGGCAACCTCCCCTTCCCCCTAGAGTCACTCACTGTCCTTTATGTAACTTAAGTAGTCATATTTAAAAAATTGGCTTAGAGACTCTCTCTCTCTCTCTCTCTCTCTCTCTCTCTCTCTCTCTCTCTCTCTCTCTCTCTCTCTCTCTCTCTCTCTCTCTCTCTCTCTCTCTCTCTCTCTCTCTCTCTCTCTCTCTCTCCCCCCTTTTAGTTCATTAAGTTAATGGAATTCACCATGGAAGGCTTAAAATATTGCCTAGGCACCATCCCTCCTTACTTCCTTCTCCCCTCTCCTAGTAGGGTTGAGTGCTGGCTCTTGGCAGAGGACAGTGTGAATTGCATTTATTTTATAGTGTGGTAGCCTCCTTCCTAGCCCACCGGCTGGATTTACTCCCTCTCTTTCCCTTTTCTTAAAACCAACCACCCCCAATACTCTTCTAACTTAGGGTGAAATTTTCTTTTCTTCATGTGTTTGCGCCAGTCTATATCTTGTTGTCCTGAGAGTTTAAAAGTAATCATTGTATGTGTGTTATCAACCCTTAGAAGCAATAAAATAGATGTATGTATGTACGTACGCACGTGTGCAGTTGTGGTCAGCTAAAGCTGAAATCCCTCAGTCATGAGAATAGCAGTGCCTCAGCACAAGGCCTCAACACTAGCAGCAGCAGTAGCAACAAGGAGGGATTAATTGCCTTCATTCAGCAATATTTGGCTATGTTGTGGCTGCATCTTGCTCCAACTAGTGCCTGGGAGAAGACTGCACATGAGACCAGAGGTATCATTAGGTCCCTCTCTTAGGGATATTGCTCCAAATATTTCAAGCCTAGCACGAGTGTTCCCTGAAAAATTAGGTGTTTATAACACAGCAATAGACAGAATGTAACAGAGCCAAGTTGACTTAGGTAGAAATGCCCCTGCTTACAACAGTATTCATAGGAGTCCCAGCTAAGCCTGATGACAGTGGTTCTGCTGCTGCTGCTGACACTCCAGCCCATGTGTAGCATCTTTATCAGTGGCTTCCCCTCGTGCTGGTCCTGGTGCTGCTGCTGCTATTGTTTTTAGTTTTGTCCTTGTAGTCTGAACTTCCTGCTATACTCTGGCTGCTGCAATGTTGTGATGTGAATAATAAGTAATTAATGAGTAATAATATTAATGAGTCCATATCATTTAGAACTTGTCTTGAGAAATAAACATGCCACACTTGTCTTCTGTCTTACTGCATTCCTACAAGCAGACACATGAACTGCAGAATTGCCGGTGTTCCATGCCACCTACAGTCTCTCTTGATTGACTTATGATCATCCCATTTTGCAAGAAATATTGTCCCATGAAGTTGTCCTTCATATTGTATTTGTTGTAAATAGATTAGTTGGATGTGGAAGTTGACAGTGGCTTGAAATCCTACCATGAAGTCACTCTTGTATTCCAGGAATCTTATTTAGCATTTTTCATATTAGTTTTCATCCATTATATCTGTGTTCAACTCTTTCTTATTCAGTTTACAAGAATTTTGTAAAATGGAAGGAAACTATAAAATGAGCCATTATAAACATATTTAGAATTTCCATGGAAAAGCTTTATACTTTATCTATTTATTTATTTACATCATTTATTTTTTTAGTTAACATTTACAGTAAGTCCTTCTTACATTGCCATTTAACACTGACATGATGATATAGTATACTTACTGTAGTGTACATCTATAAAAGTTTCAGACAGTGACTTCCTGTAGTTAACTTACAAATCCATGCTGAAAACAGGTGTCTTGCATAGCCTAAGTCTACAAATTGTGTGCACAGTACAGCTCATTTCACACACTAAGCCCTGGAATACTTACTATCTGCCTCAGGAAGTAGTTCATATGTGAGTGAAATATATAAAAAGTTTTTTGTCCATACATAAGCTCAGCTTGTTCGTTGTATTGAAATTGTTGAATAAGCATTTTATTATGAACATTTTATTATGAAGCACATTTTATTTGTGAGATAAAGGATACTACATGGGTTTTATTCTGCACTGCCCCCTGAGGGAGGGCATCATGGCACCGTCATGCCAGTTTGACTCAAGCTGTCAGTGTGGAAAGTTTGCAAGATTGTGAGCTGCATTTGTTGTTATACCTTTCAAAATGGCAGTTTTTATCTTCACAACCTTGAAGTTTGGCACTATTTCCTCTCCTGGTGAGTGTTAATGTATCTTAATTCTTAGTATATGATGATTTCAGATGCCAGCCATGAGGAATAGCATGTGACTGCTGCAGTACGTACTGGTTAGGTAAGGTATGGTAATGCTAGGTTAGGTTAGTGTCCTTAAGGGAGGTGTTCAGGTTAGAAATTTCTCGACCTGTCAAAACATGGTGTCTCATCCTTAGACTTTTCATGAATGTCCAAATTTGCCCTAATTTGACTCTCTGCATCCAGCAGGTCTTAGTTGCCAGTTGTGTATTTTCCTTGCAGTGTTACAAAGTCAGGAGAGGATACTATCTCTCTCTCTCTCTCTCTCTCTCTCTCTCTCTCTCTCTCTCTCTCTCTCTCTCTCTCTCTCTCTCTCTCTCTCTCTCTCTCCCCTGACAAGATATGTGATCACTATTACATTGCTAGATGTGCATAGTCTCTCTCTCTCTCCACACAGATACCACTCCTCAAAGGAGGAGGCAGTAAGCACCTGCCAAAACGTTAATTACTTCCAGTGAGGTCTAAAGCACTGGATCAGGGGGTGCTGTGAACCTATCATTAAACCCAGCTGTGACCTCACTGTGATGTTTGTGTCTCACAACACACCCTGCCTGTGTTCCTCTTCCTTCACACAAAACTACAAGCACTTAATTACACACACACCCTTCACTCAAAATTCAAAATTATTATGGCAACTCCTACACTGGCCTCAGAGTCCCCATCTGGGCATGGGATCACAAATGTCCCCAGGTAGGACAGCTCTCCTGGTATTGACTTTAAAGTGTCTTGACAACCCCACCCCCACCCCAACTTTTCTTCATTAACTTCTGCAACATTCACGGTCTCTCAGATCCAAGGCTGGTGCTAGGAATTGCAGGGCCCAATTAAAAAACTGATGGCGGGGCGCCTATTCTACAAAAGTAAAAAATTATGTATGTTTATATTTTGTGTGGGATAATAATTTCTCATTCTTCACTTCATGTTTTCAGTAGTGGTTTATTCCTCTTAGAATACAGAAAAAGCTCCAAGCAGTAACTCTGTCGCCGCTGACACAGGGCCCAATTTTATAAAATTGGTCAAATAGTCTTAAAACTGGCCCTGTTTAGATCTAATTTTCAATCTGTAGAACACCATCTCTCCTCTACTAAACCTCATCCTTTCCTCACTGAAACACAGGTGTCTGAGGCAACTCACAGTAGCCCTTTTTCTGTTCCCTTCAACTTTCTCTATCCTCATTTTCAATCCAAAGCTGGATGTTGCATATATGAGGCGCGCGGTGCAACAACGACGTAACCGTGAATTTTCCATTTCTCGGTTACGTCGTTGTTGCCGCGCGCCTCATATATTATATGAGGCGCGCGGTGCAACAAAGACGTAACCGAGAAATGGAAAATTCACGGTTACGTCGTTGTTGCACCACGCGCCTCATATGTGCACAACAATTTAACCTGCTCTCATGCCCACGCTCTTGAATCTTCCGAGTTTTCCATTATCTGGCTACGACTACAGAGTCATTCTTAAACTAAACTTATCTGTATACCTCTCACCTAACTCCTTTTGACTATAAGAAATTCTTTGACTACTTAATTTCCAAAGTGAAGCACATTCTCTCTTCCCTTTTGCACAGATCTCCATTCTTGGAGACTTCAATGTTCACCACCAGCTTTGGCTTTCCTCTCCCTTCACTGACCATCCTGGTGAACTACCCTTTAACTTTGCTATCCTCCATGACCTAGAGAAATTGGTGCAACACCCTACTCATACTCCTGATCGTTTTGGAAATACGCCCAACATTCTTGACCTTTACCAAATCTTCTCTGTTGAGCTCCTCCGATAACAATCTCATATCTGTATCTTATCCTATCGTTCCATTCCCTCCTTAGGATCCCCCTAAGAGTTGGTGCCTCTGGCATTTTGCCTCAGCTAGTTGGGGGGACCTGAGGAGGTATTTTGCTGATTTTCCTTGGAATGATTACTGGTTCTGTGTTAGAGACCCATTTGTGTGTGTCAAGCACACAGCAAAACTGATAGTGTCTGATATGGAGGTGTACATTCCTCACTCTTTTTCTCAACCTTAACCTTCCAAATCTTGGTTTAACACAGCCTTTTCTCGTGCTATACATGATAGAGAGGTGGCCCGCTAAAGGTACTTGGGCCTTACATCACCAGATGTGCTTTTTATTTCTGCCTGGAACCATGTCAAGTCTGTTCTCCAACTAGCCAAAAACTCCTTCATTAATAGAAAGTGTCAAAATCTTTCAAGATCTAACTCCCCCTCATATCTTCTGGCACCTAGCCAAAAACATCTCCAATAACCTTGCTTCTTCTTTCCCTCCTTTATTTCAACCAGATGGCACCACTGCTATCACATCTATCTCTAAACCTGAACTCTTTGCTCAAACCTTTGTTAAAAACTCTACCTTGGATGATTCAGGGCTTGTTCCTCCCTCTCACCTCCACCCTCTGGCTACTTCATGCTACCTATTAAAATTCTTCGCAATGATGTTTTCCATGTCCTCACTGGCTTAAACCATTGGAAGGCTTATGGATCTGATGGGATTCCTCCTATTGTTCTCCAAAACTGCACCTCCATGCTTGCATCTTGCCTGGTCAAACTTTCAACTCTGTTTGTCAACATTTACCTTTCCTTCTTGCTGGAAGTTTGCCTACATTCAGCCTGTTTACCTTGGATGATTCAGGGCTTGTTCCTCCCTCTCACCTCCACCCTCTGGCTACTTCATGCTACCTATTAAAATTCTTCGCAATGATGTTTTCCATGTCCTCACTGGCTTAAACCATTGGAAGGCTTATGGATCTGATGGGATTCCTCCTATTGTTCTCCAAAACTGCACCTCCATGCTTGCATCTTGCCTGGTCAAACTTTCAACTCTGTTTGTCAACATTTACCTTTCCTTCTTGCTGGAAGTTTGCCTACATTCAGCCTGTTCCTAAAAAGGGTGACAGTTTTAATCCCTCAAATTACTGTCCTATTGCTTTTGTTTCCTGCCTCTCTAAAGTTTTTGAATCTATCCTTAATAGGAAGATTCTTAAACATCTATCACTTTACAACCTTCTATCTGATCGCCAGTATGGGTTTCGTCAAGGCCGCTCTACTGGTGATCTGGGTCTCCTTACCGAGTCTTGGTCTTCCTCTTTTAGAGATTTTAGTGAAATTTTTGCTGTTGCCTTAGACATATCAAAAGCTTTTGCTATAGTCTGGCACAAAGCTTTGATTTCCAAACCACACTCCTACGGCTTCTATCCTCTCTGTGACTTCATCTTAAGTTTCCTTTCTGACCATTCTGTTGCTGCTGTGGTAGATGGTCACTGTTCTACTAAATCTACAAACAGTGGTGTTCCTCATGTTCTGTCCTGTCACCCACTCTCTTGCTGTTATTCATCAATGATCTTCTAAACCAAACCTCTTGTCCTATGCACTCCTATGCTGATGATACCACCCTGCACTTTTCCACGTCTTTTCATAGATGTCCAACCCTTCAGGAAGTAAACAGTTCCTCAAGGAAGCCACAGAAGGGCTGACTTCTGATCTCTCTAAAATTTCTGATTCAGGCAGAGCAAACTTAATATTGTTCAGTGGCTCAAAAACTCACTTCCTCCATCTACCAACTCAACACAACCTTCCAGACAACTATTCCCTCTTCTTCAATGACACTCAACTGTCCCCCCTTCTACACTGAACATCCTTGGTCTGTCCTTTACTTATAATCTAAACTGTAAACTTTACCTCTCATCTGTAGCTGAAACAGCTTCTATGAAGTTAGACATTCTGAAACATCTGCGCCAGTTTTTCTCACCCTTCCAGCTACTAGCTCTGCTAGCCTTATCCGTCTATGTATGGAATATGCTTCAAATGTCTGGGGGGGTTTCCACTTATACCGCTCTTCTAGACAGGGTGGAATCAAAAGTTTTTCGTCTCATCAACTCCTCTCCTCCAATTGACCGTCTTCAGCCTCTTTCTCATCGCCGCAGTGTTGCATCTCTTGCTATCTTCTACTGCTATTTTTATGCTAACTGCTCTTCTGATCTTGCTAGCTGCATGCATCCCCTCCTCCCGCAGCATCACTGCACAAGACTTTGTTCTTTCTCTCACCTCTATTCTGCCCACCTCTCTAATGCAAGAGTTAACCAGTATTCTTGGTTATTCATGCCCTTCTCTATTAAACTCTGGAACTCCCTGCCTGCTTCTGTATTTCCACTTTACTATACAGTAAAATCCCTCTTATCCGGCATCAACAGGACCGCCAACATGCCGGATACTTGAATATTGCCGGATACTTGAATAGAAGTGAAATTATGTCCACAGTTACCACCCTACACTCACGCATCTTACCATAACAAAGATCAGCTGATCGCAGTGCCGCGCGTCGCCACCCGCGCTGCCACCTCACTCACCAACACACAGTTGTAGCATTGGGCCTGTAATTGTGACTCCTTCTGATCTTTTCAAGCTGAACCACTTGTATAACACTTTGTCCATCATTTCACCACGATGATACTGCAGTGGGTGACGATTTTCCGCTGCCTTTGGGGGTGTCGGTGGCTTTCATGTAATCCCACAACTTTTTCGTTTGGGATTTAATGTCATAAATAGTTGATGAGCCCACATCGTATTCCGCCATTAGTTGCTGTCTGCTTTCATCTCTCTCTAATTGTGTAAGCACAACACACTTCCTCTTTTCTACAACTTTAGGCATGATAAAGGCGTCAGGCGATAAACAGTACACACGTGGGACTGAGTCACTGAGTAAACACAGTGCAGTGGGCCGTGGGTGGCGCGAAGCAGTGTGCTCTGGTGGCGAGGGGACAAAGTATGCCTCGCGCGGGAATTTTAATCGATTTTATGAGTACACATTGATTTTTTTATTGATTTTAAGGCTCGGGGAAAAATGTGCCAGATAGTTGAAGCTGCCAGACACTCGAATGCCGGATGAGAGGGATTTTACTGTAACTTGAATTCCTTCAAGAGGGAGGTTTCAAGACACTTATCCCTTGATTTTTTACTACCGCTTTTGAACCTGTTCGAGAACCGGCATCTCAGTGGTCTTTTTTTTTAATTGAATTTTTGTTGCCTTTGGCCGGTGTACCTCCTCCATAAAAAAAAAAACTTACGTTGCTAAATGTGCATATTCTCTCTCTCTCTCTCTCTCTCTCTCTCTCTCTCTCTCTCTCTCTCTCTCTCTCTCTCTCTCTCTCTCTCTCTCTCTCTCTCTCACGGAGAGAGAGAGAGAGAGAGAGAGAGAGAGAGAGAGAGAGAGAGAGAGAGAGAGAGAGAGAGAGAGAGACTATGCATATTTAGCAACGTAATAGTGATCATATATCTTGTTTAGAGAGAGAGAGAGAGAGAGAGAGAGAGAGAGAGAGAGAGAGAGAGAGAGAGAGAGAGAGAGAGAGACTATGCATATTTAGTAACGTAATAGTGATCATATATCTTGTTTGGAGAGAGAGAGAGAGAGAGAGAGAGAGAGAGAGAGAGAGAGAGAGAGAGAGAGAGAGAGAGAGAGAGAGAGAGTAATATCTTAGTCTGGGCTGGAAAGACTGCAAGGAAAATACACAACTGTCTTCAGCCCCTCTCTCACCGCCGCAATGTTGCATATCTAGCTGTCTTCTACCGCTATTTTCATGCCAACTGCTCTTCTGATCTTGCTAACTGCATGCCTCCCCTCCTTCCGCGGCCTCGCTGCACAAGACTTTCTTCTTTATCTCACCCCTATTCTGTCCACCTCTCTAACGCAAGAGTTAACCAGTATTCTCTATCATTCATCCCTTTCTCTGGTAAACTCTGGAACTCCCTGCCTGCTTCTGTATTTCCACCTTCCTATGACTTGAATTCCTTCAAGAGGGAGGTTTCAAGACACTTATCCACCAATTTTTGACCACTGCTTTGACCCTTTTATGGGACTGGCATTTCAGTGGGCATTTTTTTTATTAGATTTTTGTTGCCCTTGGCCAGTATCCTTCCTACATAATAAAAAAAAAAAACAAAACTCAGACCTGCCGGACGCGGCCCAGCCAGCCGGAGACCCGACCTCGACACTAGTGCTGGTTAACCTTGCACTGTGGAAGAACCTGGATTTCTTCCAACAGTGTAACACTGTTATTCTGCTGGGAACTATTATTATGTAATTATACTGCAGCGAAAGATAAAGCTTAAAAAAAGAAAAAAAAATAGAAAGGGCACCTCTAAATTAACTATTGTTTGGGAAAGAAGTATCCTAGAGGTATATAGGAATGAAATTTCCGTGGAGGAATCTCCATGGATGGAATTTAGAATCGGTGGGGCTGGGAACAGATTGTGAGAATGGCGTTAGCTTTGAGCTGTGATTCACCAGCATTCTACATCCTGTTATACCTGAAAAGGAGTTCAACGACTCCATTTTGAGACATCTCAGCGCCCTATGTCGGGTTTATTTTAACAGGACAAGTGGAAGTGATATTGTAAAAGTTTTCGTGATTCTAGTAATAATTCAACAAGAATATCATTATGCACCAAGAAAAATATCCATGAAAACTTAACTACGCACTGTGGCCTTTGAAAGTAACCCTAAGGCGCTTCGTAGTATGAACCTAAAATCTTTAAAAGGATCCGTGTGTTCGAATCGCTTGGCTTCCCTAACCCAATTACGGGGAACCGGCTGATGTGAAAGGCTAATTATGGCTCTGTGGAACTAACGTGAGTATTTAATTTTGCGTATTTTAGAGGTTCTGTTGTACACCAAAGAAGTGGAGAGGATGCAAGTATACTTTATGGATGTGGTTGTTTTGTGGTGCATGGTGAGGTGGAGCATTAGGCTGAGATGCAAATTGTGCTGGCGACATGGAGCTATACCTCTGTGGCTGGGGATGATTGTTTACAAGTTTATAGCATGGAGGTTTCGTCCTAAGTCACATATAGGTCGATAATTAATCCTACACTGTCCGTACATTCAGTCTATGTTAGTAAAAGGTAAGCACATACCAGACTATAAACGGCAAACCCTAACGTGGCTTTCCTTTGAGGGCAGCGGTTGTATGAATAGCACAAATGCAGTACAAGATGAGGCACATGTTTTATTGTACTGTGAATTTTCAAATGACTATAGAGCAAGGTGTGGTATGTTAAACTTCTCTTATATGAGCACTGATTGTAATGAATGAACATCATTTTGATAAACTATGTAATATAAATAATGTCCTAAAGATATAATGGGCTCGTCACTAGAGTTGTTTGTAAATGATCAGTAAAATTACTAGGAATATCGTATTAAATATTCATATAGATATTCATTTGGGTTGATACAAGTTGTGTATATTGTGTTCGTCAATGTTTTTATTTACTTTTTTTTTTTTGTCAATAAACTATAATAATTCTCTCTCTCTCTCTCTCTCTCTCTCTCTCTCTCTCTCTCTCTCTCTCTCTCTCTCTCTCTCTCTCTCTCTCTTGTAACCACAGGTAGGTAGGGATAGATAGATGCAAACTGTTAACATCACGGAAGTTGTCCTTTGTTTATTTATGTTAGACAATTCGCACAACAGCAGGCACCATCCTGATCAGGGGAATGCTGATGCAAATTCAGATGTTACGTCTACGTCCACTGTATGTTAGCCGGCGGCAGCTTCCGGCTTCCGAGGCAGAGTAGTGGGAGACAGAGCTGTGTGCCTTGGGGGCTGGGAGGGCGGGGACGAGTGACCGGGTGACGCTCGCTGCTGGTAGTTGCGTCAAACGAGCGGCGGAGGGCCACATCGAAACTTGGCGCGTCTCTTGAAGGACTTGGTGCTGCGTGTGTACAAAACTAAACAAACTCTAAAAACTAAATGTTGTGGTGTTGCCGTTAAAAAATAAATAAATAAAAAAAAAAAAAAAAAAAAAATATATATATATATATATATATATATATATATATATATATATATATATATATATATATATATATATATATATATATATATATATATATATATATATATTCCTGACGTTTCCAAAGACGCAGAGCACGCAGTGACCTTGCTGACGTCTCTCCAATGACCAAAGACGCAGAGTGCCTCACTTGACAACGTTCAGAAGCACCACGTTTCTTTATTTCCCCTTGACAGTGCTTTACAAGAAACTTTCCCGCATGACTATTGATATAACGCTACTTTTAATAAAATGTTCCTGCCGCTGGTGTGACAAGCAACCGAGTAGACGAACATTTTCCATTTGTATCCATATAACCATATAAACAGAGAGAGAGAGAGAGAGAGAGAGAGAGAGAGAGAGAGAGAGAGAGAGAGAGAGAGAGAGAGAGAGAGAGAGAGAAGTACGCTATATACAATGTATTGGACCTAACAACGTAGTACAGTACGTAAATCGGAGAGTGCCCATATCTCGTGGGTAACCTTGATGCCGATAAATGAAAATAAGTTGATATATGTTGCTCTCTCTCTCTCTCTCTCTCTCTCTCTCTCTCTCTCTCTCTCTCTCTCTCTCTCTCTCTCTCTCTCCAATACATGCATGTTCTTTGTAAGGGAAAGAAAAAAAAACGAGAAATGTGCTGTATCAGAGAATAAACAGAGGTCTGCAATACTCCAACCCATTACAACCACTGCCTGAGAGAGAGAGAGAGAGAGAGAGAGAGAGAGAGAGAGAGAGAGAGAGAGAGAGAGAGAGAGAGAGAGAGAGAGAGAGAGAGAGAGAGAGGGGGGGAGAAAGAGAGAGTGTTTGTGTGTGTCCTTAGTGGTGGTCCAATAAATATTTTGCATCATCAACAAGAACACACACACACACACACACACACACACACACACACACACACACTGTAGTCCGATTCATGACACGCATGGCTTTTTTTATTTATTTATTTTTTCTTATTTTTTCATATGAGAAGACAAAGCGTTTAAGAATACCAGCAGTACTCGTAATTCTCGTTAGTGGGTTTATTTTGTTTTATTTCATGTTTATTTATTTATTATTATTGTTATTATTATTTGTGTGTGTGTGTGTGTGTGTGTGTGTGTGTGTGTGTGTGTGTGTGTGTCCTTTCACTCAGTTATACACTTCACTTGCTATGAACATTTTAGTAGCGAAGAAACTCTCTCTCTCTCTCTCTCTCTCTCTCTCTCTCTCTCTCTCTCTCTCTCTCTCTCTCTCTCTCTCTCTCTCTCTCTCTCTCTCTCTCTCTCTCTCTCTCTCTCTCTCTTTATTCAGACCTCATCTAGATTAATCTGTGTAGTTCTGATCCTCATATTGCTAGTTGGGGGGACCTGAGGCGGTATTTTGCTGATTTTCCTTGGAATGACTACTGCTTCCGTGTCAGAGACCCGTCTTTGTGTGCTGAGCGCATAACAGAGGTGATAGTGTCTGGCATGGAGGCGTACATTCCTCACTCTTTTTCTCGTCCTAAACCTTCTAAACCTTGGTTTAACACAGCTTGTTCTCGTGCTATACATGATAGAGAGGTGGCCCACAAAAGGTACTTAAGCCTTCCTTCACCAGAATCTCATGCACTTTATATTTCTGCCCGGAACCATGCCAAGTCTGTTCTCCAACTAGCCAAAAACTCCTTCATTAACAGAAAATGTCAAAACCTTTCAAGATCTAACTCCCCTCGTGATTTCTGGCATCTAGCCAAAAATATCTCCAATAACTTTGCTTCTTCTTCTTTCCCTCCTCTACTTCAACCAGATGGCACCACTGCTATCACATCTATTTCTAAAGCTGAACTCTTTGCTCAAACCTTTGCTAAAAACTCTACCTTGGACGATTCTGGGCTTGTTCCTCCCTCTCCTCCACCCTCTGACTACTTCATGCCTCGTATTAAAATTCTTCGTAATGATGTTTTCCATGCCCTCGCTGGCCTAAACCCTCAGAAGGCTTATGGACCTGATGGGGTCCCTCCTATTGTTCTCCGAAACTGTGCCTCCGTGCTTGCACCTTGCCTAGTCAAACTCTTTCAGCTCTGTCTGTCAACATCTACCTTTCCTTCTTGCTGGAAGTTTGCCTACATTCAACCTGTTCCTAAAAAGGGTGACCGCTCTAATCCCTCAAACTACCGTCCTATTGCTTTAATTTCCTGCTTATCTAAAGTTTTTGAATCTATCCTCAACAGGAAGATTCTTAAACATCTATCACTTCACAACCTTCTATCTGATCGCCAGTATGGGTTCCGTCAAGGCCGCTCGACTGGTGATCTTCTGGCTTTCCTTACTGAGTCTTGGTCATCCTCTTTTAGAGACTTTGGTGAAACTTTTGCTGTTGCCTTGGACATATCAAAAGCCTTTGATAGAGTCTGGCACAAAGCTTTGATTTCCAAACTACCCTCCTACGGTTTCTATCCTTCTCTCTGTAACTTCATCTCAAGTTTCCTTTCTGACCGTTCTATTGCTGCTGTGGTAGACGGTCACTGTTCTTCTCCTAAATCTATTAACAGTGGTGTTCCTCAGGGTTCTGTCCTGTCACCCACTCTCTTCTTATTATTCATTAATGATCTTCTAAAACAAACTTCTTGTCCTATCCACTCCTATGCTGATGATACCACCCTGCACTTTTCCACGTCTTTTCATAGACGTCCAACCCTTCAGGAGGTAAACATATCACGCAGGGAAGCCACAGAACGCCTGACTTCTGATCTTTCTAAAATTTCTGATTGGGGCAGAGCAAACTTGGTATTGTTCAATGCCTCAAAAACTCAATTCCTCCATCTATCAACTCGACACAATCTTCCAGACAACTATCCCCTCTTCTTCAATGACACTCAACTATCCCCCTCTTCTACACTGAACATCCTCGGTCTGTCCTTTACTTATAATCTGAACTGGAAACTTCACATCTCATCTCTAGCTAAAACAGCTTCCATGAAGTTAGGTGTTCTGAGACGTCTCCGCCAGTTTTTCTCACCCCCGCAGCTGCTAACTCTGTACAAGGGCCTTATCCGTCCATGTATGGAGTATGCTTCACATGTCTGGGGGGGTTCCACTCATACTGCTGTTCTAGACAGGGTGGAATCAAAAGCTTTTCGTCTCATCAACTCCTCTCCTCTAACTGACTGTCTTCAGCCTCTCTCTCACCGCCGCAATGTTGCATCTCTAGCTGTCTTCTACCGCTATTTTCATGCTAACTGCTCTTCTGATCTTGCTAACTGCATGCCTCCCCTCCTTCCGCGGCCTCGCTGCACAAGACTTTCTTCTTTCTCTCACTCCTATTCTGTCCACCTCTCTAACGCAAGAGTTAACCAGTATTCTCAATCATTCATCCCTTTCTCTGGTAAACTCTGGAACTCCTTGCCTGCTTCTGTATTTCCACCTTCCTATGACTTGAATTCCTTCAAGAGGGAGGTTTCAAGACACTTATCCACCAATTTTTGACCACTGCTTTGACCCTTTTAGGGACTGGCATTTTCAGTGGGCATTTTTTTTATTAGATTTTTGTTGCCCTTGGCCAGTATCCTTCCTACATAAAAAAAAAAAAAAAAAAAAAAAAATATTACAGGTCGCTTAGAATCAGTAGAAAGAAGTATGATTGAAAGGATAAAGGAGATGAGGAGTATTCCTTGCGAAAGATGACTGAAGCTTTTAAATCTTCATTCCTTAGAGAGGTGTAGATTACTAGGGGACCTGATGGAGGTTTTTAAGTGGTATAGGGGATATAACAAGGTTGGTGTAAGTAAAATTCCCAGGATCATTAACCAGAATAGAACAAGAAATGATAGGTTCAAGCTTGAAAAAAATTATATTTAGAAAGGGATAGGAAGGAACTGGTTCTTAAATACAGTGGTAAATGAATGGAATAGACTCAGCAATCAGATTGTTAGTGTTAAGTTGATTAGGGAGCTTTAAAAGGAGATTAGACAAATTTATGGATGAGGATGATAAGTGAAAATATGTGGGTATGTTTCATACAGGGAGTGTCACGTGTAGGCATGACGGCTTCTTGCAGTTTCTTTATTTTCTGAAGTTCTCATGTTCTTTCTCCCATAATGAGACATTTACCTTACATTAGCAACACTCTATTTTGTACCAAAGAATACATACATTCATACATACGTGCTTATAGGAATACATGCACAGCAATGAGATTAACCGAGACAAATACATAGGAAAATAATTACATATACATAAAATAAACGATAAATCTTAAAATAGAGTAAACAGAAAACATTAAAATACATAGGGAATGAGAAACTTAAGTATTAATTATGATTCTTTGTGTGTGTATATATATATATATATATATATATATATATATATATATATATATATATATATATATATATATATATA
>NC_087168.1:13202149-13209649 GCF_035594125.1 Scylla paramamosain
TTATTATTATTATTATTATTATTATTATTACTACTACTACTACTTATTGTTATTGTTATTATTATTGCTACTTATTTTCTTTTTATTCACACGTATTTGTTTTGTGGCGTGTATATCGTTATTGTTACTCTTTCTCTCTCTTTTGTATGCTGAACAAGTATTGCAGTGTTGTATTTATTTGTTGTGGCATGTAGGAAGTGGTTGTAACTGCAGGTAACCACAACTCTTAGCTTCGCATTCTTAAACGTTTCGTCGCTACAAATCGATAACCTTTTAATTGGCTGGAGTGGAAGTTAGTGGGGTTTCCTTGTTTGTGTGTGAGTAGTGACAACTGAACAGATGGCCGTGAAATTAGTCGGTATAAGAAATCAAAATACTTCAGAATACTGGCCTTGAAAATTGTGGAGGGAGTTGTTTCTTTGCTTAACGATACGAAATTTCGGTACCACTTTGAGTTTGTACTATAAGATACCCGTGAAATTGATCATTACTAGAGCTCAAGTGTTTAATTAGGAATAATGACCTTAAAAACCGTAAAGAAAACCAACTGCTTCTTTGCCTAGCGATAAGAAAATTTGTTACCACTTTTGATTTTGTGTTTTAAGTTGAGGGAGCTGTTGAAGGCAGGAATTTGAAAACTATATGAGCATCCTATAGTCTATTGGTGACTCACACGCTATATAAAGGCTTGCAGGCGTCGTGTAAACGGAAATCGTATATATAAATAAACTAACGGGAAAAAAGAGGTGGCTAGGGTATTTGACCTGTTAAATTTTATTATTTTGTCCTTGAATCTGTTTATTTCGTAAGTGAATGATAGTAATTCCTACAGTCAGAAGATGAGTTGCGCATCTGCATGTTTTATTGTTATTGCCGTTATGTTTATCGAAATTACTCAACCTATTATTATTATTATTATTATTATTATTATTATTATTATTATTATTATTATTATTATTATATTTTCGTCGGTGGGTGCGATATATTGAACTTTTTTCTTTATTTTTTGCAGCTTTAGACGGGCTCCTTAGTACGCAAAAAAAAAAAAAAAAAAAAAAGATAATAATTTTGTGACTTTCTATCAGTATCACTTAGGTACAGTAGTTTGTCAGTGATTCATTAACTTTCGTCATTATTATTATTCTTTTTAGATATTGGTATATATATATATATTAATTTATGTAATTATTCATATCTGTAGTACAAAACTTGATGCAATTTCACGTTTTAGTTCCGTAGATTTTGGTATATTTCAAAAGTGCTCGTGACCGAATGTGGTGGTGCTAGTGGTGCTGGTGGTGCTGTTGCAGGTGCTAAGTTGCCATTGGTGCAGGTGCTAGGGATGCAAGTAATAGTAGTAGTAGTAGTAGTAGTAGTAATAGTAGTAGTAGTAGTAGTAGTGCTTGTTAGTGGCCGTGGTGGTGGTGGTGGTTGTGGCGTTAGTGTTAGTAGTGGTTGTTGTTATCGCTGTTGTTGTTGTTGTTGTTGCTGTTGTTGTTGTTGCTGTTATTGTTGTTGTTGTGGTGGTGGTGGTGGTGGTGGTGTGCTTAAGTAACTAATAAAAACTATATAAGCAACACTAAACTAAAGCACAGAGAGAGAGAGAGAGAGAGAGAGAGAGAGAGAGAGAGAGAGAGAGAGAGAGAGAGAGAGAGCGAGAGAGAGAGAGAGAGGAACCTTCACTCACCTCAGTCTTGTTTTCTTTATATTCTTCCTCTGAAAGCCCTTGAGAATAGATAGACAGGTAGAGAGGTAGACAAACAGACAAACGGACAAACATTAAAAGAGCAAGAAAAGAAAGAACAAGTGAAGCAGGGAATAATAATAGTAATAATAATAATAATAATAATAATAATAATAATAATAATAATAATAATAATAATAACAATAATAATAATAATAATAATAATAATAATAATAATAATAATAATACAGTAACATCAATACCAGAGAGAGAGAGAGAGAGAGAGAGAGAGAGAGAGAGAGAGAGAGAGAGAGAGAGAGAGAGAGAGAGCATGCCTCCAGATAACCAATTCCTTTTAAGCTGTAAGGAAAAAAAATACATATGTGAACGCAAATTACAGGAAAGAGTGATTTATTATGGTGCCATCAAATGTTGCTAGTATGAATTAACAGCGTTCCTTCTAGGCCAGATGAAAAGGGACGAGGAAAATAGAGCATTGAGGTTTATTTAAGCGCCCTTTCATTTTTTTTTCTTTTCCTTTCTTCCCTTGCTTTGGATTATTATGTATTTATCTTGATGTTACCGTTTACTTTCTCTCTCTCTCTCTCTCTCTCTCTCTCTCTCTCTCTCTCTCTCTCTCTCTCTCTCTCTCTCTCTCTCTCTCTCTCTCTCTCTCTCTCATTATCATCATCGCCATTATCATCACCACCTCCCTCCTTTCCCTTCCTCTCCATTCTACCTTTAACCTTTCCTCCTCCTCCTCCTCCTCCTCCTCCTCCTGCTCCTCCTCTTCCTAATCCTTCGTTTCCCCTCCATTAGCTTCCGTTCCTAAATGTGACTTCCCTGCTACGTACCTACATGTATAATACTTTAAATTACCAGTCCTCATAACACTTTAGAATATCAATCCTCTTTCCTCTTCCCCCCTTTACTCACTCCACCACCCTTCCTCACCCTTCCTTCTCACACTTAAGAAACGTTTTGCTCTCTCACACCACGACTACTTTCAAGGGCTGCATGAATCATTATCCAGGTTCTGAAGAGTGTTTCTCATGTTGATAATGTAGAAATCTTGTTAATCCACCACTGGAACCTTAAAAACACCCTTAATCACAAAAGAAAATCTGTAACTTGAACATCGTGGAGCCTTTTTGAAAGCAGTAGAAGTGTCACTGAAACATTAAAACCACCAACTGAAAACCCGTGTAACTTCGAGTAGAGCCTTTTGAAAGTAGTGGAGGAGGTACAGTACAGGAAGGTTTCAGAATTTATAGTCCTTACTCGTACTCCCCGGCTCCTGGTGAGGGGTGACCTGCGGTAGGGTGAACTCCTGCGTCTCTGGGTGGTGAAGGGCCACGAACACCTCGTACAGGGTGACCCCCAGGATAGCGCCGATGTGAGGCCCCACCACCGGCACCCACCACCACGCGATGCCCTCCACGGTGGCAGCGCTGGGGGAAAGAAGACAGGATGGTGATGGTGGTGATGGTGGTGGTGGTGGTGGTGGTGGTGGTGGTGTATTAGCGGCGAGAATGACAAAAAAAGATACGGAAGATGAGGGATATTCCTTACGAAACGAGATTGAAACTTTAAAATCTACATTCCTTAGAGAGGCGTAGGTTAAGAGGAGACCTGATAGAAGTCTTTAAATGTCATAGGATATATAACAAGGGGAACGTAAGCAAAATTCACAGGATCAGTAATCAGGATAGAACAAGAAATAATGGGCTCAGACATAAGAAATTTGGATTTAAGAAATAATTAGTTCTCAGATAGAGTGGTAGGCGAATGGAATGAACTCAGTAATCAGATTGTTAGTGCTGAATCATTAGGGAGCTTGAAAAAAAAAAGACAAATTTATGGATGAGGATTATCAGTGGAAATTGGTAGGTATGTTTCATGCAGGGACTGCCACATGTAGGCATGATGGTTTCTTGCAGTTTCCTTATGTTATCATGTTCTTGTGTTCTTAAGGAGAACAGTTAGGATAGTGGTGGCGGTGGTGGTGTATTGGTAGCTGCACTGCATGAGGGAAAGATGGTGTTCGCTAGGCTAGTGGTAGTAGTTGTACATTGGAGGTAGTGGTGGCTGGCTAAGGTGGAGGTGGATGAAAGTAATAGTGTTGGTAGTGTTAGTACAGTGGTAGCAGCGGTGACAGCATAAGTACGAAGTAGTGGTGATGACACCTTTCTTTAGGGACCGGCACCTTAGTGGGCCTTTTTTTGTTGTTCTTTTCGTTGCTGTAGGCCAGTGCCCCTCTTACATAAGAAGACAAAACACAGGTGGCGGCATTGGCGGCTGAGATGTTAAGATGAAAGTGGCAGTGCTGGGCAATGAAAAAGCTGCGATAAGTTTTGGGTAGCAGTAATATTCTTTGTGGTGACTGTACACTGATAGCAGATGAGAACAGGGAAAAGTGGGAATCGGTAATAATATCAGTGATCATGACGTGAGCAGATGAGAGAACATAACATTGAAGAACGCCCTCAGCACAGTGGAAAGAAAGTACAAGGAACTATTCGACTATTGACATCACCTTGTATCTGACCTAAAACTAACCTGATCTAACTTAACGTAACCTAACCAAACCTAACCTAACCTAACCCAACCTAACCCAACCCAAGACATACCTGAAGGTGTCGCTGCCCCACCCAGCAATGAGGGTGAAGATCCTGGGCGCCAAGTCACGTGCTGGGTTGATAGCATAGCCGCAGTTGAAGCCGAAGCACACGCCGATGTTGAGGACGGTAAGACCCACTAGCAGGGGAACCAGGCCCTTAGGCACCTCCATGTTGCGTGCGTCGGTGATGGCACACACGCACAGCAGCAACAGCATCGTGCCCACCACCTGTGTTTACGTGGATTAGTAGAGATGTACGTACACACACACACACACACACACACACACACACACACACACACACACACACACGTTCGCACGATAAAAGCATATATTGAAAGGTGGTTATGTTATTTCTTGAATCGTGTGTCCTTCAAGGCGTGGAAGTACACGTTAGTTCTACACACACACACACACACACACACACACACACACACACACACACACCTGGTCGCCCATTCCGTTCCCGCTGGACAGGTAGTCGGTAATGACAGTGCCGTTCTTTGTCGTGATGGCGCCCGGGTAGGTGGCCCAGATGCCCGCCGTGGCCAGAGTGCGCTCCGCCTCGAAGCCGTCAAGGGCGTCTGGTATGGGGGCGTGGGCAGGAGAGAGGGAGAAGGAGGTAGTGGGAAGGGAAGAGAAGGAAAGTAGACGTGGGCGGAGAGAGAGAGAGAGAGAGAGAGAGAGAGAGAGAGAGAGAGAGAGAGAGAGAGAGAGAGAGAGAGAGAGAGAGAGAGAGAGAGAGAGAGAAATATTTAGTATTGGGATAGGAGGTGTAGGAAGGTAAGGTGATGCAGGAAAGGAAGGGGAGAAGGGGTGGAGAGGGAGAGGCGGAGGAATATTATCAGCAGGGGAAGGAAAGGGAGGAAGAGAGGGGAGGCAAAATATATATTAATGTTATTGCTTCCTTTATTTTGTTGTGGATTTTTAATTATTATTATTATTTTTTTTTCATTGCATACTCAGATTGTCAGTAGCGGTCTCTCTCTCTCTCTCTCTCTCTCTCTCTCTCTCTCTCTCTCTCTCTCTCTCTCTCTCTCTCTCTCTCTCTCTCTCTCCTTTCCTTTCTTTTCCTTTCCTTTCCTTTCCTTCCCTTCCCTTCCCTTTCGTGTTCTCTCTCCTTCCTTTTTCCTTCATTTTCCTTTCCTTTCCTTCCCTTTTCTTCCTTTCACTCTCCTTCACTTTCCCTTTCATTCCCTTCTCTCGCTTTTCCTTTCCATTCCTACCCTTTCCTTTCTTTTCCTGCCCTTTCCTTCCCTTCTCTTTTCTTCTCTCTTTTCTTATTTCTCTTCTTTTCTTTTCCTCTTCCATTCCTTTCGCTTCCCTTCCCTTCCCTTCCCTTCCTTCATTTCCTCTTTCCTTCCCTTTCCGTTGCTTGCCCTCTATTATTTTTCTTTCCTTTCCTCTCCCTTCCTTTTCCTTCCCTTCCCTTCTCTCTCTTTCCTTTCCCTTCCCTTCCCTTCCCTTCCCTTCCTTTCTCATCTCTTCCCTTACTTTCCCTTCCCTTCCCACCACCCTCTACTCCCCTCACGACCCTTCCGTTCCCCATACATTCCTATACCAGAATCTTCTCCCTTTCACTGTTAACCACTTTTTACTTCCCTTTCACTCAGATCTTCCTCATTCCTTCATCCTGATAGACCAACGTGTTTCCTGCTGTCTGTTCTTCCTATATATTCCCATGTAGGTGTTGTGCCGTCTCTCTCTTCCTTCTTCTATCGTCATACACTACCTCATCAAAAAGTATTTACGTATATCCTCCTCTCAAATGATATGTGTAGGTTACTTTTTTTGTGTTTTTGCCTTGTACTGTCATTTTTTTTTTTTTTTTGTCTCTCTTTCTCTGTATTTATGTGTGTTTGCGTGTGTGTGGTGCAGTAGAATCAAATACTCTAGCGAGGACGAGTGTCTTTCTCTCGCCTGCAGCTGTTTGGTGTGTCTTATAACGCCTGATGCCCTTGTGTTGTTCCCTTCCCTCTTCCCTCTCTCCTTCCCACACACCGTAATTTTATCACAGATATAATAATTTTCTCCATGAACATCACACCTATGATACTTACGCTCTTCCCTTACTTCAAGATAAATAAATGAAAATAAATAAGTAAACAAAATAATAATAATAATAATCACCTCCATGATTAAACAGATCTTGATAAAATGAGTTTGATAGCAGAAAGAGGAAGAGTGGTAGACAGCTGTACTAGACTCCCTAATCAGATTGTTTGTTCTAAGTCAGCAGGGAGCTTTAAAAGATTAGATAAATTTATGGGTATGGATATATATGCTTTATGCTGGCGTGTCTGTCTGTGGTGGCTTCTTGCAACTTCCTTTGTCTTCTTATGTCATTATGATATTAAATTAACCGTTTTATACATTCTAGTTTAATCTTGTTTCTTGCGTCCTTTCTTTTCTTTTCCTCTTATTACTACTCGTCTTCTTGCAGCTTCCTTTATGTTGTTATGTTTTGGTGGCTCCTTGCACCTTCCCTTGTCTTCTTATGTTGTTATTGTGTTATCTTAACCGTTTTATACATTCTAGTTTAATCTTGTTTCTTGCGTCCTTTCTTTTCTTTTCCTCTTATTACTACTCGTCTTCTTGCAGCTTCCCTTATGTTGTTATGTTTTGGTGGCTCCTTGCACCTTCCCTTGTCTTCTTATGTTGTTATTGTGTTATTTTAATCGTTTCATACATTCTAGTTTCCTCTTGTTTCTTTCGTCCTTGGTTTTCTTTCCTTTTCATCACTCCCCGTTTTCTTGCAGCCTCCATTATGTCAGGTTAAGCTCTTGAGATTTTTTTTTTTTTTTCATATTTTTTGGGAAAGTCTCACCGAGGAACGTTCGTTAGTGGAATTTATAGGGAAATCCTCACTCCATCACATCACCAAGGAGAGTTGTTGTGTTTCTAATGGAGAACGTACTTAGGATTGAATTTTCTTGGAGGAATCTTTGTGAATGGAATATAAATTGAAGTCTTCCGTGCCATCTTGTCACGCCATCATCAGGGAAATTTTTTTTTCTTATCCTTTTTCCTTATTTCATTTATTTTTTGGCTGGGTGAAGTGAAGTATTTTGCGTGAAAATTCCATTGGGGAAAATTGTTTATAGAAGTCCTCGTCTCATCCCACTCCATTATAGCATCACAAATTTATTTTATTTATTTATTCATTTTGATTAACCAAGTAATTTCAGTGAAAGTT
>NC_087168.1:13214649-13219649 GCF_035594125.1 Scylla paramamosain
CATGACAAACACACCAAGATTGAATAATAAATATATCTCATAATAAAGCAACAGCGTGTGATATGTGAGGGGCAGAATATGAAGATCTGAAACATTTTCCGCTATGGTGCGCAGAATACCAGGAGGAAAGAAGGAAAAGTGCAAGGTTGCAGCAACTATATAGAGAAGAAGAGGACATGATAGGGATATGCCTGTTTGAAAGTAAATGTAATGAGAAAACGAAGAAAGTAATGTATAAATTTTTGATAGTAAGAGAAAAAAAGAGGGAAAAGAATGAAGAAAACAGTAGACCCGGACAGTAAGAAGGGGCACGTCAATGAATGTCGTTTCCCAGACAACACTCGCAATCAGCAACTCAAGTCAGCAAGGAAGGGTGGCTGCTTGCGATGCGGATGAATGGACGGAAGTTTGTGGATGATGCGTTTGACCTTTCTTTTGGGATCGGACCTTTTTTTTTTGTGGACCTTGCCTAGTGCCCCTTTTACATAAAAAGTTGTAAATTACTTCTTTTTCTCTCTTTCTCTCCTTTCTATTTTTCCTTCTCTCTCTCTCTCTCTCTCTCTCTCTCTCTCTCCCCCCATATAATCTGAAACACTCCTCTGCCACACTTCTACTGCTTTCAAAATGCTCTAATTGAAGCTACACGGGTTTTTAAGGTGTTTTTGCGGTTGTAGTGATAAATTGATAAGATTTCTGCACTTTTTAAATGGAGAAACAGTCTTGAGAACCCGACTAATGATTTCTGTGGCATTTGAAAAGTCGTGGTGAGAGAGAGAGAGAGAGAGAGAGAGAGAGAGAGAGAGAGAGAGAGAGAGAGAGAGAGAGAGAGAGAGAGCAAAGGGCTTCTGAATACGGGACTGTTAGAGTATGTATGTACAGTACGTATGTAGCCGCTTTGTCTCGCCACCCTCCCCCCACTCCCCCCCAAGAAGGATGTTGGCTCAGTAAATACAGGGTCCAGAGACATGTTCTTAGCCTTCGTGTTTTTGTTTCTTTTTTTTTTTTTTTGTGTGTGTATTGTTTCCTGAGTGCTTCCTGTTGATCACTGCACGGCGCTGCTTCTTCCTCTTATTGTTTATTAAAATGCTTCTTCCTGCCTTCGTCTTGCGGGGTTTCCTGTTATTGTTGCAGAGAGAGAGAGAGAGAGAGACAGAGAGAGTTTATATCGATCATTACTTGTCTCACACTGACGATAACACAGCGAGAGCCATACATCGCTATATTATTATGGTCGTGCGAAGATAGGAATAAATGAATGTGTTAGTGTCAGGCCCAAATTCAGAAGCGATATGCTGTTTCACCACGATTATTTTTAAAGGCCACAGTGATGATTAGGCAGGTTCTTAAGAGTGTTCTTCCCGTTAATAGTGTAGAAATCTTGTTAATCTGTCACTAGAACAGTAAAAAATATCCGTAAAACCCGTAAAACTCTCTCTCTCTCTCTCTCTCTCTCTCTCTCTCTCTCTCTCTCTCTCTCTCTCTCTCTCTCTCTCTCTCTCTCTCTAAAAGACCCACGTCAAATGCCAGTGACACATGAGAAAAAAGTCGCTTTCGTTTTATATATATAGGAAGGTCGGGGTCAACGGTACGGTAGATCCAGATTCCCAATTTTTAAATGCTTTGGCCTCTCACTATAGGTGTATTTTGAAAATCCACAGGCATTATTGTTTGGGTTCTCATGTTTTTTTTTTTTTCGTTGGTGCTACAGAATTATTGTTGAATTATCACCAGAATCACGGAAACTCCCTTGAAATTCGCAACAACTTCTACAGTCGGTTAAAAGTACTAGTCCATGCCGAAATGTTAGAATACTGCTGGCACCACTCCCAGATGAGCACCTGTAATTAGTGAGACTATCTCCTCACCTCCTCTCAGGCTGGTGTATCAAGACTTTGTTCCTATCAGTGCTTAGCCATGTCCAGTTCATTTTGTTGTTGTTGTTGTTGTTGTTGTTGTTGTTGTTGTTGTTGTTGTTGTTGTTGTTCTTTTCTCCTCCTCCTCCTCTTCCTATTGTTGCTGCTAATCCTGTTACTCGTTTTTCTCTCTTTTTTTTTTTTTTCTACGCATGTTTTGCTTTCTATCGCATTAAGGTCCTTGTTCTTAATTTTGACACTGACCTTGATTCCTCCCAGGTTCTCTCCACTATAAATTTCAGTATTTGTATTTCCGTAAGATTTTCATCTCTAGTTACTTAATCCAGAACTACTACAAATCGCTGTCAACTCTTCTCTGACTAATAACAAGTGATTTCATGAAGCTTCGAACCGCCAACAGCCCTTCCCTTCTTCACTCCTTGAACTGTGCTCTGAAACACTTCTGCGTCGCACTTCTACTACTTTCATAAGTCACACGGATTTTAAGGGAGTTTTTTTCTTTTTTAGTGACAGATTAATAAGGTTTCTACACTATTAACAGGAGAAACATTCTTGGTAACTATACTAATCTGTCTGTGGGCTTTAAAAGTAGTCTTGCTGAGAGGACCATATTCTGAAACAGTTTGCCCTCCCTTGACTATATTCGAAAGGCTCTACCAGTAGTTGAAGTTACACATGTTTTAAGAGTGTATGGTTTTAGTGACAGCTTATCATGATTTCTACATTTCTAATAGGAGAAGCACTCTTGAGAACTCGGCTGTTCACCTATGTGGCCTTTGAAAATAGCTGTGGTGAGACACTTTGACGTGGCTTTTCCTCCCGTCACACATGTTGCTGCATAAATAAGCTGTAAGTGTCCCCAACTTGTACGAGGAAGTGGCAGTTTAAGTACGGATACGGATGTGTGGTGGAAATTATTATCCTGTGTGATGATGATAATGGTGGTGGTGGTAGTGGTGGTTTAGTAGTAGCTAGTAGGAGAGAGAGAGAGAGAGAGAGAGAGAGAGAGAGAGAGAGAGAGAGAGAGAGAGAGAGAGAGAGAGAGAGAACTATTTAAATGAGGCACTTTATCACAATACAATCCTATCCTCAATACAAAAAGAAACGCACGGCAAAAAAAAAAAGACATTGAAATTAACAAACTGCGACATTAAAAACGTAAGCTACACCTCAACCTTACGTTTTTTTTTTTTTTTTTTTTTTTTGGTCTGGGTCTAATTTGACGTTTTGTTGTGCTGTCTTGTTGTTAATCATTACGTAACTTAGAGGGGAGACTAGTTTGCGAGGGGGAAGAAAACGGGTGTTGCGTCCATAAATGTTGTGGGTTCAAGGTAACACTACGCCGCGGAGAGAGAGAGAGAGAGAGAGAGAGAGAGAGAGAGAGAGAGAGAGAGAGAGAGAGAGAGAGGAAAGAATAGAAAGAAATGAGGGAAAAAGTTGATGAGAGAAAAGTAAACAAAAGAGGAAAATTGAGGAAAAGATAAGAGGAGGAAGAAATGGAGCCAGGAAAGGAGAGAATAAAGTTAAAAAAAGAAAAAAATGAAGAAGAGAAAGTGACAAGAAAGAAAAGGAAATCAGGATCACATGATTCAACACAAGGACACGGCATCAGATCTGTTGCCCCTTGTGAGGTTGTCAGTGGTAAACTACACTATCTAAATTGAAAGACTTGGGGAATGAGGAAGACGAGGAGGAGGAAGACGAGGAAGAGTGGAAGAAAGAAAAGTAAGAGGACACATGATATTGAGAGAGAGAGAGAGAGAGAGAGAGAGAGAGAGAGAGAGAGAGAGAGAGAGAGAGAGAGAGAGAGAGAGAGAGAATAATGAGGATACATGATATTGAGAGAGAGAGAGAGAGAGAGAGAGAGAGAGAGAGAGAGAGAGAGAGAGAGAGAGAGAGAGAGAGAGAAAATAGGGCGCTCTATAACACACACACATACACACACACAGGAAGGGCGAGGATGGGTGGACACATACGCAAAACGCACGTGAAGTACACACACATTCTCTCTCTCTCTCTCTCTCTCTCTCTCTCTCTCTCTCTCTCTCCGTCAATGGGCAGAATAACAAGAACGCAGAGAGAGAGAGAGAGAGAGAGAGAGAGAGAGAGAGAGAGAGAGAGAGAGAGAGAGAGAGAGAGAGAGAGAGAGAGAGAGAGAGAGAGAGGAACTAACTACTCATATTTTTTTTTCTTTAAATCGACGGAAATTCACGTCAAGGTGACTCCCAGGACAAAGCTCTCTCTCTCTCTCTCTCTCTCTCTCTCTCTCTCTCTCTCTCTCTCTCTCTCTCTCTCTCTCTCTCTCTCGATGCCTTGATAGATGATTGGGTGTGTCTGTGCTATATCTTTAACGTGATTGGCCGTGTCTGAGCCTATCTTTAATGTGATTGGCTGTGTCTGTGCCTATCCTGAAGATGATTGGCTGGCAGGCTTTGTGATGTCATTGGCTATCATCAATACTTATTGGTTCATTCATGTATAGTGTGTTATGTGACCACCCAAATGTAATGGTCTCATAGCACCTTTTGTATGGGGAGAGAGAGAGAGAGAGAGAGAGAGAGAGAGAGAGAGAGAGAGAGAGAGAGAGAGAGAGTATGAAAAGAAAATTAGAAAAGAGAATTAAAGAAAGGAATAAGTACAAAAAAGTATAAGAGGTTAGATTTTACAGAAAAGAATGTGAAAAAATAGATCTAAAATATCTAAAAAAAAAAATCTAATCATAAAGACGATCAGAGAGAGAGAGAGAGAGAGAGAGAGAGAGAGAGAGAGAGAGAGAGAGAGAGAGAGACTGAGTTTTCCATCTCAAACTTCATGAATTTTATGTAACACCTCTCAGTACAGGAAGAAGAGTTCGCCGAGGTACAGTGGAACCACGCACACTTCGAAGATCGAGGGATCGTCAGGCGCACCGGCTCGAATCCTGGGCATGGTCCTTGGGTGAGAAGGGTGTCCACTCGGGGTAACGGTTCCCTAATGCCAAACCATAGCCCTTCACTAATCTAATAGCCACCGTTCTAGCCATGATACACTAAGGACACCAGACGTAAAACCGAAAAAAAGAAGATCAAGAACAAGCAAGTATCCGACGCTCACTTGATGGTCGCGAGTATGTGAAAATCCTCGCGA
>NC_087168.1:13229649-13242149 GCF_035594125.1 Scylla paramamosain
CAGATAGACAGACAGAGCAAATAAAGAAGAGTAAATGCATCTCTCTCTCTCTCTCTCTCTCTCTCTCTCTCTCTCTCTCTCTCTCTCTCTCTCTCTCTCTCTCTCTCAACTGCTCAGTGAACCTATTGTAGTAAAACCACTGCAAATATTGTCTCTAGCTTGTCATTTTAATTTCATGTTTATTTTCATTTATTTAATTTCAAACCATGCTGAACTGAGCGTCGTATGACCTTATTGATATGCCACAATATTTATTACTAGTCCATCCATCAATCATTCAGCCAGTCTCCTAATCTAACCTAACTCCTAACCTAACCTATCCTTGCCTAAGCCAGCCTAACATTACCAAAACCTAACCTGCTACTGTAACCTACTAAATCATACCTAATCTAACTCAATCTAAGTTAGTCTCAGGCAACCTAACGTAACCAATCAAATCTTACTAATTTCAAGCTAACCTAATCTAACTTACGCCAACCTAACCTAACTTAGGCTGATATAAACTAGCCTAGCCTAATCTAACAAGTACAAATTAATGTGTATAACCTCTACTAGTTTTTCTGTGTACCGTAGCTGTACACGCATAAAAGTTCAGTCACTAGGAAATTAAAATAAAGTGTGTGAGTTCAAAGTAAATGAAAGCAAATAATGAAACAAACTATAGATGCTTGAAAAAAAAGTTTCGGTAAAGATGATAACGTATGGATAACATGAAACCACTTAACAATACAAAAAAAGAAATAAATAAAATAAAAAATAAAAAAATACTGGAAAATAAGTGAGAATCGAATGAGGGTCTTCCACCACATTATTACACTAGGGAGCCATCACGTAAACTCCTTTGTGTGTGTGTGTGTGTGTGTGTTGCATGTGGGATTAACTTGGTGGTGGTGGTAAGTGGGGAGGTTATAATCATCAGTGTTGTGGTAATTAGACAAAGTAGCTTGGCTTTCGTAATAGTACAGAGCATGTACCTAAACTGTTGTACTTGAATACTAGAAGATTATTCGTGTGTGAAGAATAAGTGTGTGTGTGTGTGTGTGTGTGTGTGTGTGTGTGAATAAGGTGTCACATGGGTCTGTTCGGGGTAATACTGAGCGTTCATCGGCCCAGATCTAGGAATGCTGCCGTGTGTTTGGTCCGTCACGTTGCTGTAATATTATTGTGGTCGCACAGACTCGGTGATAAAATTACTGGAGACAAGTTCTAGTTTTTATTTATTATTTTTTACTTATCTTCTTGCTCTCATGTACATATTTTGCGTGTAGAACACACACACACACACACACACACACACACACACACACACACCACGTAGTGTGGTGGTTTAGCACGCTCGGCTCACAACCAAGAAGGCCTGGATTCGAATCCCGGGCGCGGCGAGGGAAATGGGCGAGCCTCTTAATGTGTAGTCCCTGTTCACCTAGCAGCAAGTAGGTACGGGATGTAACCCGAGGAGTTGTGACCTCGCTGTCCCGGTGTGTGGTGTGTCAGTGGTCTCAGTCCTACCCGAAGATCGGTCACTATGAACTCTGAGCTCTTTTCGTAGGGGAACGGCTGGCTGGGTGACCAGCAGACGACCGTAGGTGAATCACGCACACACGCACACACAACTTCAATCACTATATTATATTGTCTCTTTTGTGTGGCTTGTAACAACAACAACAACAACAACAACAACAACAATTACCGTGTGAGTGACAATCGCGTGAGAAGTTTTTGAGTACTCAGGGAGGGAGGGAGGGAGGGAGGGTAGAAGTCAAAGGACAGATATTCATTACGTCCTGTTTCCTCCTCCTCCTCCTCCTCCTCCTCCTCCCTTTTTTTTTTTTTCAAGTAAGAACACTGTCAAAAGATTCTCTCTCTCTCTCTCTCTCTCTCTCTCTCTCTCTCTCTCTCTCTCTCTCTCTCTCTCTCTCTCTCTCTCTCTCTCTCTCTCTCTCGGTTGCAAAATATTCTGCTGAAGTCACTTTTGTGTTGCGGTTGAAAGAAAAAATTGTGAAGACCATTTTCTGCATCAAAAGAAAGCAAAGCAATGTTTAATTTTCTTTGTTACAAGAAAAAAAAAAAGTACCTGTCTTATTCTTTACCCGGCACAAAGGTACTGATGCGAGTTTCTTTCTTTTCTTTTCATCACTACATTTCATTTTTTGAGTGTGGCAGTACAATTCAACACTGGCAGTACTTTTTTCCATTGTTAGTTAGGTAATTTACGAAACTGAAGCATCAACAGTAGTAGTAGTAGTAGTAGTAGTAGTAGTAGTAGTGGTCATAGTAGTAGTAATTGTTGTTGTAATAGTGGTAGTAATAGTTGTAATAGTAGTGGTAGTTGTAATGGTAGTAGTAATTGTAATGGTGGTACTAGTAGTAGTAGTAGTTGTTGTTGTAATAGTGGTAGTAGTAGCAGCAGTAGTAGTTGGTGTAATAGTGGCAGTAGTAATAGTTGTTGTTGTAATAGTGGCAGTAGTAGTAGTTGTTGTTGTAATAGTGGTATTAGTAGTTGCTGTAACTGTGGTAGTAGTAGTTGTTGTAATAGTGGTAGTAGTGGTTGTTGTAATAGTGGTAGTAGCAGTTGTTGATGTAATAGTGGTAGTTGTTGTTGTAATAGTGGTAGTTGTAATAGTAGTAGTAGTAGTAATAGTAGTAGTAGTAATGGTAGTACTAGTAGTAGTAGTTATTGTAATAGTGGTGGTAGTAGTAATAGTGGTAGTAACTCTCTCTCTCTCTCTCTCTCTCTCTCTCTCTCTCTCTCTCTCTCTCTCTCTCTCTCTCTCTCTCTCTCTCTCTCCCCTCACTCACTCACTCCACCCTGCATCCGGCACCTCCTTCACTCACTCCCTGGTCTTTCCCTCCCTCAGGCTGCAATTACTCTTTTCGTCCCCACCTTCGCCCCTGCCACAGGAGTCACCGAACTGCCCTTGGGGAGAAACAGCCACTCCCTCTTGATCTTAATCCTGTCACACCAAGTTAGAGAGGGAGAAGGAGAGGGAGGGGGAGGGGGGAAAGAGGAGCGTGGGAGAAATAAGAATAAATAAATAAATAGAGAGAGAGAGAGAGAGAGAGAGAGAGAGAGAGAGAGAGAGAGAGAGAGAGAGAGAGAGAGAGAGAGAGAGAGAGAGAGAGAGAGAGAGAGAGAGAATAGTAACGTTATTAACTTTTTTCACATACGCAGCCTCAGGAAAGTGTGCAAGACGCTCGGTCATTGGCTTACAACCACAAGCAATCGCATCAAGAGTAGAAAAGATTCGCATTCTTGAACGTTTCGTCGTCCTGTCTTAACTACTTTTGTGTTCCAGTGGAAGTTCCAGTGTTTTCATTAAGTGTTTCCATGGCTAGTGAAAGATTAACGAGGACTCTACTGTACACCGTCAATAGGAAGAACACCCCTTGGCTTAGCTAATCATCCTTGCAACCTTCGAAGAACAGTTCTGCGATCGAGATGAAAGACGTTTGGTTTTAAGGAAGTGAAATTGCAGAGTTCTTAAGTGTGTTTCTCTGACTCTAATGAAAGATTAACGAGAAATTTACACTTTTAACAGGTAGAACACTCCTTGACTTGGCTAACCATCTCTGTAACCTTTGAAAAACAGTCCTGCGCTCAATATGAAAAACGTACTACGGTTTTAAGGAGGCAAATTACAGGGTTTTCAAGTTTCCATGATCCTATTGAAGAATTAACGAGGATTCTACACTCTGAATAGGAAGAATGGTCCTTGACCTGGCTAATCACCCATGCGACCTTTGAAAAACAGTTCTGCGCTCAAGACGAAAGATTTTAAGGAAGCGAATTCATTCAAACCTTTTCTTCTTTGCATTGACTGCACGTGTGGTCTTACATTACGTGGCTTGTCTCCCCTCCTTCCCTTCTTCTTTCCCTGTGTTCTTCCTTCCTCTTCATCCTCTCTCCTCCCTCTCCTCTTTCCTCTCAACCTATTTCCTTCCTCTTCTTTCCTCTCATCATACCTTGCGCAAAACCTTCCCTTCTTTTTCTATTTTCCTTTTTCTCTTTTCCTTAGAGAGAGAGAGAGAGAGAGAGAGAGAGAGAGAGAGAGAGAGAGAGAGAGAGAGAGAGAGAGAGGGGATGGGTGGGTGGGGGGAGAAACCCGCTGTGCTCAACATCATTTGTGCTTAGTTTAGTTTCAGTGTTTAATTATCTGATGTGCTAAGAATCAATCGGGTTTTGTAAGGAGACTGTTGGTAGATCAGATTTGCGGTTGAGGGAAAGACGATAAAGACACAGCAGAAGTGGGTGCAGCAAGTTACCAGAAATCTGCACATGACTATGGATACTGAAACACTTCTGCGACGCACCTCGACTACGTTCTAAAGTCTCTAGTTGAAGTTACACGTTTTTTTTTATTTTTTTTATGGTTCTAGTGACACTTCAACGATATTTCTACATTATTAACAGGAGAAGCATTCTTTAGAACCTGGCTAATCATCTTTGTTGCAATGGTAAATAGTCGTGGTGAGAGCAAAGCGTTTCTGAATACGGGTTTTTTCCTAGATGTGAGTGTACGTACGAAGTTGCGTTATCAGCCTGACCTAACTAACTAACCAAGGTGGCTTCGGCTGCTTCGTCTTCCGCTTCCTCCTCCCCAACAGAGTTAATCTACCTTAGCAATCTCACTTGTGCTGAAGTTGCTGTTGATAACGATTAATGAGGGCATTGCATGGGTTGTACCGCGCTGGGCGCCCAAGTCGATGCAAGCTGGAAATCTAGTACGAGTTAACGTCTCTCATGTAAAGGTGCACTTGCCAAAGAGAGTGCCGAAGATTGCACAGCGATTGTAACTGGAAATATTGAAAGGTTAGCAGAAGAAATTAGTATTAGAAACTGGAAATAAATCCCACCGACCAATGTTTTTAGATATAGATGTTAAAAATAAAAACAAGAAGGGAAAAGTCATCCAGTTAGTAAAAAAATTAAGAATAGAAGTTGGAAATAACACAACTAAAACAAGCGATAAAAATAGTACCAGAGACAAAAGCAAGTGATGGAATTACTCGTGACAGAAACCGGACATGGAGAACAGAAACTAAGACAAGCAATCCAAACAGGCGATAGATGGAAATACATGCAAACACCAGAGAACAAACCAAACGATACAAACTAAATACACAGAAGCTCAAAATCAAGAATAAAGACTACAAACATAAAATACAAATGAACGAAACAATGTAAACAGATCAATGACGAAATTAAAAAGAGGACAATGAATACAGGAAACAGAGGACAAACAGAGGACGGACGTAAAAAAAAGTGTAATAGATAGAGGGCAAAAAAATATTGCAGAAAAAAAAAATGTGGTGAAAAGACGAGAAGTAGACACGCAAGCAGGTAACAAAGAGTGTAGGTAATGCAAGACAAAGAAGACAAGAAAGAAAAATACACATGTTTGTTGTTAATTGATGAAGAGAAAGTTGATAGAGAGAGAGAGAGAGAGAGAGAGAGAGAGAGAGAGAGAGAGAGAGAGAGAGAGAGAGAGAGAGAGAGAGAGAGAGAGAAACACGAACAGTTTTGTTTTTGAGTAAATAAAATAAATAAATGATTGATAAAATAATAGAATACAAAAAGATATAATAATAGATAAGTAACTAACTAACAATAAAATGATGCGTAATAATAATAATAATGATATCAATCGTAACCAATACCAACACGCATATCAAAGAAAACGGAGGAAAGAAAGTGTGGGAAGTAATGTAAACAAACCCACGTGTTCTTACTCATCTTGACTCAAAAAATGAGAGAAAGCGAGGAGGAGGAGGAGGAGGAGGAGGAGGAGAAGGAGAAGGAGAAGGACGACGACGACGATGACGGCGATGACGATGACTAAGAGGAGAAGGAAAGAATGGTGGTGTATGTTGGTATAAGATAAAAAGAAGGAAAACTGGATGATGAAAATAAGAAGTAAGGATAAAGGGAAAAAAAAATAGGTAAAGAGAAGGAGAAAATACGAAGGTGGGGAAGAAATACGAAGAAAAAAGTGGAAGAGAGGACGATAGATTAGAAACGGAATGGAAGAATTAGTGGATTAGAAAGAGTAAATAAAACAATCATAATGGAAAAGGAGAGAAATTATATGAACACACAAACACGCACACACACAACCATCCATCCATGTCTATCTCTTGTTAAGGAAGACAGCGTGAAGTAGAGAGAGAGAGAGAGAGAGAGAGAGAGAGAGAGAGAGAGAGAGAGAGAGAGAGAGAGAGAGAGAGAGAGAGAGAGAAAAACACGAACAGTTTTGTTTTCATGAGTTTAATGTGTATGTGTGCTATTCTCTTCTGCTCACGAGTCACAAAGTCAGTCAGTCTCTCTCTCTCTCTCTCTCTCTCTCTCTCTCTCTCTCTCTCTCTCTCTCTCTCTCTCTCTCTCTCTCTCAAAACTGTATTTCCACCATGACGACAAATAGAAAGTCTTTGTTTTATTGCACACCGCCGCACCGTTATGGGAAGACCGCCTTTGATTCTTTTTTTTTCTTTAGTGTTATAAGACCAACACTTTCACTATGGGGGATTGCACTTCGGGAACTGATGGCGGCAACAACAACGACAACAACCACAACAACAACCAGTCCTTCGCTGATATTGCTTCTTGATGATAAAATATTTCGTTCCCAGTGAAAAGAATAAAGTATACTGACATTACATACGGAGAGAGAGAGAGAGAGAGAGAGAGAGAGAGAGAGAGAGAGAGAGAGAGAGAGAGAGAGAGAGAGAGAGAGAGAGAGAGAGAGAGAGAGAGAGAGAGAGAGAGAGAGAGAGAGAGAGAGAGAGAGAGAGAAACAAGCCACAACACCCCTTGGTGTCCTCACGATGCAACCTGACCTAGGACTACTAAGGTGACAGAAGAAGAAAAGAACAGCAAAGCAAAGCAGAAGGCTCTCTCCCCACCCTCCACTCCCTCCGGCATAAGCAGTACAGGAAACAGGTCGAAAATTATACCTTTAACGGTGTTAGAGAAGAAAAAACCCGAAGGAAAGTTTGTAGGAGAGAATGAAAATAGGTAAAATGAGGAACCTCTATTTCCTGGAGGCAAGGAAATTAATCTCTAACAAACAAATGTTGTTAGCCGCGAACTGGAGACAAAAAAGTTATAAAGACGGCATTTAAAATTTTTTACGGTGTTACAGTCTATCACGTCTCAAGGAAGCCCATTCCATAGATTAACTACACGGTGGAAAATTAAGTTTTTGAGTCACGAGTTGAAGGATTCTCCAACAATTTTGCAACCGTTTTTTTTTTTGCGTGTATTTGAAAAATCTATCGTGAAATATGTATTGCAGTCTATGTTATCAATGCCTTTGATGATTTTAAACGCCTGTATTAAGGCGCCTTTTACTCCTCTTTGTGTTAATGGGAATAACGCTCTTCGTAAGATATCTTTCATAGGCTTGGTATCATCTTTGTTACTCTACGTTGAACTCGTTCTAATTTATCAATGTCTTTCTGGTAATAGGGGCACCATGCTTGAACGCAATATTCCAAAAGGAGACGGACTAGTTATACAAAGTGAAGATTGTATCCTTAGATTTATATTCTAAAGATCTACCGATTAAACCAAATATTTTGTCTGTCTTCTTTACGACTTCTGAACATTGTTGGCTAGGTTTCAAGCTATTCGATATTATTACTCCTAAATCAATTTCATTGTCAACACTTAAGTTGGGTACCATTTAAAATATACTTTGCTTTCTCGTTTCGAGAAGCACTTTGCTTTTGCCTGCATTAAAACTCATTTGACAGGTTTGCCCCACTCTGACAATTTATCTAGAGTATTCTGCAATTCTGTTACTTGTTCATTAGAGACTACGGAATTCGGTATTGTGGTGTCATCAATAAACTTCGATATTATACCTGTAACACCCTCATCTGTTGTTTTTATAAACAAGGAAGAGAACAGGTCCTAAGACTGATCCCTGTGGCACCCCGACGTTAGTCCACTTGGATGCTTTTCCATTTATTACTACTCTTTGTTTACGGTTGTTTAGCCAGTTTCCTACCCATCTCAACACGTCTTGGATATAATGTGGTTTTAGTTTAATCAGTAAAAGTATGTGGGGAACTTTATCGAAGGGCTTTTGAAAATCAAAATATATTATATCTACCGCTTTATTTTCGTCATACTGGTTCAGAATATTATATCTACCGCTTTATTTTCGTCATACTGGTTCAGAATATCGTAGAAATCTAAGAGGTTCGTCAAATAAGAGCGATTTGTTTCGGAAGCAGTGTTGAGTATTTTAAGTAGTTTGTTTTCCTTTAAGTGACTAAGAAGTTTGTCTCTTGTAAATGTTTCTAGCATATTGCATACGACCGAGGTTAAGCTAACTGGCTGGTAATTGTATGGTAAAAATTTACTTTTATTTATTTATTTATTTTTTTATCGGAGTTACATTAGCGAGCTTCCACTCATCATGCATTGTATCTGATTGTAGGAATTTATTAATCAATAAAGTCACAGGTTTAATTCGGAGTTCACTTCTTTTAAGATGCGAGGTGAGATCGTGTCAGGCCCGAGTGATTTGTTTACTTAAAGTTTATCGATACATTTCGACACGTCTCTTTGTTATGATGGTACTACTGAGGGTATTGCTGTTATTTTATTGAACTGCTGGCACCGTAGGTATGCAGCTGATCTCTTCTACTGTAAAAACTAGTGCAAAGAAAGCGTTAAGAATCCTACTAATTTCCTCCTCGTCGTTAGTGAAATATCCGTTTTCATCTATAATGGGTTCAATAGTTGAGATCACTCTCTCTTGCCTGACAAAGCTAGGTATAACATTTCTTTGGATTCGTCTTACTTTGGTTTGCAACGTGTAATTCGGTGGACCTTTTATTGTTTGATTAACCTCTTTGCTTTACGTCTTAACTCCATGAATCTAGTGCGTTCATCGTTATTACTGTAGGATTTTAATCTGTTATGGGCGTCCGTCTTTATGCGCAGTCTTTATACACGCGCAGGCATTCAGCCATTTGTGTATTCCACCACTAAGGCTTAACGTTTTGAGTGGGGCGACTATTTTTCATAGGCACACACACACACACTGAGAGAGAGAGAGAGAGAGAGAGAGAGAGAGAGAGAGAGAGAGAGAGAGAGAGAGAGAGAGAGAGAGAGAGAGAGAGAGAGAGAGAGAGATTGAGATTGACAGGCAGACATTCGTACGTGCACAATACATACATACAAACATGCACACACACAGACATACATACATACAGGCAGACAGACAGACTTAAGGGTGTGGCAGGAAGTAATGAGATGATAATATCCTCATTATATCAAGTGGTAAACAGTTTCTCTCTCTCTCTCTCTCTCTCTCTCTCTCTCTCTCTCTCTCTCTCTCTCTCTCTCTCTCTCTCTCTCTCTCTCCCTTCCTTCCTTCCTTCCGACCCTTTCTATATCCCTCCCTCCCTCCTTCCTTACGTCTCCCCTCAGGTCTCGCTCCCCACTAACTCAGCTGGGTTCTAAAAATACATGTAATTATAGCGATTATCCAGGACTCCCCCGGCAGGCTGTGTGTGTGTGTGTGTGTGTGTGTGTGTGTGTGTGTGTGTGTGTGTGTGTGTAAAACTGTGTCAGTGGTGTGCTGAATAGCAGGAGATTCACTGATAAGAAATTTGAACAACAAGAATAATAACCACCTACTATTACTACTACTACTAATACTACTACTGTTGTTGTTACTACTACTACTGTTGCTGCTACTACTACAACTACTATTACAACAACAACAACTACTACTACTACTGCTGTTGCTACTGTTGCTACTACTACTACTACCACTACGAACAAGTATAACAACAACGTGCAAAAGCAACAACAACAATAGCTACTGCTACAACCACCACCACCTCCACCTCCTCCTCCTCCTCCCATTACTACTACCACTACTAGCACTATCAACAACACCTCCCATTACTACTACTACTACTACTACTAGCACTAGCAACAACAACAACAACAACAACAACAATAACAGTAGCGAAACTTTAAAATAAAACCTTCTTTCGGATCATAATTTTAACTAATTTTCAAACTGGGACTTGCAAAGGGCAACACAAAACAAATTACCAGCAAATTAGGGAAGATTAGAATGACAGAGGAAAGAGAATCCATGCAGAAGTGAAGGAAGGAGAACAAGATAGATCAACAAGAATGGAAGACGAAGAAAGACAGTGATAGCGAGGAGTGAGAGAGAGAGAGAGAGAGAGAGAGAGAGAGAGAGAGAGAGAGAGAGAGAGAGAGAGAGAGAGAGAGAGAGAGAGAGAGAGAGAGAATGAACACACCACATTCTCACTTTCAACTTTGACGGAAGAAAGAGAGGAAGAGCAACAGTAGGTGGGGAAACGTAACATTATTTACCTAATCTGACCTGACCTGACTTGACCTGATCCTCCACCTGCCCTTACATGACCCGGACAGTCACCTACGTCCACCGATCACTAATCTTCCTTCCACCAATGAAATTTCAGTGATTAGAATGCGGTGATTTGAAGTACGAATCGTTAGCAGTTTAGTGATAGTGGCGGAGGAGGAGGAGGAGGAGGAAGAGGAAGAGAAGGACTTTGCTGTATTACAACCCATGTGGCAGTTTATAGGAGGGTAATTATTGTTGTTGTTGTTGTTGTTGTTGCTATGAATGATGATCAAGATAAGATAGGAAGAAAAGAGGGAGAAAAAGAAGGAAAGTAAAAGAAGAGAAACATTTTTTTATTATTTATTTACGTGTAGAAGTTTTTACGTTGTTACTTAATGACTATGTAACATTCTCTCTCTCTCTCTCTCTCTCTCTCTCTCTCTCTCTCTCTCTCTCTCTCTCTCTCTCTCTCTCTCTCTAAAACAATGGGGATTTCGCGTGTGAAAAACGACATAAACATTGCAAAATAGTTGTGTAGCATCACATGATTAAATACACACACACACACACACACACACACACACACACACACACACACACACACACACACACACACGAGAGAGAGAGAGAGAGAGAGAGAGAGAGAGAGAGAGAGAGAGAGAGAGAGAGAGAGAGAGAGAGAGAGAGAGAGAGAGAGAGAGAGAGAGAGAGAGAGAGAGAGAGAGAGAGAGAGAGAGAGAGAGAGAGAGAGTTTGAATGGAAGGTCAATGTGGTTTGTAATTAAATGGAAATTGGTAGAGAGAGAGAGAGAGAGAGAGAGAGAGAGAGAGAGAGAGAGAGAGAGAGAGAGAGAGAGAGAGAGAGAGAGAGAGAGAGAGAGAGAGAGAGAGAGAGAGAGAGAGAGAGATTAGATAACGTGAAAATAATGACCGATGATTTTGTCTTTCCTTCCTACGAGTATTTTTTTCCTGATTTTCTTTGACGTGTAAAAAAAAAAAAAATAACAATAACGATAATGACATACATACATAAATACATTCTTACTACTACTACTACTACTACTACTTAGACTAATACATTAGTACAATCAGTGTTAGTGGTAGTAATGACAGTAATAATAGTTATGATAAAATTCATATAATAGTAATAATAATAATAATAATAATAATAATAATAATAATAATAATATAGCAACAACGAGAAGGCATTCGATATTTAATACTGGAAAAGTGTGTGTGTGTGTGTGTGTGTGTGTGTGTGTGTGTGTGTGTGTGTGTGTGTGTGTGTGAGAGAAGATATTTCACACAATTCCAACCGTGGAAAAGAAAAATTACACTAGGGAAGAGATTTAGTAATAGAGAGAGAAAAAAAAAACATAATCCAAAAAAAGAAGCGAGGAAAAAGTAAGGAAAAAAATGCAAGTTAATAAGACGTGTTGCGAAGTTGTGTTAAGAATGCATGAGTTTTAATTCCAGGACCTCTCTCTCTCTCTCTCTCTCTCTCTCTCTCTCTCTCTCTCTCTCTCTCTCTCTCTCTCTCTCTCTCTCTCTCTCTCTCTCTCTCTCTTATCGCGTATCGTTGCAGCATCAGACATTTGTAATCATAATAATCAATAAATAGGAGGAAGAGGAGGAGGAGGAGGAGGAGGAGGAGGAGGAGGAGGAGGAGGAGGAGGAGGAGGAAAGAAGGAAAAGAAGACAGCATTAGTGTGAAAGAAAATTACATGCTTGAAATTCTCAGATTGTTGGAAGACTTGTGAGAAAAATGCGAGAGAGAGAGAGAGAGAGAGAGAGAGAGAGAGAGAGAGAGAGAGAGAGAGAGAGAGAGAGAGAGAGAGAGCGCAACTTCCTGTATTTCCTGTGATAATAAAGATGACTCGAGAATTAAATTTACCTCTCACATTTACTCTCTCCCCTCTCTCTCTCTCTCTCTCTCTCTCTCTCTCTCTCTCTCTCTCTCTCTCTCTCTCTCTCTCTCTCTCTCTCTCTCTCTCTCTCTCTCTCCTATGCCGCAGTCCATCCCCGTTCTTGTGTTCAGCTGTCTGAGAGAGAGAGAGAGAGAGAGAGAGAGAGAGAGAGAGAGAGAGAGAGAGAGAGAGAGAGAGAGAGAGAGAGAGACACGTGCTGTTTTATTAAG
>NC_087168.1:13254649-13262149 GCF_035594125.1 Scylla paramamosain
ACGAGGAATTCAAAACACACATCATAACTCATTTCAAAAACGATCATATTGGCAAACCTAGGCTGCACAGTGATAGCGAGTGGAATACTGTATGTTTATCTGCAAAATTCCCCTTGCGTTATCACGCTGGCTTGCAGAATATTGCTGCTGTCAGAGAGGTGTGACTGTTTTGTATGTCTTCCCTAGACTACGCTGGGTATGCACTGCGTGAGACAAGCATAGTCCTGCTTCCAAAGTTGGTCTGGGACTGCATTCGGGACTGCATTCTCGAATGTTTCTTCGTGCTGTCTCGACTACTTAAAATCAGCAGGCTTTAGTGCATGCATTTTTTTCAAAAGTTATTAGGAAATAATGGGTACATTATTTCCTGTATTATATTACATTATATAATGGGTAATGACCTGGCCAGTGTGTATTACGGGTGTACAGTAGGAAAGGATGTATTTAGGAAGGAAATGACCTGCGTGTAAGAGGACGCAGTAGGAAAAGAAATGTTTTAGAAAGGAAATTGTGTTATGTAGTGAGTACCTGACCTGCGTATAAGAGGGTGTAGTTAGAAAAGAAAAGTTTTAGGAAGAAAATTGTATAAGATGGTGCAGTTGGAAAAGAAACATTTCAGGAAGGAAATTGTTATGTAAGAAATTTATTTAAATTGAGATTAAAGTATTACAAACTTATGTATATTAGTATATTACCCTCAGATGCAACTCGCGCCTCACAGATTTGAGATTTGGCATTTTATTTTTTTATTAAGCATTCAGCACCTACACAACAATGATTTAGAACAGAGTAGCTGCTATATTTAGAATAGAGACATAATAATTTTATTTACATATTCTCAGTCTTAAAGGCAGAGAAAAACTCGAAGCATTCGTGTCATCTCTTTGTAATGAATCGTCCTTGGCGCGAGGATGCATGAATTTCTCCAAAGCTCCCGAAAGGCTGTGTGGACTTCGGAAAGGTTGGAACCACTGCTGTAGTGGCCGCTGTTGGGGATTCAAGTGTGCTTTCAGGATCCCTGTGATAGCTTGATAATGGTTCTGCAACATCCCGGGGGAGAGAGAGAGAGAGAGAGAGAGAGAGAGAGAGAGAGAGAGAGAGAGAGAGAGAGAGAGAGAGAGAGAGAGAGAGAGAGAGAGAGAATGATCCCAAAGCTTTTCTTGCTGTGGGTCCTGATTGTTCTCTTTTATTCTCCAGTTGGATAATAATATGCTTAACCCGTTACGTAAGACTGTTGGTGAATGCTTCGTCTCAGCAATAACGTTAAGAACAAATACGACTAACAACTCAGTACGCCTAGTTAGCTGTTCAACAGGGTGCACAAAAGAAATAGTCACGCATCAGCCTACCTCGCATGGAAGATCCAGTCAGAAGTGAGAAGCCTCGCTATACGTCACCGCAGTGCCGCCTGTGCCCGCGTGTCCTGAGTGTTTGCCAGCGTGTGTGAATGTGTGTGTGTGTGTGTGTGTGTGTGTGTGTGTCCAGATTTGGAGCAATTCTAAATCAATTACAGTCATACTTCCATACCTTCAGTTACAATTACATTATTCCTCATTACCTTAAATTACAAGATCAATTACAGTTATTCTTTTTAGGATATTCACAAATTACAATTATTGATACTTTGCGCTTTGAAATATTTTCTTCAGCTTGAATTTTACAACGCATGATAATGTTCTTATCGGGTGTTCAAACACTGAGCACATCTTATTACACTGTGACTATAGGTGTTTCGTTAAGCAGTGTATTTCATGAAGCAGTGCTGAAGACTGCTTTTCACACCACTCACAAAAGTGGTTGCTTGATTATTCAGATATTTTGAGGAGGATTTTGCGTACAGCCAATCCTCCTCCGATGTAGTGTATCCAACATTGGCAAACGCGGTGCCATATACATTCATACGTCTTTGTGGGAACAGGGCTTCATTAGGTTCAAAGACTGTCAGTAAGACAAGGACGCTTGTTTAAAGATCCTCTCTCTCTCTCTCTCTCTCTCTCTCTCTCTCTCTCTCTCTCTCTCTCTCTCTCTCTCTCTCTCTGCACGTAGTTAAACCAGGATACATTTGTCACTTCGAAATCGTTTCCCAAGAGGTTCCGAGGTGAGCAAAGCCTCACATCTGCTCTCAAGGCTGATCTCGTCGATGTGAGGATCAACAGCATCTATGTAATTCTTGTAACTGCAGTGTTTCGTCCTGAACAAACTTGCCCACCAGTTTGCCAGGCTATATTCATCTGATATTGTGAAACAGGTCGATAATAAGAAACGTTCTGATTCATCCTATTTACTTTCTGTAGGACATAATTAATTAAGAATAGTACATACCAAGTTCCAGGTGCATTCATTGTATTACAGATAGATCCGATCAGCACCATTAATTTATGTTTCTGGTTGAAAGAAAAGCTCAAGTCCTCCCCATTGCTGGGAAACTGTGGTTATGACCTTCTCTCGTGACAACCGGCGAGTTTGAGACAATTTCAGCATTTTATGCTCAGGTGCCCGTACAACTTCCTGCGGCAACTGAGAGTCATGGTGACGCTTCCTGCTTCTTGCAAAACCTCAACAAATATCCTTCATAAAAGATTCAAGATACGACGCCACACAGCAAACAGACACTGGCTTGACTAGCGCACAGGGCAAAGGCACTGCATGCACTGCCAATACTAACACATCTGGAACATCTCTCTCTGATAACACCTGGAAACCTTTATTGCTTCCCGGCGTGGTGGAACAGTTACCACTCACAAAGCTGATCAGTCCTTGAGAGAAATATCTTTGCTTTCAACCAGTTTCCTCAAACTTGCATTAACCGTTCCACCTGTGTCCAAGAGTGCATTCTCTCCATGATATCGCACCAACACCGCGTGCACTTGAGAAACAAGCGTCTGTACTTTCATCTGTTAACGTGGAAAAGTATTTCCCCTGCAGGTGGCAGCTACAGATTCTCATTTCTCCTAAGCAAGACCTTTTTGAAGCACATGAATTTCTCTTTATTTATTTTTCATAGTCGCATTACATGCAATTGCAAAATCCTGGAAAAAAAATCTATATACTGAGTGATCTGCCTGTGAAAAACGCAACCCATAATCAGGTGTGTATCCTGTGAGGGAAACCTGAGTCGGATATCTTGTCATGCTGATGATCTTAAGATTGTTTTCTTTAAAAAAAAAAAAAAAAGGTTGTAAGCAGTGCTTTATTGCAGCTTTTCAGATACACTCGCAAACGCTGCACAATGCTGCAAATTTATCAGGATCAGGCTTGAGCCAGTCATTTAGTTAGCATTCAGCCATTCTATATTAAAACTTTGAGGTTACCAATGTCTACTCTCCCGGTGGAGAACAAGAACCGGAGTTCTTTTTTGTGCGCTCTGTGTTATTTTCACTACATAACACTTATTTTTCAGCCACTAGTCGTCCGTTTGTCAGTAAGCGATAAGCAAAGGCGTGATGTGAGCACTGGTGCGTGACAACATACCAGCGAAGTTAAAGAGTAAGTGATTACCAGTGCGGGACAGGAAAATGAGGTGCCAGCCAACCGATAATTGATAACAGTAATAGTAGCAGGACTAATAACATTGTAATCATTATTATTAATATTATTACTAATATTGATAACATTATCGCTACTATTTTTACTGGTCCTAGTGGTGGCTGAAGTAGTAGCAGTGGTCATGTTTGTAGTTCGGGAAGACACAACATTATTTTCAAACCAAATTAACAAGTTCACCAGGTTTGACCCAAATTCCCAAAACCTCATAAAAAATTACAAGGAATATCAACACCGGGCATGTGTGTGCACGTGCGATACCACGCCGCGCCCAACTCTCCACACGCCACACAACATCCATCCCACCTGCCAGCACTGACAGACGTAAGTTTGAGGCAGTAAGCAACATGGTTCACATTCAGAAAAAAAAAAAAAAAAAAAAAAAAAATCGCTGCGGTAGAAAATCACTAAAAATTAGACAAAATTATGAAATCGCCATCAATTCCGCTAGCCGCAGATCGGTAACTGTTCCCTGAAGACGGTACTCTAGGTTTGTTACATTTTACGTGGAAATCAAAGATAGCGACACTGGTGTTCATGTTATGCGCGGTATGAGTCACAGCAGTACAAGTACTGAACGCGACTGAAGCACAGTAGAAACTTTTTGCAGCGTAATAAAAGATGGAACATTTTTATGCCCACACGTGTATGTGATTCAAATCTTACATTGTTGGCGTGCATTGACTCAGTCTTGTCTTCAGCTTATTATAGAATGAATGTTGTCACCAAGTACACAATAAGCAATACCCAATTATAAGTATATTTTGTAGCTTAAAAACTATTACTCTAATAAAAAAAAGAAAAAAAATCAATAACATTTACTCGGTTTTATAATCAACTACAATCTAATTGAATTATAATTACTCCAAAGCGGATTGAGACATTAATTAGAAGGCGGAGGAGAAACATGTCCTGCTTCTCTCTCTCTCTCTCTCTCTCTCTCTCTCTCTCTCTCTCTCTCTCTCTCTCTCTCTCTCTCTCTCTCTCTCTCTCTCTCTCTCTCTCTCTTCCCCCAGTGCAGGAGTAAGACACAGGCACATCCCTCCGGGAGCCGCGGCGTGGACAGCAGTGCGTTGGTGCATTGTAATACTAAGGAGTCAAGCCAAGGACACACGTATGCCTCTCCCGAAAAAGACAATTATAGAGTTTAATATTTCGCCAATTTAGGTATGCAGGAGTCTTGGTATTCTTTAGTGAAATCTTTCAATCACGGGTAGAAATTAGATGTTAATACCAATTACTGCTCTTAAAAAAATAAAAAATAAAATAAAATAAACAAATAAATAAACAAATAAAATAATAATAATAAATGAATGAATAAGTATAATAGATAAGTAAATGAATAAATGAAATAAAATAAAATAAATGCATAAATAAATAGATAAATAAACAATAGATAAAAAAAAACTAAATCAACAGAAGCAATAGAAAGTAGATATTAAAACTACTTACTGTTCACGGAAAAAATAAAAATAAATAAAATGAAAAAAGAACAGGTAGAAAACAGATATAAAACCCACTTACTGATATTGAAAAAAAAAAAAAAGGAAAATATTTATAAAAAGATATTAAAACCACATGCTTACTGCTGTCGAATTTTCTCACGAAGCTGCCTTGTGGTCTCGAAGTAGATCTTGGTGACGATTCTCGAGGATCAGCCTGCCGGATCTCAGGAGTTTTAGGACCCAAATGAAGGTTCCAGGCGTTGAGAGGCTCATGTTGTAACTCCGCAGTCAGTTCGGTGCATGCGGCAAGGACACTAAGATGTCGAGAAGTTTCACACGCACCTCGATAACATGAATAGTGAATAAAAGTGTTTTTTTTTTCTGCCGCCGCAGCCACCACTACTATCTTCCCGCTCCAATTTGTTATGAAGGCCAAAATTATCACGGCTGTCCACCTTCACTAAGTTTCGCTGCTTCCACACACACACACACACACACACACACACACACACACACACACACACGAGGACATGGGTAAACAGTAACGCGTGTTGTGCTGTCGACTCGGTGAAATCTCCAGAAGATTGTGACAAAGGCCCATCAGAAGCTCTCTGCTCTCTCAACACAATTTCAAAGGCCACAGAGGTGATTAGTCGGTTCTCAAGAGTGTTTCTCCTATTAATAATGTAGAAATCTTTTTCATTTGTCACTAGAACCATAAAAAAGTAAAAAATAAAAAATTTAAAAAACCGTAAAACCTCAACTGGGGCCTTTTGAATGTAGTGGAGGTGCTGCGCAGAAGTGTTTCAGAATAGTGTGACAAGGACAAATGCTGGTCTTCGCGCGGCGCCAAGGAGGAGGTCATTAGTGCTGCTGCGGGTTTCTCCTCCTCCCCCACCTCGTCCATACATCACAGCGGCGCCTCAGGGCTCCTGTGACGGCCTGCAGTGTTGCTTCGGGCTGTGTGTGTGTGTGTGTGTGTGTGTCCCTGGTTAAGAGAGAGAAAGAGAGAGAAAGAGAAATTTCCTTCACAAACATATCATTTCTTTTCAGTCATGGAATTATCTCGTTTGGATTTTCTTTTAATTATTCTTTATATTTACAGTTATTTATTTATTTATTTTGTTTTAATGAGTGCGTGTTGCCGTGTGTTTTCTTGCTTCCTCTCTGGGATGGAGATGTAAACAGTACCAAGTTTGAAGTGTTTGTTTTACTGCGATTTTTTTAACACTCTGAAGTTTACACCATACTGTATTATTATCATTGTTGTTGTTGTTGTTGTTGTTGTTGTTGTTGTTCTGGTAGTGGTGGCGATGGTGGTGGTAGTAGTAGTACTAGTAGTAGTAGTAGCGGTTGTAATAGTAGTAGTGGTAGTAGCAGCAGGAGTGGTAATAGTGGTTGTAAAAGTATTCGTAGTAGTAGTAGTAGCAGCAGTAGTAATAGTGGTGGTGGTGGTAATAGTAGTAGTAATAGTGGTAGTGGTGGTGGTGAAGTACTAAGAGTATCCGCATTGCTATTATTATTAGTGTTATTAGTACTATTAGTATTAGTATTAGTAGTAGTAGTAGTAGCAGTAGTAGTAGTGATAGTGGAAGTAGTAGTAGTAGTAGTAGTGTCAGCAGTGGTGGTGGTAGTACAAGTATTCGAATTATTATTATTATTAGTAGTAGTAGTAGTAGTAGTAGTAGTATTAGTAGTGGCAGTGGCAGCAGAAGTGGCAGTGGCATTGGTGGTAGTAGTACAGTGTGTCGCGGGAGTTGCCTGCGGTGCATGTGTAGAGGGCGTCACTAAACGCCCATCACACCCCGCCCTGCCCCCCGGCTCTGTTCTTGAAGAGGGGACGGGAACCTGTCATGAGGAGGAGCAGGAGGTTTTTGTTCTTTTGTTTATTTTTGTTCTTGTTATTCTTCTTGTTCACCTCCTCTTCCTCCTCTTTCTCTTCTATTATCACCCTCTCCTTTTCTTCTTCATTTATCTTTCTTCTGTACTTTTCTTCAGCTTTTTCTATGTTCATGTGTGTTCACAATGCTTTCCACTTGGCCGCCTTTCACCCCTCAGCTATACAAAGTCCATACTCGTCTCTCGAAAATCCTGCAAAACAGTTTCTTCTTTCTTTTTTGAGCAATTAACATAAGTAAACCCATAACCGCATTTCTCTTACATGAAAGCCGTGTGGTCATTCTTTATCTACTTTGATAAAATTCAGTATCTTCTTTTATCAGATTTAATACCATATCACTATTTTCTTTTAGCTGACACTCATATGCCACAGTTAGCATACCAATTTAACTTAAAATAGACCTGTGTTCACGCTATTCTATGTTAGACAGGTGTTATAATCAAAATTGTAAGACCGATTGAGGTGATGATGGAATAATTACTAATAAAGAAACTGAAGACACCGCACACTTAAAAAAAAGAAAAAAATAAATAATAATAATAATAAGGCGTAGGTGGAAAGGAAACCAGGTGGCTTTTGAGTTCTCCATCTCCATATAAATATATGAATAGT